>NC_089848.1:96809751-97149751 GCF_035609145.1 Eleutherodactylus coqui | reverse complement strand
TAATACAGCAACAACTTGCATGCCACAGCTCACCTTTTATACCAAATACAAGCACCAGTACGCGGGGCAATATGTGCCCTCCTATTCATTCAATGGGCACACAAGTCCAGCATGGTGACTGATTCTGAACCATAAAGAGGCCACAACTTTGAAATGCCTACGAAGGCCATGACAGAGACTGTTACAACACCCGGTTGCATCATACACATGAACATGGGCTGCATGGTGGCTCAGTTGTTAGCATTGTTGCCTTGCAGTCCTGTGGTCTTAAGTTCATATCTAACTGAGGACAGCATCTACATGGAGTTTGCATGTTCTCTCTGTGTCCGTGTGGGTTTCCTCCCACACTCCAAAAACGAATGGTTGAATACAGATTGTGACGCCCCCCAACGTGAACAGAACACAAAATATCAAGCGATGTGAAGTGCCGCATGCCATTATTATTCTACATCACCCCTCCAAGAGATGTAGTATCTTCCCGGCTACACAAGGTTAACTCCTTCACCACCCTTACACGCTGACCTTCTGATGGCCCTTTTGCGGTCCACCTTGATGAGTGCCTGTTGCACCTTTTATGTTCTGTCTGAAAGGACGTTCAACAGATATAAAGAAGACAAGTCCCGGTGATAAGTTCAGTTTAGACACTCACGGCTACAATTTACTCATCCTGAATATGCGGCTGTCAGGACCTGGCAGATTTATCCGCTATCCAGAACATAAATCCCGCGCTTTCATTTTGTGACAACTTTTCATATATCTCACCTACATGTCTTTTCACAACGTCTCCACATAAAGATGAAGAAAATCAATGCTTCAGGTAGCAGCGAGATGATGCGGGCTGTGGTTAACTGCATACTTATGTGTTATTACGTAGCCCGCAGCGTAATATGGATAGGTTTACACCGCTGCACCAATTTTCTTCTGCAATTGTATTTTTTAATATCTGCTGTTTTTTTGGAAAATCTTACCCTCTACAAGATATATTCCAGCTACAGAACATTAGTGAAGCCTTCAGAACACAGAAGGTGGGTGATACATTGTATAGAATGGATTCTTAAAGGGGTTTACCAGAATTTCAAGTTATCCCCTATCCACTGGATAGCCACATGATGGGGAATAACTTACTGATCAGTGGGGGGCTCATCACTGAGAACCTCGCAATTACTGAGAATGGGACCCCCATGTCCCGATATCCTGTCACTGTGGGGTGGCTTCATCCCTTGCAGTGATGTCACTCTGAATGAAGCACCTCCCGCATTCAATTCAATGGGGCTGATGGAAATACCCGACCGGGTGCCGTTCAGGTATCTCAATGGTATCACTGAAAGTGAATGGAGCGCTGGTGCTTTTTGCTTGACCAGCTCTTCATTCAGTCTCCTCCTCTCTGTGGGAGCTGCAGTAACCTTGTAGTGAGAAGGATGGGGGACATGGGACCCCAGTTTTTGAGATCGGCAGGGGTCTCAGCAGTGGGAGCCCCACTGATCAGCAAGTTATCCTCTATCCTGTTTATAGGGTGTTGTTTCATGAAGGCAACACCTGTCCTATTAGGAAATGAGGACCATAAAGAGGGGGTTCAATGCTTGGGTGACCCTTCACCTCCTTTCCCTATGAACCAAGAGAGAGAGCCATTCTGTATTTGGCTGGTCAGAGACTTCCCTTTGTAAAATCAGCATTTATGCAAGACCCTGATTAATCAGCTATTCCCACCTCAGCTAATCAAGGCTGAGAGTTCTACTTAAAGGGGTTTTACCACAATTTCAAGTTATCTCCTATCCTATAACTTGCTGATTGTTGGGAGCCTCACTGCTAAGAGCCCCGATGATCTCAAAAACTGGGACTCTCCATTACTGTTCCCCCTGAAGTAAGGAGGAGACTGAATGCTGGAGCGCTGATTGTGTAACGGTATTAACGCTCGATTCACTTTCAATGGGTGATAGCCAAGTGGCACCCACTCTGGTATTTCTGTCAGCCCCATTGAAATAAATGGAGCACCAACCACTTGGATTGAGGACAACTGGTAATTGTGGTACCCCTTTAAAGGTATATTCCCATCTTAGTCATGATTGGCTGAGATGAGAATATTAGTCTGTATTCTGCAGCCAAAAGTGGACGGGATTACGGAAACCACTGTACTGACTATTCTATATGGTTTCCGTAACTACCATAAAAGCACATGGGAGTTAGATAAGGCTATGGGCACCCAGTCCAGTTGGCCCTATGCTGTCTAACCATGCCCAGTCGTAGTGACCAATGGCCAGCTGAATTTGCTATATGATTTTGCAGCCATCACAGGTAGGTGGGGCGATGCGGGACCATCTGTCCTTACCCTAAACAATGTAGCGGGGCCCTTCCTGTCTGCTTGTCAGAACATGTCAGCACTTCCATCTAATCTGTGCAACCATAAAAAGCTTCCTGTCCAAAGGGGCCGATATTCCTGCAGAACGATTTCTTCACCTAGTGGAATCTACGCCATGATGAATAGCTGCACTTCTGATGGCCGAAAGGGGTCCAACGCTACTAGATATGTGTGTGTGTGTGGGGGGGGGGGGGGCTAGGGGCGGGGGGAGGATGTAATTTAAGTGGCCATTCAGTGCAGGTTCCCCAGCAGGGATAAGAGGACGCAGCACCTGTAGTCCTTCGTTATTGCTGTTGTTAAATCCCAATTCTCGGCAGCCCTATGAGTAATACAACGCAGTAACGTTTATGTGCAGACGTTCCTATGTAATATTAGACTATAAAGGTGTAATGTATTACTGATGAAAAGCGCATTTAATAAACAGCACAATAACCCAGATGTTTCCTTTCTCCTGAGCTCTACGTTTTCAGCTTTCCAATTATTATTGCAATAACTTTCAGTTTAAAAATAACGTTCTTCATCCTATGACTTTAATCCCTTAGTACCAAAGCTTGTTTGCTCCTTAAAGGGGTATTCCAGTCTTTTTTAACTGATGGCCTGCCCCCTGGATAGATCAAGAGTAGTGGAGGGATGGGGTCCGCGACTTTGGCCCCCATCCATTATCTGATTGTCCAGTCTGCCGCTGGCAGGAAGTTGTCATTAGAGGAACGCCAGCTTCACTCCCATTAAAATCATTGGGAGTGCCGCACTGCTCTTACACTTCCTGCTTAGGACAAGACGTGACATCCTGACCATCGGAGAAACAGGAAGCAGCGTGGTGTTCCCATTGCTTTCAATCAAAGCTGTGCCTGCAATTACTAGCGCCGGCCACTACACTGCGGTCGGAGCAGTAGCTTACACTCCAACCCTGCTGTAGCTCGGCACTGACAGCCAACACTGCCTGGAAAACCCCTTTGAAAGGTTTCCAAAATGGACATTTCCTTTAAAAATCTATCTATCTATCGCATATCTATCTATCTATCTATCTATCTATCTATCTATCTATCTATCTCATATCTATCTATCTCATCTATCTATCTATCTATCTATCTATCTATCTATCTCATATCTATCTATCTATCTCTGTCATATCTATCCCTCTTTCTCATATCTATCTATCTATCTATCTATCTATCTATCTATCTATGTATCTATCTATCTATCTCATATCTATCTATCTATCTCCTATCTATCTCATAACTATCTAACTATCTCATATCTATCTGTCTATCTATCTATCTATCTCATATCTATCTATCTCATATCTATCTATCTATCTATCTGTCTATCTATCTATCTCATATCTATCTATCTATCTATCTATCTATCTCATATCTATCTATCTATCTATCTATCTATCTATCTATCTATCTATCTATCTATCTATCTATCTATCTCATATCTATCTCATAACTATCTATCTATCTCATATCTATCTATCTATCTATCTATCTATCTATCTATCTATCTATCTATCTATCTATCTATCTATCTATCTCCTATCTATCCATCTCATATCTATCTATCTATCCATCCATCCATCCATCCATCCATCTATCTATCTATCTATCTATCTATCTATCTATCTATCTATCTCCTATCTATCTATCTATCTATCTATCTATCTATCTATCTATCTATCTATCTATCTATCTATCTATCTATCTATCTATCCTATCCCCTAGTTTACATTCTAGCTGTATTAAATTCTTCTTGCATCCGGCAGAACTATTTGGAATGACCTGTGAACTTTCGAAAGGCCTACAGAAATAATTTAGATTTTTTTTTTTCGGGGCCAGATTTCGACCTGCAATTAAATATGAAACATTCCAATGTGTCAGTCAGAGAATCTCTCAATCATTTGAATAAAATGTCTTCATTTTCATAATTTAATCACTCCTTTGCTTAATAATCGCAGAAGACACCTTCAGAGAAAAAGAGAATTGTGATGAATTATGGTGATTGCAACATTACGTTACTTTTATTGATTTATAGCTTGCTGTGGGTATAAGAGACCTTCAGAAAGACTTAAAAGTTGAAGACGGCAGATGAATTTTATTAAAGACTTATAACTAATTTATGAATCCTGTTAAAAGAAACTTTGTAGGTTAATTAATACAACCTCCGGGATGGAAGACTAGGTATAGAGAGCGGTGGAGATCTCAAAGAGAATCAGCTTTATATCTTTAATTATAATAGTACATACGCTTGTGGCAAAAGGTTTGTGAACCCCCTGCTCATCAGTGTGTTCAGCTACAATGTATCATCAACAGCCATTAATAACAGATATAGGAAATCAAGTGGAGTCATATAAGCTCCATAGACAAGACAGAGTTGGGCTTGGTAACACTAGAGGAAATGAAGTCCTACCATCGAGGATGCAAGGAGATTGCAAAAGGATCTAATTACACACTAAATGGGAAGCCTCTGGGGAACACTGACCTGGAAAAGGACTTGGGGATTATAGTTAACAGTAAGCTTAACTGGAGTAACCAGTGTCAGGCAGCTGCTGCCAAGGCAAATAGGATCATGGGGTGCATCAAAAGAGGTCTAGGGGCACATGATGAGAGCATTGTTCTTCCTCTTTACAAGTCACTGGTCAGATCACACATGGAATATTGTGGACAGTTTTGGAAACCGGTGCTCAAGAAGGACATATCAGAGCTTGAACGGGTACAAAGGAGAGCAACTAAAGTAATAAATGGAATGGGCGGACTACAATACCCAGAGAGGGGATCAAAATTGTGATGAGTTGGTTTAGAAAAGAGACGACTGAGGGGCAACTTAATAACTATGCATAAATATGTCAGGGGTCAATACAGAGATCTCCTCCATCATCTATTTATACCCAGGACTGTAACAAGTGGGCACCCTCTACGTCTAGAGTAAAGAAGGTTTCTACGCCAACACAGAAGGGGATTCTTTACTGTAAGAGCAGTGAGACTATGGAGCTCTCTGCCTAAGGATGTGGTGATGGTAAATTCACTAAAAGGGTTCGAGAGGGGCCTGCACACCTTTCTTGAGCATTGCAATATTATATGTTATATTCAATCATGACTTCAGAAGGGTTGGTGATCCAGGGATTATTCCGATTGCCAGATTGGAGTCAGGAAGGAATTTGTTTTCCTTAAATTAGGAAAATTGGCTTCTACCTCATTGTTTTTTGTTGTTTTTTTTTTGTTTTCCTCTGGATCAGCATTGTGGGGGTTAATAACGCTTTTTACTCATTTTTTTGATCGCTCATACAGTATAATGCATTAAAATGTGTCCTGACAGTCAGTCTAGCAAGACGTGCTACAGGCATGTCTTAATAAACAATCAGACATGGCAGCCCTGGAGGCCTTCAAAAGGCCCCAAGCGGCCATGACAACTGAACGGCATCTCCCTATCCCACCGCAGAGGGCCTATTCGGTACCCACGAACACTAATTGGGACATTGAAATGCCACTGTCAGAGACAACAGCGGAACGTGTAGGGTTTACAGCTGCGATCAGCATGAACGCTGATGGAGGCTGTTGTTCCTGATCTTGCACCATACAAATTCCGCATACCCAGGACATAACCGTACGCCCTAGGGTGTGAAGGGGTTAAATGAACCCATTGAAAGGCACGGTGGATGGCTTACACTTCAGTCTAAAATGCGAAGAAAGAGCCGTAATCTGCCAGCATATTATGTTTTGCATTGCATTCTGTAACTCTAGTGAAAGCAACAAATGAACGAACAATTTATCATTATCAAGTGTTTTACGGAGCAGGGAAATTGGAACATAATGATACAAAATAAAAACGGGAAGAACTCATCTGGTTGGTAAAACAGAATGGATTTTATGGCCTTTTAGTTAGAAATGGATTCTATGGATGACTCATTTATTTCAGACTTTACATGTTGTCACTTCTGTCACACTTCATCCAAAACTGGAGTTGTGAAGTACAAGACCTTCAGGGCCTCCGATGTGTCCGGATCAAAGAGGAAGTGTTACAGGTTATTCTCCAACCTGCAGCATTTTAAACACCCAGATTAAAGGATTTTCTCCGGGACTAAAAACTAAATTCTAGGCTTTGAGAATGTAATAAAATAGAAAAGTATGCCATGTTCACCCAGTTAAATGGCCCCCGTTCCAGCATAGCCAGCTAGTCACCCTCGCTCCAATCCCGGAAAAAGCTGAAGAGGTTACATGCTATTCATTGGACTGCTCAACCAATCATTGGCTTAAATAGCATGTGACCGCTTTTTATTTTCGGACTGGAGTTTGGGGAACCAGGATTCCAGCACTGGCTTTGGGGCCATTTAAGAAAGTGATTATGGTTTAGTTTTCTGTTATTACATGCCTTGTCCAAAAAAAACACTCAAATGGGTTGACCAAGATATATTTTTATGTTAAAAATAGGACCCCCATGGCATAGAATGGTATATGAGCTTCCAGCTCCATGCAAGTCTGTTAGCAGCTTCAGGTCTCTACAAAGACGTAGCGTATTACAGGCCGCAGCAACCTGTGTACAAGATATCACAGGCTTCTGTAGCCAATAACAGAGTCCAACACTCGATCGCTGAGCTCTGCGAATGGCTGCTGCAGCCTGTGACGCACCATATATAGGCTGCTGCAGCCTGTAAGCACTACATTACTGTGGAGAATTATTTTAAAGGGTTTTTCATGTTATTTTCACTGAATGGTATACTCCGTAAAAGGCAAAAACAATGGCAAAATTTCTAAGTGTTTTTTCCACCTCCTTCCATCCCAAAATTAAAAAGGCTGCCTCCACATGGGCGAAAAAAATTGCGCGATTTTCATTGATTTTAGCCTGCTGTGATACTCAGTAAAAAAGCTGAATATGAAACTAACATTTACAATGGTTTCATTCCCATCTGAGCTTTTTTCACTCACGCGATGTTGAGGGGATAAAAAAATCGTGGCTTGCACTATCTATCGATGTGCTATTTTTTATTCCCATGTATTCCTATGGAGCCTTCTTTTTATCGCGAAGCTACAAACGCGAGTTGCGATGTGATGCGATTTTAATATATCAAAGTCCCATTGACTTGTGCAATAAAAAAATCACGAGATTTTGTCGCGGGCGGCAGGGATGCGATGCGAGATTATTCTCCAAAAAAGCATTGCTGACGCTCACAAATCGCAGTGAATAAAGATGTGATTTTGCCGCGATTTTCACGCAGCAAAATCGCGATTGGCCATGTGAAGCCAGCCGCAAAGTTATACAACACATTACAACAAGTACCGCAGGGTGGTGACATTAAATAGTACAACTCGCCTCCCCCCCCCCCCAAAAAAAAAAAAACAAGCCCTCATACGACTACGTTAATGAGTTATGGCTCTTGTAATGCCACATTAACAATCACTTGGTCCTTAAACCAAAAAAAATATGCGCGTCACTAAGGGGTTAATAGGGGTTGTAGCAAGATTAGAAGTTATTCCCTGTCCAATCGATAGGGAATAATTGCAGATCGTGCGAGATCTTACTGCGGAAACCCCTGCCGATTCCGAGTACAAGGGTTCCATGTCCCCCTCTGCCTGTCACTGTGGGAGTTGCTTCTCCCCTCTGAGTCATGCCAGAATGAATGGAATGTTGGCAGACCATGCCCAGTCACCACTCAATTTTTTTCAATGGGGCTGACGGAAATAACCAATGGATGGCCAATCTGTTATCACTATAAAGTGAATGGAGTGCCAGTGTGCTGGTGTGATCAGCGCTCCATTCAGTCTACTTCTCACTGTGGGGGGTGCAGTAGTTATCCTGCAGTAAGGAGGAGCAGGGGGGTGGGGCATGGGTACTCTGTTCTCGAGATTCTATCCTAATCTTGGTACAACCCCTTTGGGAAGGTAGACTGGTTAAAAAATTCAACAAAATGTACAGACCCCAGTCTAAAAACATTTAAAAAGTCCTCTTACGAATAACTAACTGTAAATGCGGCTGAATTTGAGCTTTATTTGTTGAACTTTCTAAAGTGATCATGAGGGATTCCATTGTCATTAGGTACATCATTGTATAACTCCAATCTTTGGCTCAACCAACGTCTCCCTCCCAACCTCCTTTGCGAAGGTAAGCCAAAATGGTACTTCTACCAGGGGCCTCATTTCCAAGCTGTATCAAATTCTGTCTTCCCTGGTAGATGACACATCTACCCAACACAGATATATGGATTAATAGGTAAGAGCTATGGGTAAACTATTCCTGTAATTCTATGGCAAGTTATATGGAATTGAGTCACTAAATCTTCTATCTGCGCTCTTCATAAGCAAACCCAATATATACTCATGACTAGAGATGAGCGAGTATACTCGCTAAGGCAAACTATTCGAGCGAGTAGTGCCTTATGCGAGTACCTGCCCGCTCGTCTCTAAAGATTCGGGTGCCGGCGGGGGAAAGCGGTGAGTTGCGGGAGTGAGCAGGAGATAAGCGGGGGGGGGGGGGGGGAGAGAGTGAGTAAGAGAGAGAGAGATCTTCCCTCCGTTCCTCTCCGCTCTCCCCCGCCGCTCCCCGCCCCCTGCCGGCACACAAATCTTTTGAGACGAGCAGGCAGGTACTCGCATAAGGCACTGCTCACTCGAGTAGTTTGCCTTAGCGAGTACGCTCGCTCATCTCTACTCATAACCGGGTTGTACCGCAGCTCCTAACTCTTCCAACCGTTCTATCCCATTCACCCGTTCACAATGCTTAGCATCATTATTCACATATTTTGGGAGTTTCCCCTTATTGTTTCATTTTCGAGGGAAGTGAGGACTCTAGTTGAAGGTACTTTCCTGCTACCATCCTCTTAGACCATCTTCTCTACTTGCTAAATGTCCCTTCCAGATATTTGGGCAAAAGGTCTACCAGACTGTTCCTACACATTTACACAGCAGTAAAATTCCTGATCGTAAGATCCTGGAAATAGATGGCCGCTCCTTTTCACCTTGGTCTATATGCTAGACTCAAGGAGGCTCATTCAATGGAGCATCTTCAAACATCCAATTGCTCAATATTTTGAATTGGTATCTGGAAGTCAAAACCAGGAGTGGATCCAAAATACAGAAGTGCAAAACGTTCCTTTATCGTTTTTTTCTATAGGTTTGATTCTTGGTTTTGGCGCCCAAATACTGAAGTAAAATGCTGATCAGAATACTGCTGTGTGAAAGTGACCTAACACACCATTCTACTAAAAGTATTCGGATCCCCCTATCAGTAGTATGTGTTTTGTCATATTAGCCTGCCACTTATCCTAAATCATGCTACTTAAAGGAGATGTCCCGCGCCGAAACGGGTTTTTTTTTTTTTCAACCCCCCCCCCCCGTTCGGCGCGAGACAACCCCGATGCAGGGACGTACAGACAGCTTACCGGAGCGCTTACCTTGATCCCCGCGCTCCGGTGACTTCTATACTTACCTGTGAAGATGGCCGCCGGGAACCTCTTGCTTCGTGGACCGCAGCTCTTCTGTGCGGTCCACTGCCGATTCCAGCCTCCTGATTGGCTGGAATCGGCACGTGACGGGGCGGAGCTACACGGAGCCGCTCTCTGGCACGAGCGGCTCCATAGAAGACTACAGAAGACCCGGACTGCGCAAGCGCGGCTAATTTGGCCATCGGAGGGCGAAAATTAGTCGGGCTCCATGGGAACGAGGACGCTAACAACGGAGCAGGTAAGTAAAAAACTTTTTATAACTTCTGTATGGCTCATAATTAATGCACAATGTATATTACAAAGTGCATTATTATGGCCATACAGAAGTGTATAGACCCACTTGCTGCCTCGGGACAACCCCTTTAAGATGCAGACCCTTGGGGAGGGCAGCCATAGTTTTTGACGGGAACTACACCCTAGTGGGTATATGGTTTGTGCTGCTGCATACAAACCATCTGAAGAGCAATGCTAGGAGTGTTATCTTTGGACAGTTGAGCAATGGAAGAACGCTCTATGGAGTGACAAATCACACTACTCTATCTTCATATCAGATGGACGTACCTGGATGTGGAGGATGATGAGGAACACCTTCTGCCGGAGTGTGTTATGCCAACAGTTAAGTATGGTGGAGGTTCGGTTATGATCTCGAGATGTTTTACATGGTATGGTCATGGTGTGTGGGTTGTAGTGACTATAACCATGAACATGGAGGTGTACTTTGACATTCTAGATCAGAGATTCCCAAAGGGGTCTATATGGATCCCCAGGGGTCGATTTTGACTTGCTGGGTGTCAGTGTCAGTGAGAGAAAAATTCGGGGGTGCACAAGATGTAAATGGGGTACTGCGTGAGCAGACCCCATTTAGGCAGGTCATCATCAACACTTAATCGGTCTATAAATGACATAATCCACCTTCCACAGATTGTGTACATAATACTTATAATAGAGATAGAAATGACTAACCTCTTTGATGTTTCATAAAATTCTTTATGTAGAGTTCACGAAAACTCCTAGGAATCTGGCGATGGACATAACAGACCTGCACAGCAGCTAAATTACTTATAAGGCCTTATTCCCACGGGCGGATTTCCGCTGTGTATTACACCATGGAATTCTGCCCCATGAAATAACCCGTAATCACCCGCGGCATGTTCTATTTGCCGTGGACGTACGCGCGTACGGCTTCCATTGCAGTCAATGGAAGCCATCCGTCATGCTATCTTCCACTGTAGCACAACGGAAGATAGAGTGAAAACTCTTCCCCACCCACCGACGCCCACATCATATGACGCGGCTGGTGCATCATGTGATGCTGCACTGCGCATGCGCACCGGCACGGGATGCGGTACGTTGGGCAGTGGATCCGGAGGTGAGTATGGGGTCTTTGGGGGGGTGGCATGACTGACTCCACTGCAGAATTCCGCTTGCGGAGCCTGTCACAGCCGTGGGCACTAGGCCTAAAGTTTCTACTGTGCATCATTTTCATGTGATCTGCCAGACCCCAAGAAGTTTTGCGCAAACTATAGCCATCTGCTTTGTGGTGTGCTATGTTCATGTGCAAGTTTTTACAAGTTTTCATACGCGCAGCAAAAAGAAAATGATTACAAATCACTGGATGTGGAGATTTGAGACTATACCCCACTCATTTAAACCCAAATATTGAATTATTTTTCTAGGTTCTGATTTATTTTGTCCCAAATCCAAATATTTATTTGCATTCTGTGTCTTTTCAATAAAGATCTGAATAAAAATTGTACATGTTTCTATTTTTTTTTACAATTGTCTACTCTACAAAAACCCTATCAAAGTGAGCAGCCCGGTGTCAGCTGGGAAAACACCATTTAACTTGAGTTAAAGTGGTTCTGTCATTAACAAAAATTCAATACTTGCCTATTCCTCCCCCATCAGTCTTCTTACTGCATCTTCTCCTCGACGATCTTCTCCTGTCTCCTGCAGTCCCCCCGGGTCACCTCACCTCCAGCTGGTCGATTCTTTTTCTTCCGGTGACGAAGTGTCCGTTGCCAGCATTCTCCTTTCCTGCAGGCCAATGTATGCTGCGTCACTAGCGTTCATAGCCTAGCAGGACTACTGACACTGTGCACTGTCTCTCTGCAATAGTGCATGAACTCTCACGGCGAGACACAGCGCACACACAGTCTCGGTAATAGATCAGCACTCCTTCCTAGGCAGTGAACGCTACATCACTAGTAACGTGACCTGCACTGACCTGCAGGAGGAAGAATGCAGAGAAGGGTCGCTGCACAACAAGAAGAAGAGGATCCGGCCAGCTTGCGAAGACGTGACCCGGGGACTAGAGAAGATCAGCGAGGAGAAGGTGTGGTAACAAGGCTGCCTAGGAGCGAATAGGTAAGTATTGATTTATTTATTTTTGTAAATGACAGAATCCCTTTAAGGAAAATTCAATATTAGGCAGACAGGGGGTCTACGGAAAACAAAAAAAATTGACAAGTGGGGAAAAAAGTTTGTTCTAGATAATAATGAGCTGCCAACGATGTGGTAATACTGTGGGAATGGTCAGCCAAACTTCTAACAAGACAAATCTATTTTACGTTGGTTGGCGGATATGGATGTTCCCTGATTGGACCGGCTGCACAGAGTCCCGACCTGAATCTACTGAACATCTCTGGGAAGAACTGGAATGTCAGGACAGGAAATATAAACAGCGTCCATCTTCTTTGAGAGAACTCGCCAGACGTTTGCAGGATGAATGGAGGGAAATATCAGCTAAAGTGTATCAGATGTTAGTAGAAAATATGCCTGATGTCATTAGGGCCGAAGGAGCCCAACTAAGTATTACCATATGGGAATAACTACTACTTCTCATTCTTGCTCAGGCATCCAGTTACTTTTTGGAGGATAATGTATGTTGGACTTGTCTGGTATAGTCTGGTACCCATGGGATAGCTTGTGTACAAATGTAGCAAAATGTAACTTGACACTTAAGGCGTTAAGAAAACTGTTTTGTGCCGCAGTTGCCTTTTTCTATAGCTTTTGTTGTGTTTGATAACTTGCTGCAGTAAATTATTACAAGTAAATCCAACTTTTCTACAAAGTTGTGCATCTGGACTCCAATCTCTTGTTAGCTCACAATTGTCATTTCAAGTAGTGTAGCATATCTTTTGTGTCTGTCCCCTCATTGCCCGTCTCCCTCCTTATCCCTTCTTGTCCCTCCCTTTGTCTTGTCTTACATTGCTTCTGGCTGCAATCTTTTTGTTATCCAACCGGCTTTTGATGGGTTGATCACAGTGTTAACGATTTCTTTCTTTGAACCATAGTTTGACAGTCTTCGGTGTTTGATTGCTTATGTAATTCTCGTTTTCTTTCTTTCTCTTGTTTTTGTTCGGTAATTCATTTGAAAATATTCAATAAAAATACAGTTTGTGATACAGACAATATAAGTTCGGCTGCCTTCACAGATGCGTTCGGGTCAGTTCAGAGCTTCCATCTCTCTGCTGTTTATGGAGGAGCAAAACTGAAATCAAATTCAAACAGACGGATCCGCTTTTCCCCCCATTGATTTTAATGGGGTTTTAAAAAAACAGAAATCAAATGGAAGGATCCAGTTTGCTTTCATTATGTCAGATTTCTGCTTTTTGACAGCAAAATAATACCGCTGGTTGCACCATTTTTCTATCCGAAAAAATGGAAACATGATGGAATGGAAGCCAACAGAAGCCTTTCCGCCTGCTTTTTTTTTGGAAACCCTATTGAAATCAATGGGAGAAAAAACGGATCCGTCTTTTTCAGTTTGACTTTAGAAACCCTGGACTGACCCTTAGGCCTCATGTCCACTAGGAAATTTGGGCCCGCGTGGATTCTACATGCAGAATCCCGCAGCGGGACCCTCCTTTCCCGGGGACATGACGCCTGAAAATAGAATTTTCTTACCTGTCCGGACGCTGCAGGTTCCTGTCTGTCGTGGTCGGATCTTCTTTCTTTGTGCCCGCCGGATGCACTCAGCACGCCAGCAGCGTGCCGCGCGCATGCGCCGTGCACTCTTTTTTCCCTCTGAACACCTGCTCTCCCGCGCTCCTACGCCGGAGAGCAGAAATTCAGCTGCGGGTGTACCGCGGGACCGGATGGCTTCCATAGGCCGTACCGACCAGGGATCCGCAGCAAATAGTCTTCATTACATGCTATGGAAAAGCGCTTCTTCCTGCACACTTGACGGAATCGAATTGCAATTTGCATGAGTGGAGGAAAAATCGCAGCATGTTCCATTTTAGTGCATTCTGCATTGACGGCTGCCATTGAAGTCTATAGAAGCCGTCTGACCCCCGGCACATCCGTAGGGTCGGATTCCACTGCGGGCTCCTGCATGCGGAATCCAACCTGTTCTTGTGCCGGCGACCTAACGCAGGTATGAAAGCAGCCTCTTTCTTCTATTACATTAAAGGGAATGCTTGGGGTGCGGGGACTAAATTGAAATGTGCTTTGTGTTGAAGGATGGAGCTTTACCTTGGTCCTGTAGACCGCCAGGCTCTGCTACGCTATTTGCCTAGTATGGCCGCTGTCATTCAGTTTGAATAGCAGCCATACTGTGCAAACATCCCCGCTGCTCTCCTTCCAATGGCGACCAATTTCCTGTCTGCATGTAATTTAGCAAAAGCCAGTAAATGGTTGCAGTGATCACATGTCCATGTGACGGGAATATCATTGCTGGAGCCAGAAGAAATATGCAGCGAGGAATCGGGGACCATCGGAAGCTGTTGGGGCATCAGGTGAGGATGACATTTTTAATGTCTTTTCACAGGGCTGAGAAGAACACAAGTGGGTAGGAGTCCCAAAAGTGACAAACCAAGCATTATTGTCCTCTGCCAGGATCCAGCACTGCATTCCCGCTGTGGTCCCAGTGTTTTCACAGCGGCAGTCAGAGGAAGTCAGGTGGCCACTGCAGCCAATCAGAGACTGCAGCATCATGTTTCCAAACTCCTGACATCATGGCACTGATACCAGAAGAACAAGAGGCATTACAGCAGCCTCTGAATGGCTGCAGTGCTTACTGGACTTCCTCTAAAAGCTGTTGTCAAAGCAAACACCGGGACCACAGCAGGAGTGCAGTGCTGGACCCCTTCAGCAGAGGAGAGGTAAGCAATGCTTGGGTTTGTTATTTTACTACAAACAGGCCTATTAAAGGGAAGTTGCCATGCAACCAGACAACCCCTTTAAATCGATCCAACTTTTCTCCAACTCCAAACTAACAAGGCGACCAACTTACATAGCAAACTGAAATCAAAGTTCGGAAATGTAATTTCCTTTTTTGTGATATTCTGCATTAATAAATGGAATGTGCTCCTCTGGTTTACGAACCACATTTTTTGCACCCTGGTGACTTTCAAAAATTGTTCCTTTCTGTAGTGAAGCTGAAGGACAAATAACTCTGAATCTACAAAAAATAACTTGAATAACCTAATGAATCCCTCAGGTCGGACTCTTCAGATAGAGCAGATTCTCGAAATGAGTTCCAAGCCGGAAAAAAAAAGAGAAGATAAACAGAAAAATAATGTACAAGATTGAAGCCATGAAGTAAAACACTTCTAAGAGAAGACAGAATTGGAGTCCGAAGGGAAATCAGCCCTCCAAAGTGAGATGACAGGGCCTGAATATATTACTTAAAGATACAGTGCTACCTCTAAGTAAATGTATACATCGTTACAAATCACATCGTGTTCTGTCTATCCATCCCGATGGACTCCGCCGCTGATGCAGAAATATGATCGCACTTTGGCGGATACTGATGTTGATGGATTTTTCAAAAATGTACTGGATTCGAGTTGTATGATTTCCTCTCTCTCTCTGGATCACTGGGACTTCTGAAGCTGAGATGACGCCTCGTTGGTATCCGACAAGATAAGTGGCAATTACATAAAATATATCTTACGGGAATATCTGACGCGGTGGAGTACTTAGCAGAAAGCCAAAAGAACAGACTAGAAGTCTAACTAGCCCTGGGGTACTCAAGTCTACACTCCTGCAAATACTGTATCTTCACTATATGTCTTATGTCACAGTCAGTCAAACTATCTGAGAACTTTCCTTTAGCGCACAGAACTTTTAAAGGGCACTTTGGTGAGTCTTTTGATTCATTAATTATTTAGCTACCCCCAGTATATATAAGTAAGATTTGGTTAGTTACTGTATTCCTTGCAGTCTGAAACTCCCAGACACTTTCTCCTCAGATGGTCATGTCATCTCAGTTTTGACCAGCTCAGATTTACTTGTGATTATGTAGTCTGATACTAGTCAGTTTCTCAGTCTGTGTGATGCTGTTACATGGATCTACCACACAAACTGCCTAGAGGAAGACACAGGTACGCCCGTCACAGTGGCTGATGATAATCACACAGCTCCTGTCACACAGTTATACTAGAGGAGATCCTCCTGACTGTATACTTATGGCCTGTAGCCTATTTTGGTGAATATAGAAAGTAATGATAATTAAACCATCACCCCAGCACGAAGAAATGGTATAGCCTCTAGCTAATGCTGTGCTGATGTATCATAATATAAGTTTGAAAGTGAAAGTAAAAAATCTCAGCCACAAGATGATACCTGGTAAGCATCAGACGGGGAGCTGCACTGCATGGAAGTGGATGCCATACACAGAGGAGGTGACAGGCAATCAGGTGAGGGGGCAGGGCTGGAAAAATGTGTTTTTGTTGCAGTGGTCCTTTAGGGAGTTGGATCTAATGGCTAGTAAACACTTCAGTAAGGTAAGGCCGGGTTTCTATGTATCCAGGCCTCTAGCTTTTTTTCCCTTTGGTTTTGCTCTGAAACTCCAGAGGAAAACTGATGCAGAACTAATCCTGTACTTTTCTATGGGACAGCTTTGGGCATCCAGTGCATCAGTTTTTATGCCAGATGTATCCCAGCATTGGACAGAAAAACGTTGCTTGCATTTTTTTATCTGGCCATGGATGCCAGACGAGTGCGAAAAGTGCACCAAAATGTCATCTGTTGTGTCCAGCTTTGGTATGAAACAGTCTGCTGGACACAACAGATGATACTTCTGATTCTTCATCAGCCACTAAGATTTTGGATAACATCCATCCAGAAATTGCTTGCGCCAATAGTTTTACATCATGTGTCTATTTCCTCTATTACTTGTCTCATCTGACAAGGACGTTACACAGACCACCAGGATTCGGATAGCACAAAAATACGGCAAATACTCCAGAGCAACTGACGTAAAGAGGAATAAATCTATCCCTGATCTAGAGATAGTCGCACCTGCCTAAGGCCTAATGCCCACGCCGGATTTCCATGGCGTTTCAGTGCAGCTATTAGGTTCTATTGAACCTAATAGCTCAATATACATGCTGCGAAATTCCACCGCGGAATTCCACAGCATGAAATTACCCGCGGCATGTCCTATTTGCCGCGGGAGTATGCGCGGACGGCTTCCATTGTAGTCAATGGAAGCCGCCCGTCACGCTATACTTCCGCTGACCGTGTCATGTGCCCCACCCACCGCTGTACTGCGCATGCGCGCTGGAGCGTCATGTGGGACTTTGTGCAGCAGATCTGGAGGTAAGTATGGGGTCTTTGGGGGGGGCACCGTGATGGACTCTGCTGCGGTATTCCGCTTGCGGAGCCCGTCACGGCTGTGTGCATAAGGCCTAATAGAGCACTCGCCCCAGAAGGGGCTACCAAGTGATAGGTACCTGGGGATTTCATAAAAGACCCTAGATGAAATAAGAGAGGAAGACAAACCCCAGGACAGACCAAGTGAGAGAAATCCAGGAAAACAAGTCATGCCATGCCATCGCCCCTGACCCATGCCCATTTGCCAGCCTTGTTCTAACATTAATGGTTTGTGCATTTAGTTCTGGAAATTTTATCAGGTATGCTCACCTTTATTTTGTATTTTACCAGCATATTTCTACGACCAGTTGTTAATTTCTACTATTATAGATGTCTGCAGAAGTACTGAGTAGGCATCCAATTATCCACTAAGTTACCCTGTAATCAGTTTTCCCCTTTTTTAGTTTTATTGGGGGTAAAAAGCTGAACATTTCTAGTTTTTTTTAAAATTAGTATATTTACACTAAAATAAAGTATGGGAATGGGTTCCTCATTTTTTTCGGATGTTTTGATATATAATATGGATGGTTTTGGATTACAGGGCGCATATAGCAACGGTTTTGTTATGTTCTTTCTTATATATGTATTGTTGTTTTATTCTGTAATTAAGTTTTTTACTATCTATGCCCCTCATGACGTCATATAAGACCTGTTTTTGTTTCTTTTTCATTTCACACTTTCCCACTGTAGCTGGGGCATCCATAGGAGCCCCAGTTACAGGGGAAAACAACCCCTGTAGTGACATTAGTCACTGGCAGAGCTGGTCAGGCTTTAGTACGACCCTGCAGCTCAGCTGTAGCAGGAAATCCCGGCCGTCACATGACCCCCAGGCTCCTGTAGTAAAAGTTACACTTCCACAAACAGTGCTCATTCAGCGCTGTGTACTCGGAGAAGGAAAAAGCAGAAATGGTTAAAAACTAGAGATCAGCGAGCACGCTCGGATAAGTCAGTTACTCAAGCGAGCCTTGCTTTTCTCGAGTAACTGCATTCTTGTCCGAGCGTACTCGGGGGCGGCGGGGGTGAGCGTGGGTGGCGGGGGGGTAGCGGGGAAGGGAAGAGAGAGAGATCTCTCTCACTCTTTCCCCCGCTATCCAACACCCCTCTCTTCCCCGTCGCACCCCGAGCACGCTCGGACAAGAATGCAGATACTCAAGAAGAGCGAGGCTCGCTCGAGTAACTGACTTATCCGAGCGTGCTCGCTCATCTCTATTAAAACCCCCCTCCTGCCTTGTCCTCGGGGTTATCAGCTGTTACTAACAGCTGATAACCTGTCCTGCCTCTGATTGCAAAGCCAGGAGGCTTAAATCCCTGCCGTAATTTTACCTGTAATTATAAGCCCGGGACCAGGGGCCATATATTTACAGTGCCTGGTCCTAAACAGGTTAAAGAATCTTACTACATCACCATATGTATGTGCTGCTGTGCAGGACATCCAGGAAAGATAAAATTCACTTAGGCCCAATGTCCACGGGCTGATTTGAATTGCAGAATCAATGCAGGGCACCCGTGCAAATGATCAGCAGTTCAAGCCACCCATAGGGAAACATGGGTATCCGCAGCTGAAATAAAGCATGTGGATTTGATTTCTGGACTTTTGCGTGCAGAAATCAAATCGCAGCGTGCTCCATTTCAGTGCGGTTCCCAGGCGGACGGCTTCCATTGAAATCAGGTGAGCAAGGTTCCAATAGAACCGAAACGCGTTCTCTATTGTCTGTGAAAAACACATGTTTATTGAATAAAGCAAGAATAATTTTCTCACATAAGCCGTACTCCTGTCCAAGGAATAAAAAAAAAAAAAATCTACTGCACATATGCACTGACCGACGTTTCCATATACATCCGCAGTAGAGAAAAAAAGAAGACCCGGACGGCTAAGCAGAGTCCTCGGTCACAGGCAGGGTCAGATTCCACTGGGGGCTCCCGCATGCGTAATCCACCCCGCCCGTGGACATGCGGCCTTAAACATTTCTGTAGTGCAAACAGCAGCAAATAATTACCTTCCCAATATAGTTTTATCTCATATCTCTTTATAGTCTTTATAATGACATAAGGGGGAGGAGCCAAGACCCTTTTTATAGTTTTTTCCATAGTTTGAATTAAAGGGGTTTTCCCATCTCAGCTTTTCATAGCAGTTGGAAACAGCCGAGCGTTTCATCACAGCGCTGCTTGCGAAGCTCTTATGAAACTGGATGCAAGTTACGTAAACAGCAAAGCGCAGTATGCTTTTTCTGTAACTCCCTGAAGTCTGACATTTCAGTGTTCAGCATATCAGTGATCACATAACATGTACCATTTATAATTTAATGGTTTTGTAGGTTTTCCTGGTGGATGTTGGAACCAATATTTGGTTCACCCCATATAAGTATTTTATATGCAGGGGTGGACAAAAATATGGAAGCACTGTACGAAATACATGGGATTTTAATCATTAGCACTGAGCTGCCCTTTTGATCCCTGCTTGGCTAAGAGCTTTCCCACCAAATTTGTGTTTACTTCACCTCTTGCCCTGCTCTGATTGGTTTTAGGAGCCAGCTGGTAACAGCAGATGAGTGGCTGATACTACTGACCAATGGTACCTTATTACTTTGGCAGATGTTCACTTCTGTCCGACAGCATCTGTGTCATATTACCTCCACTCTACATGTCTTATTGAAATATAATTTATAATCCCATGTAATTTAAGGCATGCATTTCGTACGGTGCTTCCATATTTTTGGCCGCCCCCTGTATTTTATCTATTTTGTCACATTTGCTTTTATCTCCAGGCGCAAGTTTCCTTCTCTTTTTATAAAATCACCATAAATCCCCAATTTCCACATTTTCACAATTTTATATATTTTTACAGTTCCAAACCCATATGGTAAATATGTATATTGTGTTGCTGGAGCGCACGACCACTTCCGGTGGTTCAGAATGAAAAACATGCATTCCAGTGACAATATCCGTGCCCGGAGATCCGTGATGAGGTAACACGCATTTTTGCTGTTTCCAAGCACTCCAAAATGATTGTAATGGTGAGAATTTACAACACTTCCCCCACCCCACAAAAGTTCAAAAATTCTATTTCTACATCTATTTGCTGATGTTATAGGCATGTGCTTAAGAAAGGAGACAGAGTTTCCTCTGAAATGTGTTGCACCCCCCATTGCTGTCACCCCTTAGGGTGGGTTCAGACAAGCGTGTTTTTGTGTGTACTTAGGTGCGTACATATGTGCCCACCTAGGTACGAGCAAAAACACGCGTGAACACAGCTGTGGGGCTGATCTATTATTTAAAATCCCCGCCTGCTGAAAGAGCTGAATGTGATTGACTGAGGTGCTCAGCCAATCACAGGCAGCTCTCCCCAAATGAATGACGTTTGAGAGCTGCCTGTGATTGGCTGAGCACCTCAGCCAATCAGATTCAGCTGTTTCAGCAGGCGGGGATTTAAAATCCCCGACTGCTGATAGATCAGCACCACAGTGCAGGGGACAGCAGGAAGAAGACGCAGCTGAGCATAGGCAGCTGAAGGGAGGTGAGTACCTATTTTTTTTGTTTGTTTTTTTACAGCACTTTTACTTGATTTTCAGGAAAGGTCTTGTTTTTAAAGCTCTTCCCTGAAATCAATTGCCAGCAGCAGAATCCTCTACCGCAGCTGACATGTGTGACAGCTGCGATAGAGAATTGAATAATTACTCTGCTGCATCCATCACAGATGTGGCAGATGCAGCAGCAGAGAAATATTTTAACTAGCGGGGATGAAGGGAACATCTGCCGCATGCGACAGATGTGTTCTTCATACCCGCGGGGGTCGCTGCAGTGGCTGACAGGTAAGTATATATATATATATATATATATTTATTTATTTTTTACACTAAAATCTTTCTTTTTCAGGGAAGGGCTTATATGTAAAGTCCTTCCCTAAAAAAGAATGCAGGAGTGACGGCAGCCATTGTTTTCAATGGAGCAGCCGGCAGCAGTCGTGGCTCCATTGAAGAGAATGCGTGCATTCCGAATGGTGCAAGCATGTCCTATCTTTACAGGCACACGCCTGTAAAGCACAGACATGTGCATGCACCATAGGGAATGCAATGTTGCAAATACAAGCGTGTTCTTGTGCGTGCATATGCACGCATGAAAACACGCTTGTGTGAAGCCACCCCTACGTTGTTTTTTGTTTTGTACACTTATTAACTAGTATTAAGTAAAATCTTTCTACATATCCCCATTGGGGACCATTGATTGGGACCTCTGGACATCATCCTTGTGCTATTCTCCAGACCAGAATTAAAGGGCGTGTTCTCAACAAAGCCCCCCTGAAAATTAAGTTAATTTACTTCTCTATATAAATTGGCTATAATCCCTGGAGCGCAGGGTTTTGTTTACTACTTTACATGACTGGGACATACTGCGGATCCTGCTGATGCTCTCCACAAGTGGATGTTCTTGTGACTAGGGAATTTTGTGGCCAGCTCAAATCCGGCATCTCATAGGCTACCAGGGACTTCAGGTGTGACGGTCTGTCCTTTTATGCATAGCCCGGTCACAATAGATTAATGCCCATTTACACACAATGATTTTTGCTCAGAAGCCATCATTTGAGCGATAATCATTGTATGTAAATGTTCTCATTTTTCACTCTTCTGCTGAATGATAAATTTTAGCTGTGCATAAATTCTATGGTTTAGCTGGAAAGAAGATAACACAGACTGCATGCTGTGTTTGCTGTCCATGGTGCTGAATTCTCCACTGGAGTTGCTGATTACATTGTATTGAGCAGAGAACCCGTGGCAGCCCCATGGCAGAAGAATAGCACTATATGCAGAGAACAGACCACCTGCTGTTCTCTATATACAGCTCCTGGAGGCTCATTAACATGCAAATGAAGGTAATAAGCTATTAAAGGCCATTAGTGTCCATTAGCAGCTTATGCATGCGTGTAAATAGGCCCCTAGTCTCCTCCATTTTGTCCACACTTTGATTTTCTCTAAAGCCCCATTTACACGTAAAGATGATCACTCAAAATGCATTCAAAAGATAGGGAAAATGACAGTTTGAGCGATAATTTTGCATAAGCGGCTAATGGGCACTATTGCCCATTAGTAGCTTATTAGCTTCATTTGCATGTGAATTCGGTTCCCTTCGCTGTATGTGGAGAACAGCAGGTGGTCTGTTATCTGCATACAGCCCCTTCGTTCTGCTGTGGCACTGCAGCTGAAAACAATATTATCAGGGCTCCCATGGAGAATCACAGCGTGTGGTCCCTGCTATCAGCTGCCCGGCCAAACGATGTGTTTTAAACTCACAATAAAATTATCGTTCAGCCGAAAAGCTAACAATGGTAGCATTTACACACAATGATTATCGCTCAAAAGACATCATTTGAGCAAATTGGGCTCTGCACGGATGGCTTCCATTGAAGTCAGTAGAAGCCATCCGACCTGCAGCCCATCCGTGTTATCGCCTAGCGACGGAAAACACAAATATGTTAAAAAAAGAAACTGTACTGAAAAACCTGTACTGTGCATGGTCATCCACAGTACAGGAAAGAAGGTACACAGGGTCGCCGCTGCAGTTAGAGCTGGATTCCACGGTGGCAACGCGTTCATGCGCCTTAAAGTGAAATGTGGGAGATTTGAAAAATGGGGCCTGATCAGAAAGCGAAAACTGACTGCATGGAAGGGTTAATTTTCTACTGAGAAAAATCCCTTAAAGCGTAACAAGAAATCTAAAACGTTAGTGTGAAAGCATATATTAAACTCTGGAGGTAACTCCACTTGACTTGGATTCGAATTAAACAAGTTAGGCTACTTTCACACCTGCACCAGGGGTTCAGTTTTCCTGTTCCGTTCGGAAACCCCCTGGCCAAACGGATCCATCTTATGATGGAACCAAACAGCGCCGAACAGACGCCATTGGTTATAATGGGGTTCATTTGGTTTCCTCTCAGCTGCCCGGCATTATACTGGAAGAGAAAGTGCTGCATTCAGCACTATTTTTTTCGACATTTTGAGCCAAATCTGCGACGGAACCTCCAAAGAGAGATCCCAGTGCAGGTGTGAAGTCAGTCTTGGGCCGCTTTCACGTGCAAATCGTGCAATCTTCTCGAGATGCAACACTGCTACAAATTGCATGTATGTGAAGCCCCTGCTTTCCAATGGGTTCCTTCGAATTAGCGGTTTTCTGTGATGCGATGCTGCAAGGGAAAAAAATTGCGGCATGCTCTATTCAACCGCGATTTGCAATTTTTTGTAGACCATGTTTCCTTTGGAGCTTTCATTTGTGTTGCATCGCATTGCACAAAGTTGCAGCTTTCATGTGATGCAATACAATTTTAACATTAGAAAGGCCTCCCCTAATTTTTCAGTATTTTTTTGGGCGGAGGGGCTTGAAATATAAGCCCTACACTGAAAATAAGCCCCAGCTTCATT
Source organism: Eleutherodactylus coqui (assembly GCF_035609145.1). Classification (NCBI taxonomy): domain Eukaryota; kingdom Metazoa; phylum Chordata; class Amphibia; order Anura; family Eleutherodactylidae; genus Eleutherodactylus; species Eleutherodactylus coqui. The sequence continues at coordinate 97,125,945 of NC_089848.1, read as the reverse complement.
ACCTAACCAGCAAGGTCTGGGTCCTCCCGCTGGTCTCCTCCACTCCAGCACACTTGGTTGCAGTATTCAGCACATCACTTCCTGGTTACGGGGTTTATAAACCCCGCCTCCAGGAAACAATAGCTCTGATTGGTTTTCGAGTGCCGTGGCTCAGCCAATCAATGCAGCGCTTGATGAACCAATCCCATGGTTGTGATTATGAACCTCGTAACTAGGAAGCGATGTGCTGAGGACTGCAAGCAAGTGTGTCGGAGAAAAGAAGACAAACAGGAGCATCCGGATCACGCCTGTAAGGTAAATTATTGTTTGGGGTAGGGCTTATATCTCAAGCCCTCTCAAAAATACCAAAAAATGAGGTCTTATGTTTGTGGTAAGTCTTATTTTCGTGGGAAAATAAGACCGACCCCAAAATAGCAGCAAACTTTGTCGCATGAAAAAATTGCGGTATCACAGTGAGAAAATGCAATATCGCAACAACATGGGAGCACAGCTGCGACATCGCTGCAGTTTTCTCGCGGCAAAATTACAGTCGCTCGTGAAAGAGGCCTTACTCAAGTTTCTGAGATTTAATGTAGCCAAACAGTGGATGAGTTTGAAGTGTCCTTGTTACATATTATATCTCTTGTTTTCCGGTGAATGACCCAAATGATCAATAACTAAGCACTAATATTTGTAGAAAAGAGGAAATCAACTTTTTGGATTTGGCACACACGGTGTTAACAGTTTGCAGTATTAACACTGCAGTAACAGATAGGCTGAAGCTATGTACACAGACGCAGCCGCCTAAACAGACTCCGACATCTCCGCTGTCACTGTCGCTGACATCTGTTTTTAAGGACCGAACTGCTAAGTTTCAATATTAGAAATGTTTAACGCTGCGGCTGCCAAGTGCTGGCTGTGAGATCCGCTGCAATAGAAAAAGTTATTAATTGTTTGTATATTATGAAATGTTTGCTACACAAAATGACCCGAATCAAAACACTGGGATACAAAAATAACAAAGTCTGCAAAACCTGCCCAAGCTGCACATCATACTGCATCCAAAAGGAAGAAAAACACAAACCTTTGCAGAATTACCTAGAAATACATCGGATACGACAATAACACGGACTGCGACGAGCGTCTGCAGTGCGTGAAAAGTTTTTTAAAAAGTGAGAAAATAAGTCCTGCCCTATCTTTCTTGCACATGCGAGTTGAAACCATCGGCATGGGACGCACCTGCTCCGTGCGTTAAAAGGCTGTGCAGCGTTAATTGCACAATTGCGCGGGTATCAGAGTCCTAGACCCCTATGATGCCTTTAGAGGGCAGATGCGCACCAAAATAGAGCATGTTGAATTATTTCTTTTGCGCACGCAAAATGCAGAATGAACCCATTGAAAACAATGGGTTCTATTCTCTGCACATTGTGTGCGCCAATGCGCTTGTTTGAGTAAGGGCTTATTAACACAACTGCAATAACGAAGGTATTTCCCGAACTGTAGTCACATATTTTCAGCCATTCACACAGGCCGCTACTGTATATCGGTAAAGAAATACGCAGCAGTGCGGAAAATCATTGATTGCTGTAAAATGCTTGGAATGACTAATGATTAGAGATGAGCGAGCACGCTCGGATAAAGCAGTTACTCGAGCGAGTATTGCTCTTCTCGAGTAACTGCTTACTGGTCCGAGCAGGCTCGGGGAAGGGGGGGGGTGAGCGGGGAGCGGTGAGGGGTAGCGGGGGGGGGGGGGGGGGAGAGAGAGATCTCTCTCACTCCCCCCCCCTCCCCCCGCTGCCATCCGCCGCTCACACTCGCCGCCCCCCTAAGCCTGCTCGGACCAGTAAGCAGTTACTCGAGAAGAGCAATGCTCGCTCAAGTAACTGCTTTATCCGAGCGTGCTCGCTCATCTCTACTAATGATGCTTAAATACGGCCAGCTGTGTTATTTTTCCATCGTTGTATGCAGCTAAGCTCCCTCCCCCTCCCTTTTTTTTTGGCTTCCATTGAAGTCTATGGGAGCTTCCTGCATAACTCGGCAAAAGATAGGGCAAGACCTATCTTTTGACTCCGCATCTAAAATCGGTGACTGAAAACAGCCGCGTACGTGCAGTTTTTCTCGGGGCGCTTTTTTTTAACGTGCCCAAAAATCGTCCATCTGAATGAATACAATTCCAATTCTTCGGATGGTCGCGATTTTTGGGCGATTTTTTTACGTGGCTAAATACCAGAGTATATACGGTCATGCGAATAAGGCCGTATTCACATAGAGACATAGTTGACATAGAGATTGATATGGACTGGTCCATCCAGAATGGTTCTTGCCCCCTCCTGAACGATTTTGGGCCATTTGTGTTGCTTCTGACTCTTTATTGTACATAAATGTGACCAAAGCAAGGACAGGAGTGAAACGTTCATCTGTAAACCGCATCCTGTAATGACTTTCCTAGTAAACCACATCTTCTGAACGACCTTCCCAGGGACAATAGTTCTGGTTGTAGTACTAATTACTCCCAATTAACATTTACTTTGACCTAAATGGGAAATTCATGGTAAATGCTACAAGCACTGATGTCCGACATCCAAGAATCATCAGTAACCGGGTCTGATCGGTACTCTAATGAATAAAGCAGATATTGAGCATATGAAACGGATCATTTTGTCGCCATAGATGCAGCCATTGCTCATTAATCTCATAAGTCAGATTATTGGCACGTCTACAGCCATCATCATTCATCTTGGAGACCTTTGTGGCCTGAAACCTTGTGCTAATGCTTGCAAAAGTTGAATGCACAAACTGATCTTCAACCAACTTAAATACAATAATGCAGGGTGAACTTAATAAACTGCACTATATCTCTATTCGTAAAGTTGAAGAGTAGCATGTGAGAAGAAATGTCCTGCGTCTCTCTCTAAGTTCCATAGAACCGCTGCTGTAACTGAAGTAAGGAAAGTTTACTGCAAGTGCCCTCCTTCTGCTACCAAACATGTATGGAGTTGTTGAACAATGCAGTCCAGGGCTGATGCTATCATTGTGGGACCATGTTAGCGAATGGCGAAGCTCTGATTCAGTGCAGATGTAATGCAATTTACTAGTAGGAGCACGACCCAATCAGAAGACAATGCAGATTTCAGCGTGAACATAGGGGTTGGAATTTGGCGCAATCGCGTCGGTTGACCGGTGGAGGAGTTGTGCTGTCAAAGGAGGGGGGATAGCTTGTTGATTGGTGGCAGTCTCACCGATGAGATGTATCCCCTGTCATCCTTACTGCAAGCTTGCTGAACCCTTGATATTGAGAAGGAGATTGAATGGTGCGACCATTGTGCAAGCACACTGCCACACCATTCACTTTCAATGGGACTGCTGGAGATAGCCAATTGGCAAGTGCTTGGCCAGCACTCCATTCATTCTAAAGTCAATGTGGTGACTCAGTGACAGGCGGAGAGGGACACAGGACCCCCGTTCTTGAGATTGGCAGAGATTTCAGCGGTGAGACCCCCACTGATCAGCAAGTTATTCCCTAGCTTGTGGTTGTGATCCTGGTACAACCCCTACACAGCCAACTAGGTGCCACTACTCCATTCATTCTCTTTCTGTATTTGACTGTTGTTAGCCAACCTCAACTTGTACAACAATGTTTCTGTGACCATGAGTCTTCAAACTGATAGAGGTCCCAGGTGAGGAACCCTCACTTAGCAGACATTTATGGAATATCCACAGGATGTATCAGAATTATCTAAAGTGGGAAAACCAATTTACACCCCAGTTTCAGAAGTTCTGGGCAACCATTGGGTGCCACAGGGTCTATGTCTTACGTGATGTATGTCCTCATTTAGAGAGATATCCATTCTCTAGAATATATACATACATCAACAACAGATTAATAATGATATCAAAGAAGACATTAGCTTTAATAAATGTTTCAAAGTATAAAACATTGGCACCAACTACGCCAAGCTCATCAATATTTGGTAGAGTGAGTGTTGAAGATTTATAACACCAAAGTAGGGTCAAAGTAGAACCAGGGGTCACTATAGTCGGTCTCACGAAGACAATACAGCTGATAGTGGCAGCATGAATGTAGTACTCAGCCGTTTATGGTTGGGGAGTGACCACCTGTTCTCCTCCTGTTAGCAGAGATAATCATGTGATTGGCACCAATGGCGTTTGTCACAGGTGGTCAATCCCCAACCACAAATGGCAGATTGATATACTCAATGCAATAGCTATTGGCTGCATACTCTACGTGAGGCACACTATAGTAACATTCACCAGTGGTAGTGCCAAGCCAACTAGAGGACATACAGTATGCACAAATACATGAAACAAGTTACTCAGGAGGAAAAATGGCGCACATGCACTAGAGGCCAGCTCTCGATCATTTAAACGGTGGTACAGTTACAGAGTACAGCATAGGGACGAAGATAATGCCAACTTATGGCAGCATTTCTTCTTACCAAAAATAAACTTGGGGTACAAAGAATACAAGACATCAACTGTGCACAGTAACATAAAGCGACCCTCCAGTCCTGGACATACAGATGGCTGCACCACTTCTCTGACTACCTGATACACCATGTGCATAGCGTGAATCAGTCTAAGACACTACATGCCACTCTGACTGGTCTGCACCACTCATGTGGGCAACACTGGACAGCAATGGACAGCATGGGATGTGATCAATGTACTATCCATTGTTCTTCTACCCCATTGACTTAAAAGGGCGAGTCTCACCCTAAGAGCTTCTTCAGATGACTGTATTTGCACACAATGTGCAGAGAGTGGAATCCATTGATGCGTTCCCACAAACGTTTTTTTACGTGCACATTTCATGGCCACACAAAAAAATAAGATCTGCTCTATCTTTCAGCGCATGGCGCAGAAAAGTCCCTAATAGAACTCTATGGGAGGTGCGCAAATGCACACTCAATACATGTGCGAATGTGCAATATGTTGCACGATTCATGAAAAAAGAACACATCTGGATCTTATTGGGCTAAATAGACTTTTAAACAGAGCAAGTGAGTTTTGCGCGCATGTGAACGAGGCCTACATGTGCCGTACTTGGCACCAATACACATGCAAATCAACCACTGCGCAAATACATTGCGCCGAGGTGATCGTATTCGCTCTTACAATTTCTGAATAAGCTCTAAAATGGATCAAAATAGTAAATGTTGAGCGTTTTTTAAACGCGATCCGTGTCTGAGTGAAAAAACGTGTTGCTACATTGAATAATATGGGTCCGTATGCGGTTCAGATGTGCACCAGAGGCCTTTAATACTACAGTGTGTAGTAGGGGGAGAAGCAGTTCCGCCATCTTCGTATGTCCAGAATCGGAGGATCTCTTAAAGGTCAGTCTTTTACAAGGCGCTGATGTTTTTTTACACTTCCATCGGTACTTTGGCGACAAGCAGCATCATAGGAGAACACTCTATAAAATAGTCACTTTGTAACCAGTTCATTCATGAACAGAATGAAACGCATACAGTCCACGTGACGCCGCAGAAGTTACATAAATTGGACAACAACTCTAGTGACCATTTTCAACTTGCAGCAAATTGCAAATATGATGTCAACCAAACATAAAAGATTTTGCATCCCTTATAAGAACTGCAAAACAGCTGACTCAGCACAAATATGATGCACGCCGAAAAAAGGCCCACAAAAAATATATCATTTAATGTAACTTTTTTTAATACAAGCAGCACGTAAAACATGTTTTGGGGTGTGCCAGCCGGAGGTCAGGAAGGCCCAAACACTGCAAAAAAAGTGCTGCATTCGGCGCTATTTATTCCGGTATTTTGGGTCAGATCTGCGAAGGACGTTCCAACGCCAATATGAATCCCCCCTTATACGTTGTTTGGTCATTATTCGTATTTTTACTCTTAGGGCATATTCACAGTCTTTCCATGTGATTTTCACATTGAAAAAATTTTGATATTTTGGGGATATTCACACGTGCGTTTTTTTAACTGGATGAATAGTCTGATCACATCAAATTCACACAAAACATCGGATGGATTTTTCAGGACTGAAAAAAAAATTGCTTGTGTGTGTGCGGCCCTAATCATCATGATTGTGTCCTGACATTTACACGGGCGAGTGCGATATCGGTCCAGGAGACACAGACCGATATCGCACTGTTAAACCCACAATTTGGCCTACAAGTGTGATACATTTTACGAGAAAAATGCATCTCATCGCTGAACATGCAGTTTTCACGTATTACAATAGGAAAATGTAAAGATCGCAGTCGCACGAAACGTGCTTGTGAGTATGATGTGATTTTTAACTCACTCATTAGACATGACAGGCAACTTTTTTGTGGAAATGCAAAAAAATAGAACTTGCTGCAGTTTTTCTATATCTCAGCTTTGCTGCGTAATAAAAATCGCACACGTAAATAATCCCGTTGTAAATCATGGGTTGTATTTCCGTGCACATTTTTTACGTCTCGCAATGTGCAAAATATGTGCAAAAATATCATTCGTGTAAATACAGCCTGAGGGCGTATACATACATGGGCGCATAATAGGACGAAACAAAACCATTGATTTCAATGGCTTCGCTTCCACTATCGGGATTCCCGCACGTTATTTCCACGCACGGGAAAATACAGGACTTGTCCCATCTTTCTCGCTCGTAGTTAATACTACGTGTGAAAAACATAAGGCAGGATCTATCTTCTCGCTTTTTTTTTCTCCAGACTTGCGCTCAATAGTGCGGAGTTTGAATAGTCCGGAAAATAAAAATGCTAATACGCCCCGTAGTGGCGAGCGTACTAGCACATGCGGCCATCTGATTTCGCCCTTAGGCTGTATATGCACCAGCAATTTCTTTTTCACTCTTGAAAAATCGCTCCATTTTTTGTGCGATTTTCATGCGGTTTTTGGATTTCACCGCGTGATTTTCATCCATTTTCTACATCCGTAAAAACAATCCACATCGATGTACAGGTTCTGCGCGTTCTGTTTAATGTTTCCAAGGTCACCATAGTTCCAGGCATATAAAAGGATCACAATTGCATCAAATCAGTGTGATACGTTTTTTTTATCGCACATAGACTTAAATGGGCGATTTTCGCATGAAAATCGATACAAAATCTGACATGCTGTAATTTTTTTATTTGCTCGGACTGTTCGTCTTATTAAGAAGTTGCTTGTGCTTTATTTTTGTCCGAATTTGGTCTGATGTGTTCGACCGGAAAAATCGCCAAAGTGAATGAACCTTAACTTTAATCGTTTTTTTTTTTTAATCCATTTTGCATTTTCTGATATATTTATACTTTTTGTGGATTTTTTTTCGCTGTGCCTCACTTATAAAAAGACAAAGACCATTCTGATCTGTTGAACATCTCAAAGGAATTGTAGCACATTGCCCTCCGGGGAAAAAGCAACATTGTATCAAGAAAGTGCAACAAGTTTCCAAAGTTCTAAACAGAGTTGTATCCTGTGGTAATGGGGCACCAAACCTGAAGTCTGTTCAGCACCATTATTTGTGCAGTTGTGTAGGCTATTTTTCTCTATAGGCAGCCAATATGGGGGGGGGGGGGGGGGGGGGACTATGAAGTTCTTGAATGGGTTTATTAGCCAGATGTTTAGACATTGGCTAAACTATGATTACAGATTGGAGAATGGTATTAAGCTGGTGGTATACAGGACTGTGTAAATGTTTTAGGCAGGTGTGAAAAAATGCTGCAAAGTACAATTTTTTTTCAAAAATAGAAGGGCTATGATTGGCATAAAATGTATTCTGCAGCAGGACAGCAACCCCAAAAATCCAATCAACATTATGAACTATCTTCAGCATAAAGAAGAACAAGGAGTCCTGGAAGTGATGATTTGGCCCTGATCTGACATCATCCAGTCTGTCTGGGATTACATGAAGAGACAGAAAGATTGGAACGAGCCGACATCCACGGTAGATGTTAGTTGTCCAAGATGTCTGGACCAACCTCCATGCCGAGTACCTTCAAAAACGGTGTGCAAGTATACCTAGAAGAATTAATGCCGTTTTGAAAGGAAAGGGCGGTCACACCAAACATGGATTTGATTTAGATTTCTTGTTGGGTTATTCACTTTGCATTTAGTTAATTGACAAACTATTAACACTTCTATTTGTGAAAGCATTCTTACTTTGCAGCATTTTGTCCCACACCTGCCTAAAACTTTTACACAGTTCTGTACATTAGGCAGCTGATGGCTAAAAAGTTCTTCAGCCGGCAGCTGGCACACCCCCGTTTGCATGTTATTTCTACGGAGGGGTGATTGCCTGTCGCACACATGCCATGCTTCCTAAAAAAAAAATCATCTAACGAGAAATACTCAACAATGAACATCTGGCAAGTTGGCCGACGTCGCACAACCCATGCCAAAAATGACCAGGGCGATGTGACCATAAACTATGCCTGGGCAGCTTTACTTTCAAAAAGCTTTCTACTTTGGGTTTAGTGGCGCCTTTAACACAGGATTGCATTGTACCGTTAAATACGGCAGACTTCAACCAACAAGTTAACCCTTTCCAGACCAAAAAGACAACCCATCCACGGGGCAGCGGTATCCTTTGCCGTGTAATCCAATAAGTGTAAACAGATAATCCAAAAATCATTGGTCAAAGCTTAAACTATCCCCAGAGATAATCCATAATCCATGCTTCCTAGCCCCCTTGATCATGACTGCATGATCTAGTACGGATGTCTATCACCAGCCGGTACCATCCACAAGGTTTCCTCGGGTGGTGCCCACAGGGAACAGGTGAAAACATCAGGCAACAAGCCACAAGGAAGCAGCAGATGGAAAACTTGTAGCAGACTAGTTCCACACCCCCATGGCAGGGCAGGTTACCCCCACCACCGGTGCCAGGGGAGTGTGGCAGCTGTGTGCCCAGCAGTGCTCTGCCCCACACCCCAGCGGCGGCCACTTACCATTACGTTGCCCTGCATTTTAACCGTTTTGATAATCGGCTTGTCCTTCATGTTGTCTCTGTGTCGCTTTCTCTCAATCCATTCGAGTTTAGGAAGCAGCTCCCTGTTTATGATTTCACATGTCTACGCTGTGTAGCACTGGGTGGCCACCTCCTCCTCCTCCTCCTCCTCCTCTCCTCTGTCTTGTGGGGTTTTGAATGGGAGTTATCATCAGCCTCATTGAGGAGGGACATACTAAAAGGAATGACAGTTCCCGTCGGATAAAAGGAATAGCGATTAAATGCAACCAAAAGCCAATGAAGATCCGCGTCTATTTGCAAGAAATCTCATCCCTGCAGATTTTATCTTCCACAGACAGATGCTTTACACGAGGAATGACAACTGTTTAGCGGATGCCGGTGCAAATATGTATGAAGAATTCTCCAGGGGTTGCATTTAAAGACCCCGGATCCCTAAAATCTTACACATTATAGATTGATTGCACACGGACTCAGTGATAGAACGCTGCGGATATAATAAAAAAAATATGGAATGACAGGTGTTTTATGCAGAATGACGACTGTGTCCAAAGTAACAGAATAGGAAAAGCAGCGTACGGATGTAGCAATCGTTAACATGACTGGTGGATCTAAACTCTACTTGTAGGGCATCGTAGTTATCAGAAGGCATTACATGTCAAGTTAATGTTTGCTACATCTGTAAGTGACATGTAAGGAGCCTGTTATATAAGATACTCATTCTCACATCCTTTACCTACAGGAACCCCCATATCAAGTAAAATGATAGGATACATTGTTTTTTATGGAATTATGTGTATATTGTACAGATATAGCAATCGGTAACATGACTAGCACATCATTACTCCACTTACAGCATTATAGTGCATTGTAGTTAAAGGGCCACTCCGCTGATTTTTTTTCATTCATTTATTCATTCATTCATTCATTATGCAGCTATCCCCCCAGTACATATAAATAAGCTAGTGTTAACTCGGTTAGTTATTTATTTCTGTCTGAACCCCCCAGCCTCTTTTTACTCAGATGCTCATGTGGTTCCAATCCTGACCAGCTCAGATCTTCTTGGGGTTATGTGTTCAGTTTCTAGCCAGATTCTCAGTCTGTGTGATGCAGTTACATGCACCTACTACATGAAGAGTTTACAGGAGGGTACAGGCACTCTCGTCACAATTATTGATGATGATCACACAGTTCCTGTCACATGGTTATAATAGAGGAGATCACAGCTAATCTTCCTGTCTGTATGCTTATGGGCTGTGCCTTATTTAAGTGACTATAGAAGGTAATTATTTAACTGTCCCTCCAGCAGGCACAATGGTATAACCTCAGCTAATACTCTGCTGATGCATCATGGGATAGATGTGAAACTGAAAGTGAAAAATTTCAGCAACAAGATGATGCCCGATAAGCATCAGGCATGGGGCTGCACTGCAAGGAAGTGACTGAAATACACAGAGGAAACCCCCAGAGTGTGATATGCAATCAAATGAGGGGGAGGGGGGGGGGGGGTAGGCATGGAAATTGTGTGTTCACCAGAGTGAGCCTTTAAGTTATCATACTGCATTACATGTCAAGGTAATGTTTGCTACATCTGTAGGTCACATGAATGAAGCCTGTTATATAAGATCCCTATTCTCACATCCTTTATGTACAGAAAACCTCATATCAAGTAAAATTAAAGACACTGTTTCTTATGGAATTATAACTGTATACTGTACAGATGTAGCAATTGTTAACATGACTGACACATCATTACTCCACTACAGCATTGTAGTGCATTGTAGTTAAAGGGCTATTACTGTGCTGATGCATTATGGGATAGATGTTAAACTGAAAGTAAAAAATTTCAGCATCAAGATTATGCCCGATAATCTTCAGACAGGGGGCTGCACGAAATACACAGAGGAGACCTCCAGAGTGTGGCAGGCATGAAAGAATATGTTTTCAGTAGAGTGGCCCTTTAAGTTATCATAATGTGTTAGCTGTCAAGTTAAAGGGTTTTTTTTTCTAGGGAAATACTATTAGGCCTCATGTCCACGGGGAAAATATGATTTAGGATCCGCAGCGGATTACCTGCACGCGGATCCGCACCCCATAGGAATGCATTGACCACCCGCGGGTACATAAATACCCGCGGATCGTCAATAAAAGGCATTTTAAAAAAAATGGAGCATGAAAAAATCTGGACCATGCTCCATTTTCGTGCGGGTCTCCCGCGGGGACGGCTCCCGCGGGCTTCTATTGAAGCCTATGGAAGCCGTCCGGATCCGCGGGAGACCTAAAATAGGAATTTAAAGAATTTACTCACCCACAGCGGGCCGGGAAGCTCTTCTCTTCCTCAAGGCCGCATCTCCCTTGCTTCGGCTCGGCGGATGTGCCCGGCGCATGCGCGCGGCACGTCGATGATGTGCCGGCGACGTGCCGCCGGCGTGAGGAATTCATCCGCCGGCCGAAAAATAAGATCCGGCCGTGAGGAAGAGCAGAGCTTCGCCGCCCGCTACGGATAGGTAAATTCTTATTTATTCGTATTTTCAGCGCTCATGTCCGCGGGGCAGGAGGGACCCGCTGCAGATTCTACATGTAGAATCCGTAGCGGGCCCGATTTTCCCCGTGGACATGAGGCCTTAATGACGTATTATCAGGATAGGTCATCAATAGTTGATTAGCTGGGATCTGCAGCTCAGAATTGCTGATTGGCAGATTAGGCGCCCGCTGTCAGCACCACCACACACAGTGGAGCAGAGAGGAACCACTTAGCTCCGACCTCTGTATAATGGCCAGTGTTTGTAATTGCAGGCTGTGGTCTCATTGTATTTAATGCCAGCTGCTCCTGCAATTACATGCATCGCCCACTACATAGGGGTCGGAGCAGCAGCTTTTGCTCCATATCCCTGTATGTTGTGGTGCTGACAGTGGGTACCTGATCATCTGATTGGCCAGGGTTCTAAACAGCAGACCCCAGCCAATCAGCTATCGATAACCTATCCTGTGCATGACTATGAGGGCCGGCTATCTGGCCTGATCTGCAGTTCACTGCATTTATAGATATGCTGTATATCAGAACTCATGGGTCGTGGACACAATTGATTGGAAGAGATCCATTGACTTCTATAGGAGAGCGCTTTGGGCATGGTTCTGTGACCTATGCAGGGAGGGGGAGGAGGTGAGCTGTGACATTACCTATTGTAAATTGTGGCCCCTGTGTTATTTATATAGAGGTGTCACCTCTCATTGTAATCCTGCCTGTGATGATAATGAGATGACTCATTAGAAAATTAGTTTTCTCTACAGAACAGGAAGTGGCAAGCTATTATTTGCCTTAGTGGTCAGTGTGAGAACTGCAGGATTATAGGAGTCTTAAAATATAGACAGATACATTGAAAATTAAAAATAATCACCAAATATTCTTTAAAAATATATATATTTTTTAATATAACAGATTTATTCATACAAAAAGCCATTTTCTAATGACACATAACCTTTAAGTGAATATTCTCCATCATTTTTTATATAAATAGGTTCAAAATGCTGCATTGCTTCATTTCATGTATCTTGATAGTGGTTGGAGCTCAGTTTTTCTAATAAAAAGCTCCAAAATCGGTATATCGCGATTTTGCGCAATCGCAATTTTAACATTACAAGTCCCATAGACCCCTGCAGAAAAAAAAACGCTGTGAATTTCGCAGTGAAAAAAAACTGTAGTCAGTAGTCACCCTAAGGGGGATCGTATGATCAGGTTCAGGCTGCATTCAGACGAACGTATATCGGCTCGGTTTTCACGCCGAGCCAATATACGTTGTCCTCGTGTGCAGGGGGGGAGGATGGAAGAGCCAGGAGCAGGAACTGAGCTCCCGCCCCCTCTCTGCCTCCTCTCCACCCCACTTCACTATTTGCAATGGGGAGAGGCGGAACAGGGGCGGGGCTAATTCATGAAACCTAGCCCCGCCCCATCCCGCCTCTCCCCATTGCAAATAGTGCAGAGGGGCGGAGAGGAGGCAGAGAGGGGGCGGGAGCTCAGTTCCTGCTCCTGGCTCTTCCATCCTCCACCCCCTGCACACGAGGACAACGTATATCGGCTCAGCGTGAAAACCGAGCCGATATACGTTCGTCTGAATGCAGCCTAACACTGAGAGTATAGAAACAGGGTAGATGGGGAGGAGTTGCATTAGGGGTGTGATGGGCTTACCTATAGAGAGAGACCATAACTTTTCACATTGTCCCTTGATATTCTGTCCACTCAAATGATGTCTGTAGCTTTGTGATTTCGTATACATGACATTATCTACATGTCCTTACTATTGACTTCAGTTGATATTACTGATCAAAAATTAATTGTCCACTTTATTAGAGTACAATTGGCGCTTCCTTGTATGCAAATAAGAGTCATGACCTCAGAGTGCAGTATAGAACCATGTGACAAATTTTCCACGGATCAGTTTCAGCATGAGTGATCTGACCGACTTCCAACGAGGCCTGATCAACGATGCTAGACTAGCCGGGGCCAGGATTTTACTGCCAACCTTCTGAGGTTTTCTCATGTAACAATGAGGAAGGTATACTGAAAATGGCGTGATTGAAGAAAAACTTTCAGCGAAAGGGGATTCTGTGGATCGAAAAAGGCTCAGTGCTGAAAGGGGTCAGAGGAGGATGTCAGGAATTGTTCTAACTGAACAGTCAAGAGTAGACAAATACAAATACAGTATCCGAACACACAACTCGTCATTCCTTAGCACAGATGGGCTATTAACAGTAGACATCAACAGAAAGGAGAGACTCTAGTGGACAAAAGAGTGCAAAAATGTTATCACTGAGCAGTAGAAAAACATTGCCTGGTGAGATGAATCCATATTTCTATTGCACCGTGCTGATGAGAGGTCAGAATTTGGGGCAAGCACTATGAATCAATGAACCCTTTGTGTCAAGTTGCTGGAGGTAGAGTAATGGTGTGGAGAATGTTGACTTGGCACGCTCTGGGTCCTCTGATATTGTGCATGGACGCCTCAACCAATTTTTACGGTTCCGAAGGCCAATGGAGGTCCAACATGCTACTCAATGGAGGGCTCTAATAAAGTGGTCGTTCAGAGTAAATGCAGTGGACTGAATCGTTCCTGTGGATTCTTTGGCTTCTCTTGTTAGTTACAGAATATTCAGCAGATGCCATAAATGTTGATGGCCCTCCTTGATTACAGGCTCAACATTATTCATCGTAGTCATAAACAAAATGTTCCTCGGGCTGCAGTGATGGTCTTGAGAATCCTCGATACCGAACGGTAGCAGACACTTATATTGCAGCTGTAGTTGTATTGTCATAGAAAACCCCTTTAACACGAATCCATAATGTATGAACGTTAGCCCCGGTGCACATTTGTCTGCCTACATGTCTATTCTTGGCAGGATTTTTTAACAGACACAGAAACTGGTTTAAAAGCTTTGCTCAATTTCTATAGTTGCTGCAGGTTACTAAAGGACACACGTTATGTTTCTATGGTTGCATACATTTGCCGTCATTTTCCTGCTTTTGTCTATCAGGAGTTTGATGTGGGGCAGCATCTTCTTCTGCCTACACCTCTGAGGTTACGCCGAGGCCAGAATCCTGAAAAATGGGATAGATATAAATTTACTTACGGCCCATTTGGTCACCGTGCCTCCATTCTCTATTTTGGACCTTCCTTTATGTTGCTACAGTCCATTTGCAGATTGTTTGTCTTGAGCATTTATACATTCTGGCGACATGACAAGCATTACTTAAAAACCTTCAATTCATTGCAGTATTTTGGATTTTTCAATTCATTCCAAGTTTCCTGGACTTTTCTTAAAGGACGTGTGTCACTTAGTGGGAGCATAGGACTAAAAGACCTAGTGGTAATGATGACGCATCATTCTAAATGGGAAAGGAATATTAAAGATGATGCAGTGCAAAACGTCTCCTTTATTAAATAACATGAATAGCCACATGGATTTTGGGGCAAAATACCTTCATCAGTTCAGTGGGTTAAATATACAGACAATTAGAGACCTATGGATGCTGGGGTCCTAAAAGTCAAGGGGAATCCCTACAACCTGGAAAAAAAACAATCGCCTGAGTGTAAGGGGTTAAATCCCCATGCTTATATTTCTATGTATATTATTTCTGAACTTAATATATGTTCCTTCTAGTACCTCCAGAGAGGTCACATGACCGTGCTTTTTACTTTAACTTCGTTGCTGTGGATTAACAAGGAAAAAGTTGCCTGTTGATTGGTTGATGGGCTTGATATAAAAAGGCAGGTTCTGTTCCTGGGCTCTGGGGTGTCTCAGCAGTTTTTGCAGAGAGCCTTGTGAGGAGTGAGCTGCCCCATTCCCACTAGAGATCTGGGTTTTCCTGTACCAGAAAGAAAAATAGAGTAAAACTCAGATTTCTGGAGTGCCACTTCCCAGCTGTTGCAATGTGAGTACAAGAGAGAGGTCTGATGATTTTCCAAGGAAATAGCCCCACAGCAGTCACGTGGTCTGCATCTATTGGCGGCATACCACTGCTGGCATTCTTTTCACAAAGGAGTCGGATAAAATACACTCAGAGAGAAACTGATAGGCTGACTGTGCTGAAAGACAACCCAGCCAGCCTATCAGTGCTGGAACTGAAGGGAGATGTTAACTCCTCGATATCCAGTACCAAATATCAGCTGCAATTACAGATCATAAGTACTAAGCCATCACCAGGAGATAGACCTCCAGTGACAGCAGATAGACTGGCAGCCAGTTTCCGGATATTCAAGTTATGAAGTGTGTAATCATGAGTACCATCATCCAGGCTCATCACTAGTCAAACAGATTATTTGGACTTCATCACTGTACAGCCTCCCCAAAGGTCCTGTGCTATTTGTTCAGGGAGCGGTGACTGCACTTTCAGTTAGTAGATTTAGTAATTTGGTTAACCAAAGTTCCTGTAAGACTAAATTACTTCAGTGGAGACTTCTTTTTACAACCGACACTTGTGAAGCCATATACCCCCTACCAGATTTGACTTGGATAATTCTATATTGCATGCACAATACTAAGGATCCCCATTTGTAGGGCACAGATTGAGTTATAGCATTAATAAAACATAAGTAAACTTTGTATTTTATCCAAATAATAATGTTGTATGCTAATGTCATTTTATTCTTTAGCGTACATTCGGTAAAGCATTGTTTGTTCAAATGAACTGGTGTAAAGCCTCTCCAGCACCAGCGTCATATTCCACACCTGCAACCTATCTCACCAGCTCAACATGTCTGATCCTATATTTCACTGATAGGACTCAACGGGAAATTTTTTACTAGTTAATGCCCTGACTCCATAAACATGACATGCATGTTTGGCTGACTTGATTAGACTTCATTTACGTTGGGGAAGTCAAATGTCCTATGTTCATGCTAGATATGGTGGCAGGACTAATTCTATTGTGACGAAATTAGTTACAAAAAGGTAGTCAAGCCAGTACAGATGTATCGTTAGACTTGTAGTACAACGTAGTTATCATCCAATGACACTAAATTAATGGTATAACATGGCATATTCTGGGCTTGCTTTCAAGCAGGAAGTTGCTACAGAAAACTTGCATCACACATGATTAGACTTGTTGGTGCAATCAAAGATTATTAATTTTATAGCTAAGGGAGGGAGGGGGGTGTATGATATGAGTACAGATTAACAGAATATTTATGGTCAAGCATAGTGGACTAGAATGGACTGCAGCAAAGTACTGTGATAATGGAAACGAAGCATCGCCTGAACTGCCCAAACCAGACCGGCCACTGAAGCAGAGCATCAACCCTAAAAAGGGTGACCCTGCTGCAGAGGAAAGACCAAGTCATTGTCCGAGATGAACAAATAACACTGATCAGGGCATGCAAAATGATGGTGTACAGGAGTACTAGACACAGAATTTAAGGAAAATGAGTACTTTAGCTCTGAATACAGAACCACTGAGGACAGTTCCACAGAATGTAGGCCAGAACACGAGAGGTATAACTGGCATCCGGGGGCATACATAGAACTCTTGATGCTCCATAGTGAAACTTAGAATTGGGACCCCAATCAAAAAAAATTAAATAATAAAAAATATATATATATGCTTATGTATATTTAACCCTTTCCAATCCACTGTCTGACATCTGAAGACATTATGATTTAAGGCTGTACAGCTTCGATGTTGAAAGACATCCGTCGGGGTTCTCTTACTGTATATTGCCAGCCTCTCTGCCGTCGGAGCCTATCCAACGTGTCAGCTCATGCAGTACTGGCTTTAGCCTGCATATAGTTCCATTGTATAACGGCAGAAAAAGAGTAAGCCCCCTAGGAAAACCAGGATACAAATTGGATTGGAAAGGGTTAAAACACAGTGGGCTGAAATGCCCCGACTCCACCCTAGTATACCTCTAAATATTGCAGTGATCCTATATAATAGATACGAGCTCTACACAGGGATAGTGATTACAGTGAAGTTACCTCCAGTGATTATAGATAATGTCTTCTTTAATGTTTTCTCTGGTGAGGAAATACTGCCCGCTTTTGCTAGTAATAATTCCACCTTTTGCCCCATTTGGTAATGCTGCCTCATTTTGTCCCAATTTGCCGGTAATACTGCCCTCTTTTGCCCTGGTTGATAATAATGCCCCCTTTTGCCCCATCACATAGTAATGCCCCCCTTTTGCCAGCAACAATGCTCTCTTTTGCCCCCATTTGGTAGTACTGACACCTTTTGTTCCCATTTGCCCGTAAGACTGCTCCTTTCTATCCCAAGTCATTAATAATGCCCCTTTTGGCCCTATCGGCAAGTAGTAATTCTTCTTTTCCCATCATTTGCCTATAAAATTGTCCTTTATATGTAATAAAAAAAAGATGAGCATACTCATCTTTTTTACTCCCCCAGTGGCTGTAGTTGGCACCAGTTAGCGCAAGTGCCCCTCTGACTTCCTAGTTATGTGATCAAGTGACAAGCACATGATGGCTGCAGACATTTCCAGCGTCCCTAACACTAAGGCCAGGAATTCCCTGCAGCAATCATGCGTCATGGGTCACGTGATCTCTCAAACAGGAACTTAGTGAAGCACTTGATCTAAACTGTGCAGACTGCAGCCCCAGGGGGTGGTTGAAATGGCCATGGTTCGAGAAATAAAAGTTCAGCGAGTTCGGTGGGGCCATTGGGCCCCAGGACCCTCTGCCCTGCAGCCCCACAGCAGTCATGCGGTCTGCATCTATTGGCGGCATACCACTGCTGGCATTCTTTGCACAAAGGAGTCGGTTAAAATACACACAGAGAGAAACTGATAGGCTGACTGTGCTGAAAGACAACCCAGCCAGCCTATCAGTGCTGGAACTGAAGTGAGATGTTAACTCCTCGATATCCAGTATCAAATGACAATGAGCATGCACCGCCTCGTCCATCACTAGGTCCAGGGCTGACGCTTTGACATCATCCTGAACCAGCACCAGTAACCAGTAAGTCACCGTGAGAATGTGGGAATGTTGCTTTTTTCTGCACCCACCTTCCTAGAGAGTTTTAGTGGGCGCACCCAGTGGTTTCCCTGTCATGAGGCAACCTGAGCCTGCAGCCTCAGGGCTCAGTCAGATGAGCGATTTTTTTTTTTGCGCACCTTTGTTTAAAACAAAATGCACTGTATAAATGTGCATAATGCGCCTGACCGTAGCTCCATGCCCACTGCTTTCAATCGGGCTGGCGCAATCCTCATTGAAAACATACAGAGAAGATCGCGATCCTCTGCTACAGCTGTACGACTATGGCAGGGGATTCCTTCATCCCCGCCAGGACCGTGGGGATGAAGGAATCCCCTGCCACAGCTGTCACAGCTGTGGCAGAGGACCGCAATGTTTTCCCATTGCTTTGAATGGGGCTAGCACTACAGCAGTGATTTTCGGGGAAGGGCTTGAAAATAAGCCCTAGCTGCTGGAAAAAATAAAAAATATATATATATACATCACCTTCCACCATTGTGGGGGCTCCGGGGTGTCTTCTTGCTTGCTCTCCAGCCATTCAGTTGTCATTTAATGAACGGTTGAGCGCTGCCTGTGATTGGCTGAGTGCTCAGCCAATCAGACCAGGCACTTCCTGGAGGCAGGCATTTTTAAATCTCATGGCAGCAGAAAGTGCTTGAGAGGAGTCCCAGCAAGGAAGAGAGAAGATGCGCTGGAGCCCCAACATCAGCGAAAGGTGAAGTATATTTCTTTTTAGTTTTTTACAGCAGTTAATGCTTAATGTTGGAGAAGGGATTATATTTCAAGCGCTTCCCCGAAAATCACTGCAGGGGTTGCCCATTTCAATGGGGTGGCTGCAGAGCTGGCCCCATTGAAAGCAATGGGAGAAGATCGCAATCCTCTGCTACAGCTGTGTCAACTGTGGCAGGAAATTCCTTCATTCCCAAGGGGAGACCCCTTGTCACTGAACACGCGCAGCACGGACCTTCCCGGGGCACGCATGTCCTATTTTCTGCAGGTGCGAGTATTTTGCGCCTGTAAAAGACGGACATGTGAACACATTATAGGGAACCAATGGTTCTATTAGACGTGCTTTTTTTTGCACACATAGGCGCGCACAAGAAAAACCCTCGGCTGACTTCGCCCTCAGGCAGCGGTCTGCCGGACCTCAGAGGGGTGGCAGGTTGTCACCCAGCTGATAATTATTTTTTACCGGCCAGGCAGAAATCCCACAAACAGTTAACTCACTAAGCTTTTATTGGATTGAGGTGCTGTATTTAAACATTTTATCATTTGTCTTCACCTGGAGTCCACTGGAAGTATCCGGGCATCCTCCCAACGTTAATTGCAGATTTCTAGAAACACTAGCACAGAAGAAAAAAGACATTTGGGGTTGATTTTTAATTTCACATGAACACACTAAGACTATAGATCCGTCTGGGGGGCCACCACTACTGTAGGCACTTTGTGACCGCTATTGTAAACACTTACCTCCTCCCCAGTGTCTGCATGCAGGAACTCAGATGCAGCATGGAGAGATCAGAGGTTACATAGTATTTACAACAGTAATGCCCCCCCCCCCAAACCACAGTTGCAGACTAAGGGCTCTGTCAGACAAGAGGAGATCCGCACGTTTTTCCATGCGTGGAATGTGTGTGCGGGAAAAAATCCGCATGACCACATCTATTGCCACCCATATGTTCTATCTTTGGTAAGTGCAGATTTTCACCTGCGCATGCGGTGTGTGTGTGTTTTTTTTAAGCACTGAAAAGTGCGCGGATATCCGCTCGTCTGACTGAGCCCCAAGGGAGATAACTGTTTGTGGATTGATGCATGGCCAGAGATCCAATACGTGGGGCACCTTGACTATTGGGGCAACTATGTGAGACAATATTACTACTGGGGCCACTATGGAGGTCACCATTACTACCGGGGCCACTATGGAGACACTATTACTAATGGTGCCACTAACAAAGTCACTATTACTATTTGGGCCATTATGGAAGCCACTATCATTACTGGGGCCACTATGGGGATCATTATCACTACTGGGGCCATTAGAGGGAGGCACTATTACTACTGATGTCATTAGGAAGGATACTATTACTACTAGGTCACTATGGGGTACATTATTACTACTGGGGCCACCATGCAGCATCACTATTACTACCGGGGCTACCATGGGGCATCATTGCTACTACCGGGCCCACCATGGAGCATCACAGGTAACAGTCGTCACATCTGAAATTCCCATGAGCCTGGAATAGACAAACTGGAGACTTTGGAATCCATGTGAGAGAGAGAGTCTAGGGGTTTCCTGCTTCACTATTATTACTGGGGCCACTATGAGAGATACTAATACTATTGAGTATGCTACGGGGGACTTAATTACTACCGAGGCCGCTAACGGGGTCATTATAACTATTGGGGCCACTAAGGGGGCCACTGCTGGTAAGACTATTACTCTATCACTTTTGACAAGTCGCAATGGTTCAAATATGTGTTGGGTATCTTGTGTATTGGTCCTCTCAATTCCTGTAAAGTTAGTGTTTTCTTACTTTTTTTGGGGGGGGGGCACCATTTCACATTTCATCTCAGGCAGAATATAGGCTTGGGCAGGGGTGTAACTAAAGGCTCAGGGGCCCTGATGCAAAAGGTGAGCTGGGGCCGCCCTCTATCTGTATCTGTACCCGTACCCATACCTAAACCATGCTGCACAGAGACATAACTTGAAGCTTCTGGGCCCCAATGCAAAACCTGCAATGGGGCCCCCAACTATAATGCTTTATTCATAGTACTGGGCTCCCTATATGGAGAAGAGAGGCCTTATGGCCCCCATAAGGCTCCTGGGCCCGGGTGCAACCGCATCCCCTGCATCCTCTATAGTTACGCCCCTGGGCTTGGGGCACCCATCAGTTTAGTGTTCTTAGGTCACCTTCTCTTAGCACCCCCATTTATAGTCCTCTGCCCTGTGTGACATAAACCATGCGCCCATATTTCTTTAGTTGGTTGAAAAAAATCACATTTTCCTTCTGTGAGATGTAAGCTTAGATTTGCTGTTCTGCAGATCTTCCTCGTCTCTGATTATGTCCTTAGGCAATCGATACATTGAACTGAAAGGAATAATGCGGCCATCAGTAAAATCCATCATGTGCGGCTTATGGCAGATATAAACCGGTGTGCACCGAACAACACAAGCTTCGCTCTTCAAACAGAAGCATTGCAAGTCTAGTCACACGCTCAGGTAGAGAGCCTAATAGCAGGAGCTGCTTCCCCCGCACTCCTCCCGCCGTCCCGTGTCCTCACATCAGACTGGCCACTGCTCTGCCACTTTACAAGAAAGCTTTTTATTCTTTGCCTAGAAAGAAATCACACGGAAGGCTGGAGATCCTGAAAGAGAAAGCTTGCTATTAAGTGGATCTTTGTGCGGGGCTAGAGATAGACTTGCTATAAAATACTGCTTAATGAATTTTGTATGGTGGAAGGCTTGTTTGCATTGTGCGATGTGAAAAAGGAACTTTTCTATTTGATACGGCTTGCGCTGCGCATTTGCTGGGACATAACGCTGGTGTATCCTTCGCATTATGCTAAGTGTAGCTGGATTTACATAAAATCATAGAACTGTTTATACAATGAGATGAAGAAAGACTTCAGCAAAAACGAACACCGGTAAAGCCCCAGGACACGCGGTGCAGCAGGTACAGAATGCACATACACCGAATGGTCACTTTATCGGAGCCCCCGGCTCTCTCAAGATTGGCGCTTCCCTGTATGGAAATAAGAGTCGTGACCTTGGAGTGCAGCATAAAGTCACATGATAACTTTTCTGTGGATCAGTGAATCCACATTAGATGTGAAAATCCAGCGATCTGAGTGATTCCAACGAGGCAGGGTCATCGATGCTAGACTAGCCGGGGCCTAGGATTTCACTGTAGGGTTTTCTCATGCAACAGTGTGGAGAGTATACTGGGGATGGTCTGATCTAGGAAAAACATTCAGCGAAAGGGGATTCTGTGGACAGAAGCAACTCATCACTAAAAGGGGTCAGAGGAGGATGTCAGGAATAGTTCTGACCAAAAAGTGAACAGTCAAAAGCTGCTGCATACAATGCTGGTGCTCTGACTAATGTCTTTGAACACTCAACTCATTGTTCCTCAGCATGTATGTGCTATAACAGCAGACAACCAGTTCCAGTGTAAGGGAGGTATGGTTGTTGCTGACTGTTTTATCATTCCTTTGATATTCTGCTGTGTCAGTGATTTGTTAACTAGTGTGACTTCAAAAAGGGCATGGAGCAAGGAACAGAGTTGAGTAGGAAGAAGAGACAAGACAGGAGGTAGTTTGTGCTGCAGGTTGGAGAGCTGGGGATGCTCTTCTATGTTTAAGCAACTGTGTCTGTGCATCTAGGCTGCAGTTTGGAGAGCTGCGGATGGTCCTCCATGTCTGTGCAACTAGGCTGCAGTGTGAGAGCTGGGGATACTCCCCTGAGTCTGTACAGCTAGGCTACAGTGTGAGGAGCTGTGGATATTCCTCTGAGTCTTTGAAGCTAGGCTGCAGCGTGAGAGCTGGGGATACTCCCCTGAGTCTGTGCAGCTGGGCTGCAGTGTAAGAAGCTGGGGATACTCCCCTGAGTCTATGCAGCCATGCTGTGGCATAAGAGGCAAGGGATACTCCCTGGTTTGAGAGAAACTGTGGTTTGCAAGATTAGTCCTATGGGTGTGGGCTTCTCAAGAGCACAGACATTTCTTTTGGATGAAGGCTGAGCTGAATAGAAGCACTGGATAGATTTCTGCCTCCTCATTCCTCCCCTCTCTTCAACGTGTCAACATTGATGTGATACAGAGCTACCGGAGACTACATTACTGGTGACCAGGTAAGGACTTTTGAAAAACCCCTGACATGGGGAAAAGAGGACTTAGAATTAAACCCCGGCTACTAGGTAAGGATTTTGAGAAACTTGATATATGGGTACTGGACTTTTGATGCAATAATGCTAACATGGATCCTTTGTAATAGCCAACCAGTACACAGATGAGAGTCAACCCGAAATTTAAACTGTTCATCAGTTTTCTTTTTATGTTTCATTAAACTTTGTACTGTTGCCGGACCCTATGTGAGCTCTCCCTGGAGCCTCGTCATGTCAGATCTCCAGAAAAACCAAATTCCTTTTTTTCTGGTTCCTTGGCTGCAGTGGTCATACAGTATGTCTACGTGACAGGACATCATCGCTGCAGCAAAAAGAAGTGTGCAGCTAGAGACCAGTCGCCATCAAAGCAGGGGCTGTGGGAGATTGGGTGAGGTGAGGATGACCTTTTAATATTTTTTTTATACCGTTGAATTTTTTTCGATCAGACTTAGGCCTCCTTCACACGGGCTACAAAATCACGCAGAAGTTAGCTGTGCTGCTGAAAATCTTATGCATGGACGATTTCCCGCTATCAAGTCCGGAGCTTAATTAGCGGTGAAATTCTTCTATAACACATTTAGGAGCTGCATGTACTAGCAACAAAAATGCAGCAGCTCCGGGAGGAGAGAGAGATGAAGGAAGGCCTAGAGGAACCCCCTTCTCCGTGGGGCTTTCCTTAATCTCAGCAGGGCTAGAGGGATATCGACAGCAGCACAGATGCTGAGGTTCCCCTACAGGGGAGAAGAAGGCATCCCCCATAGCGCAGATGGCGGGGCTCCCCTACAGGGTAGAAAAGGGAATTCCCTAGCAGTGCAGATGCCAGGGTTTCCCTGCAGGGGGAAGAAGGAATTCCCTTGTAGCTCAGATGCCAGGTTCCCCTGCAGCACAGATGCTGGGGTTTAACTGCAGGGCAGAAGAAGGAATTCCCTTGTAGTCCAGATGCCGGGTTCTCCTACAGGGGAGAAAAAGCAATTCCCCAGCAGCTCAGATGCTGGGGTTCCCCTGCAGGGCAGCTGAAGGGATTTCCCCCCTAGTGGGGAGAGAGGGGTCCCCCTGCAGAGAGGAAGAAGGAATTTCCCAGCAGTGGGGAGAGAGGGCGTTCCCCTGCAGGGGGAAAGAAGGAATTCCCCCGTTGCGGGTAGAAAGAGGTTCCCCTGCAGTGGAGAAGAAGGCCAGCTGCTGGGGAATTAATTCTTCTTCACTGCAGGAGAACCCCAGCATCTGCACTGCTGGTGATGAATTAATCACCCTTTGCCAGCCAGATCACATAGGCGTCTATGAAGGCTTCTGCAATTTTTTTGCAACAAGATAGTTCAAGAAGACCTATTTTTTAATGCAGTAAGGAATTTCAGTCACTGAATTCTGCTGCTGATGTTCTATCTGGTGCGATTTTTTTTTTACGCGGCTACAAATCGTTCATCTGAAGGTTTCCTTAGGAAACTATTGGTCCTGGTAGACGCCATTTTTTGACACATGTAACTTTGCTGCAGAAAATCGTCCATGTGAAGGCGGCCTTAGGGTAGTTTTCAGCCTGCAAACATTGGACCGAAATTGGAGGGACATAAAGCAAATCACTGAAAATGGTTTTATTCACTTTTTCTTTTGTAATCGAATGAACAGTTTAACAAGAAAAACAAAAATTGCAACATTTACTATTTTGTTGCGACTGCGATCCGTTTTCATAGCATTAAATATATCATGGTAATTGTTAAAAAAGTGTGCTGAACCCATAATTACATTTGGCCCACTTCGCGGTTTTTTTCTTTACCCAACCGGAACTCTCAGAGTTAGAGATGAGCGAGCATAGTCGTTAAGGGCAGATACTCGAGTGAGTATCGCCCTTTCCGAGTACCGTTCTGCTCGTCAGAAAAGATTTGGGGGGCGGCGGGGAGGAATAGGTGTATTTATACTGGCTTTTTTGTAGTCCTATTTTGGTGGGATTTTTGCATAAACATTGCATATTGAAGTCTATGGGTAAATGCACACGGGCGAGTGCGATATTGGGTCATGAATCACGGCCTGAAATCGCGCTCGCCAACATGCAATTTCCCCGTAGATGCAATTTCCTTGCATCACTTCGGGGAAGCTTGTGGAGTGTCTCCCATTATTTTCAATGGAAGACATCGTATCATGCTGTGTGCACCTAGAATGTGGTGCGATGTTGCCCTTGACCCGATTGAAAACACTAGGACTGCGAGGCGAGGGCACGCCAAAAGATAGGACATGCCGCGATTTGTTTCCCGCATCACATCGCGGCGTGATGTGGGAAAAAATTGCTCATATGTATGACCCCATTATAAGAATGGGGTTCATAGTTGTGTGAGACTTGTGTGTCTCGCAACGCACAAATCTCGTGTGACTTTCTCGGCCACGTGAAAATGGACTACGGGTGCATTTAAAAAAACGGACTTACAAGATGCGACTGCGATCCATTTTAAATGCATGTAATCATTTTTTAAACAAACACGTAAAAATCGATTTTAAAACAGATGAAAATCACGTGGGTAATCACATGAGTCCGGCTGCACACGGGAGGATTTGTATTGCAGAATCCGGATCGGGCATCCGCCTCCAGATTACGCAGCGAATACAGCGCGTAGCATGCAATGGAAAAGCAATTTTTCCTGCACACTAGCGGAAATCAATTTGCAGCATGTTCTATTTTTAGGAGGATTCCGTACGGACGGCTTCCATTGAAGCCAATGGAAGCCGTCCGACCCGCGGCCCTTACGCAATCATCATTGCGGAAAGGTCGCAGGATCCGCGTCATCGCCTAGCTATAACGCGGCAAAACCTGCAGTGCGCATGTGCGCCAGCGTAATGACCAGACCATCCACAGTAAAGATTAGGAAGTTTACGGACAGGTACGCAAGGTCTTTTATAACAACAGTTGCTATTTTAACCCTTTCTAATCCAATTTGTATCCTGGTTTTCCTAGGGGGCTTTTTTTTTGCAGTTATACATTGGCGCTATCTGCTGGCTAAAGCCAGTACTGCATGAGGTGACACGTTGGATAGCCTCCGACAGCAGAGAGGCTGGCAATCAACAGTAAGAGAACCTCGATGGACGTCTTCCAACATCGGAACTCTACAGCCCTAAATCGTAGTGTCTTCAGACGTCAGACAGTGGATTGGAAAGTGTTAAGGAACCCCACCGATCCTAAGAACTGGGGTCTGGTCAGTCCATAAATGAATGGAGTGGGAGTCCCACAGGTGCGCTGCTGCTCCATTCACGTGGCAGAGCCGGAGATTACGGAGTTCAAGCGCTTTGGCTGCTGAATAGGGAATAACTTTCTATTTGTGGGAGTCCAACTGCTGGGACCCCCTATGGTCCCAAGAAGAGGGTCCTGACGGTTCATTCATGCGCAATACCCCTCCATTCATTTCAATAAGAGCACCAGAAATGAGAAATTGCTAAGTATGGGCAATTTTGGTAAGCCCCTTTAACCCCTTCCTGCCCCAGGATTTAATATACATCCTGACCGGGGAAGCAGTTCCCACGAATGCACATACATTTTTTCAGGCTAGAGACATCACATTCATTTGTCACATGGCCTGAGAGCAGCTCAGTCCCATTCAAGTGAACCTGCTATACCAGGTACGAACACTATACAATGTACAGCACTGTGCCTGGTATGCAATGAAGTGGTGGCGGCGCTCACTTGAGCATCGCTGACACGTCGGTCAGCTGATTGGCGTCGATCCCAAGCTTCGGACCCCCACAGATCAACTATTGATAGGTCATTACTCTCATAAACCCCTTTAAGGCCTGTTACTTGTAAGTGCCGCTTCTCCAGGATTAATTTCTCAGTATGCAATGGGACTTCTGCTTCTGCCAACCACCGTGTCTCATCTCCAACAACCTAATTAGATTGTGCACAAAACCATGTCTAAGTCAGCCTTCTAAGAGATGACTAATTACAATACGTTCATTATAAAAGTGCTACTAATTACTAATAGACCTGCACTTCCTTAAAGGGAATGAATTACTGATAGTTTTTTTTAATAAATAACACCAGAAAAATAAACTTTTTCCAATCTCTTTTTATTTTCTGACTATAGATTTTTTATTCTATTATCTGTACATGATATGAGGGCGGCCATCTTTCCTGAGCAGCAGTTAACAGCATTTAGAGATGTGCTTTATGGCAGCCTCATGGGCATCTATGGGAGAGTGTTGTGTGATCTGTGAAAGGAGGAGGAGGTGAGCTGTAACTTTCACCTATAGACCTCTGTGAGAAGCTGTTGTGAGCATGCTCTGTGACCTGTGCAGGGAGGGGGAGGAGGTGTGCTTTGACCGACACCCATTGTGAAAGCTGGATCCTGTGTTCTCTATTTATAGGTCTCACCTCTCAGTGTAATCCTGCCTGTGATCATAAGATGACTGCTGAGAAGTGATCTGTACAGAATGGGAGGTGTATATCCACATGGCGTCTCCATGAGATTTTGAGTTTGCAACATAATAGCAATGCTTCCAAGGGTGCATTCACACGGGCGAACGCGATGTTGGTCCGAGAAACTCAGACCAATATGGTGCTTGTAGGGGCGGCTTACATATGCGTTTTTACACTCAACTCAGCACAAAGTATTTGCGCTACGAACAAGTCTTTTTGCGCGTTTCGACGTATTTTATTGTACTTTTTGCGCCCCCAGGGTATGTTCCTTTGCACACGCCAGACATACACTCCCCTGATTTAAATGGTGATTTAGCATGATAAGTTCTAGATGTGTTCTTCTCACATACCATTGTGAATTGTGCACGCATGTGCGGACCCCACATAGACTTCTATGGGAACCTTTGTTGCGCACATTTGCACAAAAGTAGTGCAGGCTGCGTTTTTTCGCAGATATATGCATGGGCATCCGCCTTAAAATTCTAGCTGCAAGCACAATGCATGTTTGCTTAGGAAAATGCATTACTGCGCATTTATATATTTGCGATTTTCATGTGCATGAAAAGATCACAAGTGCTTACAATAGTTTTGAATGGTGCAAATTGCATTGCACTCAATACAAATCGCCTGGCATGCGAGTGCCATGCGATTTCTTAAAAACTCCCGTAGGAAATAGTTGTTGACCCCTTACCAAAAATAGGACATGCAGCGATCTTCCAATATCGCCATCGGAAGGAACTCGCGCATGAAACTTACCAGTGTGAATACACCTCGAGTCCTCATTCACACGACCATATGCATTTTCCCGCTGGCCGCATCGCTGCCCAATATAGTGTGAATGAAGAATAGCCGCGATCAACTCCTGAGCTTTAGCCGCATTTTCTTGCCCATTCACACGGGCGGCTGCGGCGTATTAGCAAAAATATACGGTGCAGCGTGGAAATCCCTCAGTCAACATAAATACTGGGAATGGCTTCAATTGCTTAAAAAGAGCCAGCTGTAATATGTTCGCAGCCTTGGACGCAGCTAAACTCCCTCCCTTTTTGTTGAACTCCCATAGGAGCCTATGGGACCTCCACCGTATCTCAGCATAGGGCAAGACCTATCTTTTCTGGTAGCATATAAAATTGTTCACAGTTTTTGGTCGCCGATGTCCGATCTTTCCCAGCGCAATATTTTTTTAATGAATACATTTTTAAACCAATGCTTCAGATGGTCGCCATTTTTAATTGCGATTAGATTAGCCGCGTAAAAATGCTCGTATGAATAAGCCTTAAGGTGGAGGGGGCAGGGCAGACACTGACACACTCGTTCCTACTTCTCTACCTTTCCCTATCTCTTCAGTCCATCATCTCCTGAAGACAGAACAATGAGCAGGCAGTCATTTATATGCGACAAAGAACACATTTCCGCCGGTTGGTAACGCGAACTGCACATCGCAGATATCAGGATTACCCAGAATATTTCAGTTCTATTTGCGAAGAGATACAAAATGACCTTTTCTTGTACGGTAACTTGTATCTCTGTTCATACGGCCCAGTGAAGGTCAGAGTACATTTGCTGGAATTATCAAGCGAGTAAATGTTAGATTTTCCACACCAAGTACTATTTTAGTGAAAATGGCCCATTGGCCAGAGAAATAATGAGAATTCATCTTCTAGATCACTCTGTAAGTTCCATTAAATTCTAACTCTAACTTGTAGTATTTCTGTCTTCAAGACAGAGACATTAAAGAGGTTTTCCGGGCATTTACTGTTGAGGATCTCTCCTCAGCATAGGTTATAACCATTTGATCGCGAGGGTCTGCCCTTGGGATTCCCACCGATCATCTGATCCTTAGGCTCGTTGTCAGTGCAACCATGCCAGACGTCTGCAATGGGGTCGGAGATGTCATAGAAAACATTGATTTCCATTACACTTTTGGCTCTGAACCCAATGTTGACGCTTGGCTTGGTACACAGACAGCTGACCCAAGGATCAGCTGATCGGTGAGGATCCAAAGTGGCAGACCTCCTCCGATCAACTGTTGATGGCCTATCCTGAGTAAGTGCCCAGATAACCTCTTTGATGTCTAGTTGTAAGTGGTAATGTACTACATGACTTATTCCCTCACTCTTTATAGATATACAGTAGTTACCTCTTTGCCTCCAGGGGTTGTTTGAAATTATAAAAAAAACATGACTACATCCTTGCAGAAGGAGTGCAACAGCGCCCCTCTTCTCCATTGCCTGTTTCTGGTACTGCAGCTCAGCCCCATATACTTTGATGGGACTTAGCTGTAATAGCTAGTTATCTGGTTAATAAGGTTATCCGCATCCAGATCTAAACAAATTGTTTTGGGTGACATCAGACCAATGTGTTAAGGTCCATTTACACGCGATGATTATCACTCAAAATTTGTTTAAACAAACAAATGTGCGTGATAATTGTTGCGTTTACATGCAAAGCCATTGTGCACTAGTTGTTCATTTACAGTTTTCTTTACTTAAAGGGGTTATCTACTCATGTTTTTTCACTGATAACCTATCTTCTCGATAGGTCATCAGTAGTTAATAGATGTTGACCCACCACTCGGGACCACCATCTATCAGCTGATCATTTAGTCCAGTATAGTGGGCCAGATGTTGTCAGAAGCGGACAGCCGGGCATTGTGTGTGTCAGCTTCAGTCGCACCAAAATCAGTGGGAGAGCCATGATGCTACAGCACTTCCTGCTTGTCTCCTAGTTAGCATGTCACATCCGGTCTGGACCAGGAGAGAAGTAGGAAGGGCCATAGCAGCACGGCTCTCCCATTGATTTCAATGGGAGTGATGCCGTTGCTGATACTTCCTCCACTGTCTGTTGATGGCAATTTTTCCCATTGCACTGAACAGTGGGCCAGGTGATCAGCTGATGAATGGGGGTACCAAGCGGCAGTATAGTGTCCTAAAAAAAAACCCTACATAGCGCTGTTTAGCCATGGGTACGGATCATATAATAACTGGCCCTTAGGGGTTTAGGTACTGTTGTATTATGTCACCACTGGAAGTTAGGGATGGAGACATAGTATGGCTGGGTTGACATGCATGGTGATGCCCCCATCCTATGATTAGCTCTCCCCACTGACCTCTCGGCTCTGAAGTGCTGGCCGCCTTTCCATGCTGCCCTTTCAGCTCTGAAGTGCCGTGCCCAGCTCGATCGCCAGCCCGTCGCTGGCAATACTGTCCTCCCCCTGCCCAATACAGTTGCCAGCAACACTGTTCTCCCCCCTGCTGTTGTGCCGCTGACCAATGTGGGACAGCCTGTGCTGCACTCTCCGTAGCTTCAGTGGATGCGGCCACTGACAGCTTCCCTGCCTGCGCAGTAGTCATCAGCGGCCGCATCCCCCCAAACCCTCTACGTTCCCTTCACCAGCTGACAGGGGTGCCGATGCCGCCAGGCAGCGAGAAACACTCCCAGGAGAACGGACTATCCGTGAGCCTCCGAATCTCAGGATTACAGCATGGGGGGAGTACAGTGTGGTTGTTGGTGGTGGGGTAATCTTGCCACTACAGCAGTGGGGAAGAACAGTGTTGCAGGTGGCGGGGTGGCAAGGGGTGATTATAGTCTGAACGGCACATCACAGCCGATAGGGCAGTGCAGAACAGCCAATCAGAAAAGGGGGTCATCAACACAGCTGTATTATGTCTCCACCCCTAAAAAAATGTTTAGAGACTCAGATGAGGCAGGTAGGCTAGCAACCAGAAAGGTTGTGATTGGCTGCAGACAAATTGGTCAGGTGACAGAGGTGATAAATAGCCAAACAATGGTCACAGGAGGCAGAGAAGCGCTAGGCCAGAAAGAGGAGCGCCAGGCAGAAAACAAAAGTGCCAGGCAGAAGAGAGAGAGCAGCAGTGACAGAGAGAGAACAAATAGGAGCAAGAGAAAGAGAGACAAGAGGCGAAAGAGAGAAAGCAAAGGAATAGGGAGAAACAATAGAAAAATCAGAGAAACTGTGAGTTGCAAAGAAGGAGAGGCAGCTTTGACAGTGAGTAGAGGAAAAATAAAAGAGATGTAAATACGAAGAGAGAGTGAGAAAAGAAATCCAGAGTAAGCTCCCAGTATATAAATGTGCTGGACACAGGTGTCTGCATTGTTGCAAACTGTGTGTCATTTCTTCTTCACTGTATGTGTTGAAGAGAAGGACCTCATCTCCCTGCTTTATTTAATAAAAATACAGTGTTACAACAAGTTAAAGGGGTTGTCCCGCGGCAGCAAGTGGGGTTATACACTTCTGTATGGCCATATTAATGCACTTTGTAATGTACATTGTGCATTAAATATGAGCCAAACAGAAGTTATTCACTTACCTGTTCCATTGCTGGCATCCACGTCTCCATGGTGCCGTCTAATTTTCAGCGTCTAATCGCCCGATTAGACGCGCTTGCGCAGTCCGGTCTTCTCCGTTTTGAATGGGGCTGCTCGTGCTGGAGAGCTGCCCTTGTAGCTCTGCCCCGTCACGTGTGCCGATTCCAGCCAATCAGTAGGCTGGAATTGGCAATGGACCGCACAGAAGCCCTGCGGTTCACCGAGGGTTAAGATCCCGGCGGCCATCTTCACAAGGTAAGCAAAGAAGTCACCGGAGCGCGGGGATTCGGGTAAGTACTGTGCGGTTTTTTTTTAAGCCCCTGCATCGGGTTTGTCTCGCGCCAAACGGGGGGGCTATTGAAAAAAAAAAAAACCCGTTTCGGCGCGGGACAACCCCTTTAAGCAAAATATTTGACTCTGTGTATTATTCAGCACGTCACCACTCACTACTATAAATTGTGCCCAAGGGCATTGGTGTCCGAACTAAAGAAGAAAACAAATCACAATTAATCGCCCACAATAAAATTAGCACTCACCATAGCAGACTCCTCCCCATCAACTACTAATGACCTACCCAGAGGGTAGATCATCAGTGAATAAATGGGCAGACAACTCCTTTAAAGGGATTGTTCGAGTTGTGCCTTTCCATACAGCAAAATAACTAACAGAAATATAATAACTAGAGATGAGCGAATATACTCGTTTTGAGTAATTACTCGATCAAGCACCACGATTTTCGAATACTTCAGTACTCGGGTGAAAAGATTCGGGGGGCGCCTAGGGGTGGGGGAGGCATGGTGGAGCGGGGGGTAGCAGCGGGGAACAGGGGGGAGCCCTCTCTCTCTCCCTCTCCCCCCACTCCACGCTGCAACCACCCACGGCGCCCCCCGAATCTTTTCGCCCGAGTACGGAAGTACTCGAAAATTGCGCCGCTCGGGTGAAAAAGGGGCGTGGCCGAGTAGGTTCGCTCATCTCTAATAATAACCTTTCCTCACTCCTGCTGTGTCCTGTAGTGTTGCTTCAGGTCTCTTCTATGATGTCATATTTATAGACTGCCCCAGCCTATTGACAGGACATCACAGGCAATGCAACTAATGAGAGATCGATCAGTGATCGATCGCTGAGCTCTGTTATTGGCTGCAGCACCTGCGATGCCCCGTAAATGCGGCAAAACTGCAGCCTAAAAATAAACAGGCGTTGAGAACCCAACACCAGCATTGGAAACAGCGGGAGCAGGCAGAGGTGATGCCTTCTTCATATATATACAAAGCTTTGTCCAGAATTCTTCTGATTCCCTGTTACCAAAGTGCAGTGCATTCTGGAAGTAGAAATGAAGTTGGTGCAATGATCAGCTGATGATAATTAGTCCTGCTTCAGAAACCCACGGTGATCAGCTGCTACTCCCAGTGGAAAGTCTCCCAATCATGTCGTAATACTGCATTCTAGGTTGTTATATAGAGGAGTCCTGAATGGAGGACCTACTTGTATGATAGCCATATGCCCACTAAGTACTTTAAGATGGCCCCTTTAAGCTGTTAGGTCACATGTTTTACTATTTGTGAGTGGCTACCCTAAAGTGTTAATGTGTTGATATGGCAATGGACTGTGAGATGCTCCAAAATTTGCACAAAATTTTGGTATGGTATGACTAGGGATGCCTGAGGGATGATTTTTGATTACATGAGGCTGTGCCGCAGTGAAGGAAAGTGCAGTGTTTTGTGCAAAGGAGCTGAGGTCTTGCTGGCACACTGGGGAATAGGGGTGCAAATAGTATGTAGAGTGGAGAGAAGCAACAGGAGCCAACTGGAGAACACTAGGGTGGCTGAACCAAGGGGATCGGAAACTGTCTGGAGCTGTAAAGAGAAAGAGAGTCTGTGCTACAGCCTCAATATGGTGTAAGCATTAGAACTCTTACAAGGATCCAAGGGAACCATGGTAGAGTTGTCCTTCCAGTCTTGAGCTAGCCTGGGCCGATTCCCACACGATGACCTGCAAATGAGGCTGACCTCAATTCCAAAATTAGGTGAGCACACCATTAGGGATACTATTAAGTAGCCAACAGGCCTATTGAAGGAGCTACAAATTGCTTTGAGGAGATTGTAGCATTGAGTTAATTGTTACTAGGCGCTCTACAACCGTTGGACTGAAATACTATACAGAGGGTGCTGTGTGATCTGATGATTAGATACCTTGTCAAGAGAGTTTGAATACTGTGTTCTCAGTAGGCCATACTGAAGATAATAGAGAGTTAATCCCTAAAGGTGAATTGTGTGTCGCTTTCCATGATTTGTCTTTCTGTTTTACAAGGCTGATCTGTTTGCAGCATTACTGATACTCTTTTGTCGGCATTGTTGTCATTCCGTATTAAGTACAAAGTATTATTAATCCTAGGATTTAATTAGCCATAGCTAGTGTTAGGTAAATCTATAGTAAACGTTAATTGCTTACTTGCTATCACTGCATAGGTGGTAAATGTTTCCGGATGGAATATCATGATTACTTTTAGATATACTCAAGGAACATTTAATTAATAAAATGCTAGAGTGGTGAGGGTCTAGTCACTAGGACACCCACCGATCACCAGAACATCATGAGAACTCCAACTGGTCATGGTCTTGAGGTCGGGGATAACGGGAAACAAAGGTTCCCTTTCTGGTGATTGTGGGGGTTCCAGGGGCTGGATCTCTACTAGTGATAAGTGCAAGACATGTAGTGAGGGTTTGACACAGGGAGCTCCACTGATCACCAGAATATCATGAAAACTCCACCTAGTCAAAGTCCTGTCATTGGGGATAAAATAAAGGTTCAAGCCTAACTGCACTAGACTCCACTGTGTAGGTGGCAAAAGCTTCTGGCTGGAATATTGCCATTTGTTCTAGATATAGTCTTAAAGGAACATTTGATTAATAAAATGCTACAATGGTAAGGTTCCAGTCACTGAGAGATACCCACTAATCATCAGTACATCATAAAATTCCTTCTAGTCATGACCTCGAGGTTAGGGATAGTGGGAAGCAAAGGCTCCCTTTCTGGTGATTATGGGAGTCCCAGTGGTTGTATTTCTACTTTTGATATGTGACTTGCAGCGAGGGTCTGATGCTGGAAGCCCCACTGATCCCCAGAATGTCATGCAAACTCTTTCTAACCATCGCCTTATTGTTAGGGATAAAATGAGGGTCCCAGTAGTTCAACCCCAACTGATCTAGCCTTGACTTCATAGGTGGTAAATCCTTCTGACTGGAATATCCACATTAGTTCTAGATACATTCTTCGAGGAACATTTAATTAATGAAATGCTAGAGTGGTAAGGATCCAGCCACTGGGGCCCACAATGATCACCTGAATGCCATACAAACTACTCCTGGTCATGGTCTTGAAGTTGGAGATTACAGAGAACCATGGTTCCTTTTCTGGTGATTGTGAGGTCCCTGTGGTTTGATCACTACTGATCTAGCATCCATTGGATAGGTGACAAATGCTACACCCACAGTCATGGTGTGATATTGGGAGCCCAAACATCTCCAGAATGCTATGCAAACTCCTCCGGGCCACGGTGTTGCGGTTGAGCATAAAACAGGACCATGGTTCCCCTTTCTGGTGATTGTGAGGGTCCCTGCTGTTCTGTTGGATCTCTAACATGGTATCATTCACTGGATTGATGAAAAATACTACATCAGTGGAAGTCTGACTGCTTGGATGCTCTAATCAGAAGAACGCTATGCAAACTCCTGTAAGCCATGGTCTTGTGGTTGAGCATAATGGGGGACCATGGTCCTCCTTTCTAGTGATTGGTGGGGTTCCTAGTGGTTGGACCACTGCTGAAAGCACTCATTAGATAGATGCCAATTGCTTCTGGCTAGAATATCCCCATTACTTGTAGATACACTCCGTGTTGTGATTTACCACTTTTAATTAATAAATTGCCAGCATGGTAAGGATCCAGTCACTGCGACCCCCAGTGATCACCAGAATGCCATGCAAATTCCTTCGAGCCATGGTCTTGTGGTTGAGCATAATGGGGAACCATGGTCCTCCTTTCTAGTGATTGGTGGGGTTCCTAGTGGTTGGACCACTGCTGATAGAACTCAGTAAATAGATGGCAATTGCTTCTGGTTGGAATATCCCCATTATTTTTAGATACACTCTTCGAGGAGCATTTATGAGCTTTACCACATTTAATTAATAAAATGCCAGTCACTTGGACCCCTATTGATCACCAGAATGCCACGAAAACTCCTGGCCATGGTCTTGAGGTCGTGGATAACTGGGAGCTATGGTTTTATTTCTAGTGACTGTGGGGTCCCAGCAGTTGAATCTCTACTGATCTAGCGTCCTCTGGATAGGTACACCTGCCCTGAGAGTCTAATGCTGGGAGCCCTACTTATCACCAGAATGTCATGCAAACTTCTCTTAGCCATAGTATTGTTGTTGGGGATAAAGTGGGGCTCCCAGCAGTTGCACCCACACTGATCTAGACTCTGCTGAGGAGGTCATAAATGCTTCAGCCTAAAATACCCATGTTAGTTCTAGATACACTTTTCGAGGAGCTTTACTGCATTTAATTAAATGCTCCTGCTATCTGGGATGGAATATTATTAATTTTCTCGGTGAAGTCAGACATTTTCAGTAATTAGAGTCACAATGATTACAATGTAGAATTAAAATGCATTAACTGATGTGAGCGAAGTAAGATAGAACAGCATTTAATACAGTGGAATTACTGCAGAGGTGAAAAGATGGGTGATGCTACCTTGTAAAATAGCGACCGCTCTGCACATGTCCAGAAGGAGATCATGAATGATCCCTTAAGGAGGTCACCTTCTGTGGAAATTAGACATCTCTTTGAGCCTTAATGATCAATTTATTTTTCAGTTTATTTCATTGTCACTTTTTCTGTAGCCATAACTTTTCAATATGTCCATTGACATAGCCTTAATTTTTGCGGGACAAGTTGTATTTTTTAATTGCATCATCGTGGGGTTATCCATCCATTTTGTTAGGGAAATTGGGGGAAAAAAATAAATTCCATCATTGTCTTTTGCATTTCATTTTTATGGTGTTCAGCATGCAAAATAAATAATGCGATAACATTATTCTGTTGGTCCGCACGATCCTGGAAATATAAAGTTTGTACATTTTTTTTAGGTTTTTATATTTTTGTACACTAAAAACATTTTTTCTAAAGACTCGTTTTTATGTCGCCACATTCTAAGAGCAATAGCATTTTTATTTTTCCATTAACGGAGCTCTATTAGGGTTTGTTTTTCGCAAATGAACCTGTGTAACCACTGTAAGAATTGTTGGACTGTTATTAATTATTCACGTTAAGCAAAAGAGCAGAGGCAAACGTTCCCAGTTCCTATTCAGAAAAATATACTTTGTCCGTGGACTACTTTATTTCCTGGAATCAACATCGGAGAGACCCACCGCAGAGAATGAAACGTTGGCGTCACCAGTGACAAGTTGGACTAGTGGTAACCATAGTTACTGGTCCTGTGATCTCCCCCAGCAGTAACGAGGTTGGGTCCCGAGCTACCCTTAGGGAGCAGATAAAAAAGACCCATGACAATGCTAACATCTCTACCCTGCTATCTCCTCAGCTGAGGGCCTGCTCCTCAGACATTGCAGAGCGGAGCTTTGGCGTCACGAACAGGATGATTTCTCCACACCTTACTTAAGAAAAGATAAAGTCATGCCTCCGCCATTATCAGACATGGATTAAAGTGAGTGCTGGTGCCTGAGAAAATGCCAGTTAACCTGTCGACAGTATCAAGCCCTCTGAGCTCTTAAAAAAATTCAAGGACAAGATCCTTCCAATCCTCTGAGCCTTAAAGGAAGAAAAGGACAAGGTTGCGGGTCCTCTGAGCCTGAAGAAAATTGAAAAGATAAGGCCTTGCCAGCTGCGAGATGCAGAGAAAAAGTGAGGACTCTTTACTTGAACCAAGTTTATATGAGTCCTTATTCCTCTTCATCTTATTAATTGTTTACTATTTTTAACTTGTTAATTATTCATGTTATCCCTCTCAATTTCCATTATTTCTGTAATGTGTATAGACATCTCTCCATGTAAGGTGTAATTAAACATTTAACCCTTTGCAATCCAATTTTGGATTCAGAGTTTCCTAGGGGGCTCTCTCTTTCTGCCATTATACAATGGCGCCATCTGCTGACTAGAGCCAGTACTGCAGTATGTAGCATGCCAGAGAGGCCCCGACAACAGACTGGCCAGTAATATACAGTAACAGTGCCCTGCTGGATATCTTCCGACATCGGAGATGTACAGCCTTCAATCAGAATGGCTTCAGATGTTAGATAGTGAATTGGAAAGGGTTAACCCATATATATATATATATATATATATATATATATATATTTGTATGTATACAGGGAGGGAGGGGGAGGAAAAAAATGTGTATATATATATATTTTTTTTTTATGTGTTACCGCTTGGAGGGAAATCATGTCATGTTGCTTGACAAGGTGGAATTGCCAAGTTTGCATTATGTAACAGAGAATATGGAAGAATCTAAGGACTCTCAAAAACGCACTCAGCCTTCTTTTGCAGTGACAGAAGAGCCCATGTTCCGCTGTGGCTGTGGGAAAAGTGGGGGAGTACACCCCCACTGTGGAACAGTAGCAGCAGAGCGATAAAGACCATCCAGGGGATTAATTACTCGTGCTGGTGAGATGCCAGAAACCTCCCAACAAACCAACGAGAGTGTCCCTGCGCGTGACATAGTTGAAAAGGTGCTGAGAGGAGTCCCAGCTAGATATTCACCACATAAGCCATGATTCTACTGGGGAGATAAGTCGGAGCTGCTGGACTTGATGCTCATGATTTCTCCAGCTTCCCCCAAACCGGAGGAGAGGATAGAGGAATTGTGGATTCCTAACCCCACCATCGAGAGGGATGAATTGACTGCGCTGGCCATTGCTGAGGCCTATGTCACAAGGCGATTTTCTACCCTCCGGCCCACAGCAAGAAACCCACCAGCAAGAAGGCTAGTAAAGAGGAACACCTCAGCCAACATTTTCCCCTCTAGGAAGAGGGTTTGGACTCTTCAGTAGTATGAACACATGATGGTTTTGTGGAGTCACATTATCCACAATGGATAGAGTGGTGGTTCGTTGTTCCTGCCTGGACCTAGCCTTGTAGAGCTACTCCCCTTAGCCTTCATCTCTGACAAAGAGCAAATGTACCCCAGACTGTAAGAAGTGCATAGAAACCGCATGGGTCCGGAGAGGGAGAAAGGAACCGCTAGCAAGTGAGAGAAATGTAAGTGACTGGCAGAAGAGAGAAAACAAGTTGCTGGGAGAGTTAATGCCTACAGATAACTGTGACTGTGGAGATACAAAAACCCCATGAATCCTCCCTGCATCACCACTGTATGAATTGTTGGACTGTTATCATTTATTCATGTTAAGTAAACGAGCAGAGCCGAACGTTCCTAGTTCCTATTCAGAAAAGTGTATTTTGTGCGTGGGCTACTTCATTTCCTGGAATCAACATCGGAGAGATCCATCACAGAGAACGGAACGTTGGCGTCACGAGTCACAAGTTGGACTACAGGTAACCATAGTTATTGATCCCGTGATCTCCCCCAGCAGTAACTAGGTTGGGTCCCGAGCTACCCTTAAGGAGGAGGTGGTAGAGCCCCGTGACAAGGTTAACATATCTACGCTGCTGTCGCTGAGGGCCTGTACCTCGGACGCTGCACCTAAAGACTATTAGTGCTTCATAAAGTAATAGCTCTCCCACACAGTAATAATTTTCCTATCATACCCACGACAAGGTATTATGCCCCTAAATCTATATCTGGAAAGAGTAGCAGCATACCAGGTGCATATATCCAACACTTCTTTATTCCTCCATTCCTGCAACGTTTCAACGTCAAGCTTATGCAGAATACATACAGACCAAGAACACTTTTATATCCTACAAAGTAATCCCTTGACCAATCACAAGTAAAATTCTTCAGGTGTAACATAGCCTCAATCACTTTCTATATAGTAGCCTGGTGGATCCAACTCAATCATGGACCCAGTAATTTTCCATTACATACCCATGCTCTGCCCAAGCTCTTTATCATCACAGCTCCCCCTCGCGTCTATCTCCTCCTACTGCACATGTGCGGGAGTTCCACCATCCTCAAGTTGTCCACTAGCGATGACGTGGGTCCTGGGGATTCCCTCTATGACGTGCATGTGTGAGGTCCCGGTGCACACTGCGGAACTCACTATTGGGATACCTGTTTGTCTGTCAGAGGGCTATTTGCATGATGTCTCAGTAACTAATGATGGCTCTCCATCCCAGCCTAAAAATGGAAGTCTCTCCTTCAATCAAGACCTATCTCCGTCCTCTGTACCCTTAGTGTGTCTTCCGATATTTTAAAATGTATTTACTGATGTCATATCTTTAAGCCCATGTGAATTCAATAAAACAAATGTATTCATTTGCTATTATTATCTCCTTATACCCCTACATTTGCTCTGTTCATTCTTTACTATTTTCAACTCATTAATTATCTCCTTATTCCCCTTCATCTTATTATTG
This sequence comes from Eleutherodactylus coqui, assembly GCF_035609145.1. NCBI lineage: Eukaryota > Metazoa > Chordata > Amphibia > Anura > Eleutherodactylidae > Eleutherodactylus > Eleutherodactylus coqui. The sequence continues at coordinate 97,085,388 of NC_089848.1, read as the reverse complement.
TTTACCATTTTCTACTTAATTATTCATGTTATCCCTCTCAATTTCCATTATTTCTGTAATGTGTATAGACATCTCTCCATGTAAGGTATACTTGAACATTTAACTATATATATATTTGTATGTATAGGGGAAGGGAGGGGGAGGAAAAAAATGTATATATATATATGTATTTTTTTATTTTACTTTCTGTTATGGTCCTTGTTCTTGCCAATAGAGAAATGAATACAGAAAAGATATATGTATGCCAAAGTAATTTTTATTCATTAATCAACATTTAGCACAGGGGTCATCGTACTGTTGCCCGATGCACCAGCCTTTTATTAATTCACGACATTTCATATATGTTAGAGTGTCATAATAGGTCTTCCATACTTTTAGTCCAAGAGCCTTATCCCACGGAACCAGGGCGAGCCGGAGCGAACATTGGTATACATGTATCCATATATACAGCAATACTTCCCTTTGTGTCCACTCACAAGATATTAGTGCCCTCCTAATGCCCTGTATAAGTAATACGTTCTCCTCTGTGCTTCCATAAAGTAATAAATCCTCCTCCATGTCCCAACAAAGTAGTAGAGCCCTTTCAGTGTCCTTACAAAGAAGCAGAACCCTCTCTATGCCTCCACAAAGTAATAGAGCCTGCTCCATGCCTACACGGAGTAACAGAGCCCCCTCTTTGCCACCACATATAGCTTATGGAATACAGCTTCTGTTCTACAAGTGACCTGCAGTTTTTAAAGATGTTGGAGGTTTTGGGTGGCCATCGGGCCCCTGGGAGTATTGGGCCCCATACAGTCATTCAAACCATCCCTATTATAATCTGCCATTGTCATGGACAGTCTTTTGAATTCTTTGAAATAATTAGTCACATTGGGTATCAGGCTTGGCAGTAAACAGAGTCACTAATATCAGTGTCTATGCATTTCACATGTAAATGATGCTAAGCTACCGATGCTTGAAATAACCTTTGTGTGAATGATGTCACTGTGCCTGCGGTCTGGCACTCGGGGAAACATGAAAAGTCTGGTGATAAACTTTATCTTTCTTCAAGAAATTTATCTTGACAGACGAATTACAGAACCTTGGAGCAGGTACAACTTATTAACCCTCATTAAAGGGATACTGCCATGACCTTTAAGCCCCATAAACTATGTTAAGGGGCTCAAAGGAAGGGGAACAAAGTGTACGGGGAGGATTGTTTTATATTCATTGGGCACCCTGCTCCTACTCTGTGCCCCTCTGAAGTCTACACACGTTGGCAGCGTAACTACCTCTGTGCGCACATCTCCCATTCATCTCTATGGCTGATATGTATGCAGATAGAGTCATGCTAATGGCATGTGAAGACTTTGGAGGGGCAGAATACAAAAATGAGACACCTTATGAGTATACAACAATGCTCCATGGACACCCATTCCCTGACATGTGAGCCCTATAATGTAGTTGATGGGGCTCAAAGGTTCCCTTTAAGACAGCTACTCAATATGCTTTGAACACAAGTACTGAAGAAGAAGAGCAGTGGGAACCAGGAGTCCATCCAAATGAATCGTATTAAAACCTAGCGAAGCATGAGAAAGACATTACCAAAAACTAAAACAGAAACGGAATGTTTTATTAATGATGTGAATTGTATCAACATACTAATTTGTCAAACCTCCACCTCCAATGAACTGAACAATGAACGAGAAGAACAAAGACAAATGAGGTGTTTTTCTAATATTGTAGAAGAACATTTCTGGCCCTCATCAAGCTTTGACATTTCGGTTAGATTTTCGGGACTGAAGCTAAGATTTGAGGTATATCTCTTGCCAATTTTGGGGGTGTAATCAGTATAAGTTTTAAATATATTCTTGTTCATGATGTAAAATATATCTTTTACTTTTTTAGTGTCTCTTTTAGTGATGCGGGGACTTTTGAAATGTTCGGTCGGCAGGTTCTTCGAATTTGGGATAAAAAGTTTGTTTTAGTCCAAATTAGTTTAAACTGAATTGAAACTTAACCAATAACCCTAAACTGGTGTGTGACACCGTATAAGAGCCATAAATGCCCTGCCTCACACTGTTAGGTCACTTAGGAGGGTATCTAAGTTGTTTTGAGCTGTCTTAAGGCAAAGTTGACGAAGAAAGAGAAGCAGAGGGAAGAAGAAAAAGAAGGAAGAGGAAGGAGAAAAAGAAGGAAGAGAAAGAAGAACAATAAGTAAGAGAAAGAAGAAAAAGAAGGAAGAGGAAGGAGAAAAAGAAGGAAAAGAAAAAAGGAAGAGGAAGAAGTACAACAAGCAAGAAGAAGAAGGAAAAGAAGGAAGAGGAAGAACAAAAAAGGGAAGAGGAAAAGGAAAAAGAAGGAAGAGGAAGAAGAAGATAAAGAAAGAAGAATTTTTTTAGTGATTTAGTGAGATGAACTGTGGTTTAGATTCTCGCTGAACAGAACCCAAAACAGGGTCCTACTGTTTTGCTTCACCCAACACTAGTCTATTTCTGACATATTTCAGTCACTTTCACTTTAAAATGAACGAGTCTAGGCTAAAATTGCAGTAAAAGCTCTGACCAATCAGATTCAGTGCAGTACAGTATCTGCAAAATCACATGATCGACCAATCTGCTGCTAAAACCTGTATTTAAAGAGGGTTGAACAAGGACAGGACCTTAAATGAATATTTATGAGCAGCCACTTTGTTAACATGGTACAGATGTAGCGATTGTTAACTTGACTGGCACATCGTAGTGACTTGATTTACAGCATTGTAGTACATTGTAGTTAAATTATCATAACACATTAAATGTCAAATTAATGCTTGCTACATCTGTAGAGACAGTTCAGAACACCTGCAGTGTAAATCACAGTTACACAAAGCAGAATATACAGGACACTGTTCAGCTATAACTATAACACCGCCTGCCTAATATTGCATAGGTCCACATCGTGCCACCAGGACAGCTCTCAACCATCGAAGCCCGGACTCCACAAGACCTCTGAAGTGTCCTGTGGTATCTGCACAAGACATTGTCAGCAGGTCCTCTTAGTCCTGTAAGTTGCTTGTGCAGCCTCCATGGATCAGACTTTGTTTTCCAGCACGTCCCACAGATACTCAGTCGAATCGAGATCTGGGAGGCAAAGTCATTACTGTGATTTCTTCATCATGTTCCTGGAGAGTTTACTGCCATTAGGGAAAACCACTGTCATGAAGAAACTTGTCTGTACAATGTTAGGTAGGTGGTATATGTTGTCACATTAACATGATGCCAGGACTCAAGTACCCAACAAAAATTGCCCAAAGCCTCACACTGCCTTCATCAGCTTGTCTTCTTCCCATAGTGCATCCTGGTGCCATGTCTTTCCCATGTAAGTGACGAGCCCGGCCGTCCACATGATGTAAAACACGATTCATCAGAACAAGTTTCCATCTTACATTACCCTTCGGCCTAGTTCTGATGTTGACCCGTCCATTGTAGGCACTTTTGGCAGTGGTGGACAGAGGTCACATGTACTCCGACTGGTCTGCGGATGCAACTCTCCATACATAGTGAACTGCAATACCCTGTGTGATCTAACACCTGTCTATCATCACCAGCCAGGACTTTATCGGTAATTTGATCTACAGTAGCTATTCTTTGGGATTGGACCAGGCGGGCAGTCTTCTCACCCTTTGAGTATCAATGAGTCTTGGGTACCCATGAATGACTCTATCACTGGTTCACCAATTTTCCTTCTTTGGACTATTTTTGGTATGTACTAACCACTACATACTGGGAACACCACACAAGACTGGCCATTCTGAAGCTGCTCTGATCCAGTTGTCTACTCATTACAATTTGGCCCTTGTCATAGTTGCTCAGATCCTTACCCTTGCCCATTTTCCCTGCTTCCAACACATCAACTTCAAGAACTGACGGATCACTTGTTGCCTAATATATTCCTCCCAGACTGGTACCATTGTCAACAGATAATCAATGTTGCACATTTCATTAGTGCTTGTATTTTTATGGCCAGCGGGTTGTATCTATCATATGATTTGCTAAAGATTGACCCAAAGACATAGAAAAGTAGTATTATTTGAACATTGGTGGTAATATGGGTGGCATATGCTAACCAGCAAATTATTTTTACTTCTAGATTTGTAGTCTGGAAGAAATTCTTTCACTAAAATGAGAAAAATTGGCTACTACCTCTGAACCAACATTGCAGGACAATAGGCAGAACTGGATGGGCTTCCATGTAATGTACAATTGACAGGTATCTGACCACAAGGCCCCCATTGATCATGAGAATCTAAGACAGTATGGCACTAGATACCTTTTAACGGACACAGCATTGCTCTCATCCATAAGCCCCTTTATTTACCTGATTGGTGAGGTTCAAGTGTTCAGACCCCTAAAAATCACACATTATGGATATGAGAGAGAGTAATTCTGAAGCAAGATTTATATTAAAGGGCTTATCTAATTTAGAATAACCCCTTTAGAATAGAAAGAACAAGTAGTTAATGCTTAGCTATAGTTTTACTAAAAGGATGTTAAAGCTGCCCATTCCCATTAGATCTATATCAACTAAATCCATAAATTTCAGTGGGTCTGAACAATCGCACTAGGTAACAGTACATATATTTTTTAACACTACTTTTCTGTTGTTAAAATCACATGTAGCTGATAGTGTGCTTTTTATTTAGTCATAACTTTGGTTTTGTACCAATTGAGCCGGTATTTTACCTGGCCTTATATCCTATGTAGCATATCACTGCACATATCACACCTAATCATGACAAATAAATGAGTCATTGCGCATGGTGCATGCATTTGTTTGTTTTTGCAAGTCTGGAGCTACCTGGAAATCTGAAGCATAGTTGCAGCAAAATTTAACATGGCATTCAATATGTTAGATTTTTTTGTGCCACTATGTGTTTACCTTTTCAATTACTCCACAATGGGTTTGGTTGTGTTTGCATAAAATAACAATAGCTTTTTATACTGATTTTATGCAAACAAGAATAAGGAGAAAGAACAAGGTTTCAAGTCATAAAAGGACTTTTTGTACAGTTTTTCTGGCCACAAACCCAAAGTTTAAAGATAGATATTTTCTAAATGTTTACGACATAAGACATACAAAACTAAAGGGTTACAACTGAGGGACAAAAAGTGTGTTACACAGTGTCATCTGATGGGAATGGGGGCCTCTCAACTATTTTTTGATGTCAGGGGGAACAACCAGGAAGTTGGATTTCAAGCACAATCATTTGATCTCAGGAGATAAACAGCTATCAGAGGTGTTTGGCAGGGGCTTTTTCCCATCTCTATGTTCAGAACACAAGCACACTCGACTTGGGTTGTCAGGTCAGATGATATGTATGGCCACCCATAGCCCTATCTATTTACTGTGTAGCTCAGTGTTTTCTATTTTGGCCTGAAAGCAGTCATTTTGGACTGGGAAGAAGCTATCTCTAATGTACAAGCTGTGATCAAGAAAGAAGTATCTTTTGAAACGCATCTGAGTGTAGACATGGTGTTACACGGTACCTACAATTTGTAATGTTATGGATTTTTTAGAATAAAGTATTTTTAAGGAAGCAATTTTCTTCCTTTGCAATCTTTAATGCACCCCAGTGCAGTTGCTGAGAAATTCAAAAAGTGTCTTCCCTAATGATTGTGGCAGTTTCTGAAATTTTGTGGGTAAATAGGGAAAGGGTTATCCTCTGAATGGGAATTTAAATGTTGGAAAGATTTGCAATTCTTTCTATAAACTTCACATACACTGCCAGTTCCCTTTCTTTAACCTTTTCCAATCCACTGTCTGACGTCTGACGTCTAGAGACATTCTGATTGAATGCTGTACAGCTCCAATGTCGGAAGATGTCCGGCAGGGTATTCTTACTGTACATTACCCAAACCGCAGTACTAGCTCTAGCCAGCAGATGGTGCTGTTGTATAATGGCAGAAAGAGAAAACCCTCTAGAAAACCCTGAATCCAAAATTGGATTGCAGAGGGTTAAAAAAAATAGCCCCTTTCATTGGACTTAGACCCGTGATCCCAGAGTGCAGTATAAAATTATGTGACAAGTTCTCCGTGGATCAGTTTCAGGGTGAATCCACCTTAGATGGGAAAATCCAGCGATCTGAGTGAAGAATTAATAATTCTTTGGCGTGCATTTCAGTTGAACCAAAAAATTAGGACCTGCTCTATTTTCCTGTTTATTTTCACACCAAAGAGCCCCATAGAAGTCTATGGGAGGTACGCAAATGTGTGAGCAATATGCAAGGGGATGCATGAAACACTGCGCAAAACCAGGAAAATAACATATCTGTAGCTCATTGGGCTTTTAAATTAGAGATACAGAAAGACGTAACTGCAAGAGGGCAGAAGAGCAGAATAATTGTACCACTGAGCAGCGGAAAACCATCTCCTGGTCCGATGGATCCAGATTTCTGTTGCTGATAGGAGTCAGAATTTGGCGCAAGCAGTATGAATCAATGACCCCTTCCTGTCAGCCGGTCAGAACAAGTCAGCACCTCCATTTAATTTGCAGCAACTACAAGAAGCTTCCTGTCCGCGGGGGCCAATATTCTTGCAGAACGGTTTCATTGCCTAGTGGGATCTACATCACGTCAAATTGCTGCAGGTGAAAGAAGACCAACACACTACTAGATAGGGGTCTCTAGTAAAGTGGTCATTCAGTGTATATTCCTTATATTAGTATTCCTTTTGTTCCTTTTATGAAAGTATCCCCTAACATCCAGAGCAAACCAGAGGGAAGCTTCACATGCATTCAGATCAGTGAATGAAGACCTAGTAGAGTTGGCCAGAACATCAGTTATTAATGCCGGAGCAGACATGTATCATCCGGGTAAATAGGGTAAAACTGACACCTAAAAGACTCTTCTCACTCTCTGGAATTAGTTAAAATCTGTAGAAGGATTTCGCTGCAGGAGATATCCAGCAACTGTCTGTTAATATAAAGCAGCCATTTGTAACATGGTAATTGCAGCCATCAGCGCTGCATAGAGATGAGCAAATCAGTTTGGATGCTTTTTGAATCATGTAGCACAATGTCATTTTCTTACAATGGGTTAATTCCCGCACCGTATAATGCGGCAGCGCTGATCTGAAATGAGGGGAGTGCAATAAGAGGCCAATTAAAAAAAATGTTAATTTTTCCTCCTGGCCACTCAAAGGCTCTGCTCATCATTTCTGCGCTCCCGCTGAGCTGCTTATCTGCTGTAATTGCTCACCCAAAACAATTCCACATCCTGATGAAAGTCTTGTTCACATACACAAATATTACTAATAGAATGGCACTGGGTCTCCATGCAGCTCGTTGATGTAAAGATGACCGTGGCCACGCCATAGGGAGTCCCATAACCCTTCATGCCGCAGATGTTTTTGGGTTTTGTGGTTTTCATTTTTCCTATCCTGTCTATCAAAAAACCATACTTTTTTATTTTTCCAGTGCACAAAGCTGCATGAGGGCTTGTTTTTTGCAGGATGAGTTGTAGATTTTAATGGTACCCTTTAAAAGGGCTGTACCCAATTACCAAGTTATCTCCTATCACTTGCTGATTGGTGGGAGTCTCACCACTGAGATCCCTGCCAATATCCAGAACAGGACTCCTGTGTCCTGCTCTGACTCAAACTACGGGGGTCACTCCTCCCCCAACAGTGATATTGCTGAGAACAGGGAACTGGAAGAGCATGCATAGTCAGCGCTCCATTCATTTCTATGGGGCTGATGGAAATACAGTGGGTGCCGCTCTGCTATCTCTGCAGTCCCATTGACGGTGGATGCAATGCAAGTGCGATTCCACCACCAGCATTCTATTCAATCTCATCCTTATTGGGGGGGGGGGGGTGCAGTAATACTGCAGTGAGAAGGAAGGGGGGACACCAGACCCCCATTCTCGAGATCAGAGGGGGACTCAGTGGTGAGACCCCAACTGATCAGCAAATTATCCCCTATTCTATGGGCTTGTTTTTAGTGGGGAAAACTGTAGTTTTTATTGATGCCATTTCGAGGTACATTTATATATATTTTATTTATTTATTTTTTGCTTTGTATACAATTTTTTTATTGAGATGGGGTGACCAAAATGATCAATTTTGGCACTGGAGGTTTTTTTTTAAGGCATGGGATAAATAAGGTGATATTTTAATAAATTAGATTTTTGGGGATATATGTCAATTTTTGAATGGGATGATGGGGAAAAGTTTTCTTTTTAACTTGTGACATCTTTTTAAATTTACTAAGAATTAACAAAACATATTCATCCCCTTTTTGCTTTTGCTTTAGTCCCTATAAGGTATTTGCAATGATTTGATTGCTTATATGATATACTACAATACTCCAGTATTGCGGTATATTGAATTTCTGCAGGCATTCTATTAAGCCCCGCCACAGACACATCTTAACCCTTTCCAATCCAATTTCCCTGCCACCCGCACACTCCCTAGCTCTTGTTTATTTGGGTCAGAAAGCACACTGGATTCCTTGGAACTACTCAACAGATACACATAAAAATGAACTGTCATGATGATTTGATTAGCAATCTTTTAAAAATTAAACGTGAGTTACTTCATTTCAAGATTTATAGTCGGGAAGTCCTTACTTTGTTTCTCTTTTATTGTTTGTGCAGCATGTATAATGATGGGCTTGTGACTGCCTGCGCCTTATTGTGCACTCCCTCACTCCCATCTGCCTCCTGTCCCTTTAATTGATAATCTATATATATAAAATTGAATGTATGCGTGTCTGTTTGTCTGCGTGCGTGTCTGTCTGTCTGCGTGTCTGTCTGTCCGTTTGTCCTTTATGCGCTACTACACCATTCATCCGATTGCCATGAAACTTTGGGAAGTTGTTGAGTACACTCCTGGGAAGATTATAGGCATAGTACATCTATCCTATTATAAATGGCGCGCGTGCGAGTGTCGTCGACAGTTATGCCCCCCCCCCCCAAGTAGATCGTTTGATTTCCATCACTGCCACTAATTCTCTCACTTCGCGATGTCATAGAAACTTGAAATTTGGCACGAGCATTGATTATGTCATAAATAGGAAAAGCTAATGGGTCCCAACTCAATTATTCAATTTTAAGCGCCAAAGAATTAGCGTCCAAATTTTACGTACAGAATCTAATTCTCTCACTTCCCAATGTCATAGAAACGTGAAATTTGGCACGAGCCATGATTATGTCATAAATAGGAAAAGGTAATGAGTTCCAACCCGATTATTCAATTCTATGCGCAAAAGAATTAGCGTCCAAATTTTATGTACGTAATCTAGTTCTCTCACTTCCTGATATATTTAAATGAATGTATGTCTGTCTGTCTGTCCTTTATGCATTACTTCACCATTCATCCAATTGCCATGAGACTTTGGGAAGTTGCTGAGTACACTCCTGGGAAGATTACTGGCATAGTACATCTATCCTACGATAGGTGCCGCGCGTGCGAGCGTCGTCGACAGTTATGCCCCCCAGACAAAGATCGTTTGATTTCCATCTCAAGCACGAAAGCAAAAGGCATTACGAGCAACGGGGTGCGTGTTCAACTACAAAATAATGCATCCGCCGAACGTTTCGCAAGACAATTGCTGGATATTGAGAATGCTGAGGTAAAATGAAAGCTGTGCTGTGATTGGTTGTTATATATTATACTGCTGAGGTAACATGAAAGCTGCGCTGTGATTGGTTGCTATTTCTTATACTGCTGAGGTAACATGAAAGCTGTGCTGTGATTGGTGGCTACTTCTTATACTACTGAGGTTGCATGAAAGCTGCGCTGCGATTCGTTGTTATATATTATACCACTGAGGTAACATGAAAGCTGCGCTGTGATTGGTTGCTATATATAATACCACAGAGGTAACATGAAAGCTGCGCTGTGATTGGTTGCTATTTTTTATATTGCTGAGGCAGAATAAAAGTTGCGCTGTGATTGGTTGTTATTTCTCCTACTGCTGAGGTAACATGAAAGCTGTGCTGTGATTGGTTGTTATATTTTATACTGCCAAGGTAACATGAAAGCTGTGCTGTGATTGGTTGTTATATATTATACCACTGAGGTAACATGAAAGCTGCGCTGTGATTGGTTGTTATCTAGATATATAAAAACGAATGTATGTCTGTCTTTCTTCGCAGCAACGCGCGACGGGTAAGCTAGTGATGATATAAATTAGTATCCTACTTTCTCTGGTTTTATTTGTAAGGCCCAGGGAGAGGTGTCAGCTATAAAGGTAGGAAACCCATCTTTTCCAGGTCATTATAATTAAGCCATATGCCTGGTATTAATGTTAGGACTCATCCGTGAGCGTGATGACCTTGGCATTGGTGGATGGGCCAAAAAACTTTGATCAAACTAAGAACTTACTAATGTGGTTAGAATATATGAATTATGTACTTTTCTGATACAAAAAAAATGTATATGAGTGCTGTTGCCATATGTTTCTAAATAAACAGTCCTAGTCACTTACGCCCGCATACTTTGCTCGCTCCTGCAGGTTTTCGCGCGTTCGAATACAGCGCATATTTGCACATGCAATAAAAGTATACAGAAGGGCCTATGTATTGGTTGTACAAATATACAGTGAATACACAGGTTTCTCAAGTATTCACTACTAGAGATGAGCGAGCGTACTCGGATAAGCGGTACTCGCTCGAGTAATTTGCTTTATCCGAGTATCGCTGTGCTCGTCCCTGAAGATTCGGGTGCCGGCACGGAGCGGGGAGCTGCAGGGGAGAGCGGGGAGGAACGGAGGTAAGATCTTTCTCTCCCTCTCTCCCGCCCGCTCTCCCCTGCTACCCGCTGCGACTCACCTGTCAGCCGCAGCGACACCCGAATCTTCAGGGACGAGCACAGCGATACTCGGATAAAGCAAATTACTCGAGCGAGTAGTGCTTTTCCGAGTACGCTCGCTCATCTCTATTCACTACACATTTTTGACTTTTGACCAACCGACAACTATTTCTTAAGTGAGCCGGAACGACTAGTAATTAGTGAGTGAGTTATTGCCCATCACCCTATTGGTGGCTATGTTTACAATGACCGGCTGTCATTTGCATTTGCTTTTTTGAGTGATTATTCAGCCTATAGACATACTCTGTAAAGATTCACTTTAATAGCTCAGTCAGACCTATGTGTGCAAAAAATGCACTGCACAGATGTGCAAAATGCGCGCGACCAGAGCTCCATGCCCATTGCTTTCAATAGGGCCAGTGGTTGTAGAGCCATGGCCGAGTGCTGCTTGTGATTGACTGAGTGCTGTGACCAATCATAGGCAGCGCTCAGCTGTCATTCAATGAATGGCTGAGCGCAGCCTGTAATTGGCTGAGCGCTCAGCCAATCAGATACAACCCTTTCAGCGGGCGGGGATTTTAAATTTCTTTCTTTAAGAGAAATTCACTACACTGCTAGGGACCCAAGCAGCTAGACACGCCTGAGCCCCGACTGCGGCGGAGAGGTAAGTATATGTTTTTTTATTTTTTACACAAACCAGGGATAATTTTCAGGAAATATTATATTCCTTATATTTAAAGCCCTTCCCCGAAAATCACTGCAGGGGTTGCCGGCAGCCTATTGCTTTCAATGGGGCCGCTGGTTGCAGCGGCCGCCCTATTGAAAGCAATGGCAGAACATTGTGATCCTCTGCCACAGCTGGGACAGCTATGGCAGGGGATTATTTACTCCCTGCGGGGAGTACCATCATTACTGAACACTGTTACAGTGCTGTCACAGTGTTCAGTGATGAGGGGACTCCCCGCATGGAATATTAATGCGCAGCACAAACCTATGGTGCACGTATGTCCTATGTTTTGCAAGTACATACGTTTGCACACCTGTAAAACACGGACATGTGAACACACCACAGGGAACTGATGGTTCTAAATAGATGCGTGGTTTTGTGCGTGGTTTTAAACATGCTCGTGTGAATGAGGCCTAAGGCTGTATTGACGCGGTTGTTTGCGATTTTGGTCCTTAAAAAACGGTCAGATTTTTTATTCAGTAATGATACAATTTTCATGTGTTTTAGCATTTTTCATGTGTAATTTTCATCAGTTTTACATCTGTTTCTCACATGCGTAAAAAGAAAATTAAAACTTCACATAAATGTACAGGCTCTAAACTTCCTGGTTCTATTTATTTTTTTATGGTCTCCATGGTTACATATGTAAAAAACATCGCACTCACATCATGCAAGCGCAATCCATTTTTTTTTAATGCACCTGTTGATTTAAATGGGTGATTTTCTTCTGAAAATTGGATAAAAATAGGACATGCTGCCCATCTGAGTAAAACCATTGCTATGTGTAAATCCCCATTTAAATCAATGTCTTCTGTTTCCTTGCGACTTCAGTCCAATTTTTTTCGCCTGAAAATCGCACAGAAAAATCGTCCATGTGAATACATCCTAAAGTGCCGGCCACTAGGGGGCTTCCTGCCTTCTCATTTACTGTCCACAGCCTGTTGTTAAGTGAAGTTCATCACTAGTATCAGAGGTAACAGGATGGGGAACAGGAAGTGGAGGAGGGGAATGACTCATGCTGCCCGTGGAAGTCTATGGAGAAAGAGAAGCTGTGGAGAAGGAAGGAGAGTGACTTCTAGAGATGTGGCTGCTGTTAATGGTGAGTGATTTACTGTATTACAGCTACGAGAATCACTTCTACACGTCTCAGTACTGCTGTATAACATCAAATGTGCTGCTACTGCCTCTTTATATATGAGAGACAGAGGGGTAGAATCAGCAGCTCTCTCTATGTGAAGGCATCATAAGAGCCACTCCTCCAACCAGCTCAGAGAAAACTGAGAGTTAGAGATGTAGCCTGCAGAGCGGAAAACTGGTAATAAATGCAGAATACATGTGCAATAATGGACAGATATGGTGTTATTTCTCATGTACACATAGAGCAGCTTATGCAAATGTAATATGAAAGCATGTTACAGGAGGTTATCCAGCTGAATATTATTGATGGTCTACCTGCAGGATGGGCAATCAGCAGTACATCAGCATGGGTTTGCTGCCCTAGATCCCCAATGATCAGTTGATTGCTGGGCCGATGTGCTTGTGCTTGAGTTGATTTCTGCAGGAAGTAGATTGCTCCGCTCCCACTGCAGTGGCCATGCGTAGTATTGCAGGCAAAGTTCCTATTGAAATGAATAGGACATGTGCATTAGTGCACCAGCCCAACAAATAGCTGACCAATAGGGATCCTGAGTGGCAGACCCCCACCATTCTACTAATAATGACCTATCATAAAGATAGGCCATCAATAGTTTACAACTAGACAACCCCTTTAAATGAGGCTTGTGGTAATGCTACCCACAGCCCATGCATGCCTGGGAGAGGACAACTTCTTAATTGCATGTATTACCCTTAATTCCTTGACGCTTTGGGGCATACATGTATGCCCTGCAGCATCATGGTTTGTATGCAGAGGAATTGGAAGCTGATCCCACCACATACATGGTTGCTGCAAGCCGTTTCTAACAGCTGACACCTGCCGGCAATAGCTGTCATAGGCGCTGACGCTGATTGTGTCTCAACCCTTAAAAAAATGCTGCTGTCAATTCTGTCAGTGATATTTAAATAACTCAATCGCCAATAAGATCGTGAAAGTGATAGCAGCTCAGGGCCTTCTGACAGCCCCCAGGGTGTACTTAGGCGTACTTCCGTGGCGTAAAAAAAGCGCTCAGTCGGCCAAAATAGTGCATTTCGACTGGACGCTTTTTTGCTGCCGCCGGCTGCATAGACTCCTATGGGAGCCAATAACAGCTGCCGGAGAAGAGAGGTGGGAGGGGGTTTAGCAGCGTGACTGTTAAACTCCCACCCCCTTCCCTGCTTCTCTCTGCCCCTTGCTGGCTCTTTGCAATGAGACGGGGCAGGATGGACGCGGAGCTAAGCTCCACCCCTCCCATTGCTGGCTGCAATAACGGGCGGAGAGGGGCGGGAGTTTAGCAAACTAGCTCCCGCCTCCTCCCCTTGCCAAGAGACGGTGAGGGGGAGGGAAGTGGGAGACAGTTTAGCAGAGCTGTTTAGCAGCAGCAGCAACTTCATTGAAAGCAATAGTGCACGGAGCTTCATTCACGTGTGTTTTTGCACGTACAAGGATGCACGGTTTGTGCGCACCTATGTACGCGCAAACACACGCTCAAGTAAACAAGGCCATAGAATTAGCATGCAGAGTGCTGGCGGAAAGGTCATATATTGCAATACTGAAGTATTGCAGTACACGGCATGAGCAATCAAACTATTTCATGTTTAAGTCCCCTATGGGGACTAAAAACAAAAACTAAATATAAGTGGAAAATAAAAAAAAGTATTATAAAAATAAAGGATATAAAAAAAAACGTTTTCCTGTATTCATAACAAAAAAAAAGTCAAAAGAAAAACATATTTGGTACTACGGCATCCATAAAAGTCCAATCTATCCAAATATTGCATTATTTACCCCATACGGTGAATGTCAGCAGAAAAAAATACACAATTCAAAAACCATTCTTTTCTTTTGGTCTCCTTGTCCCCAAGAATTTTTTTTTTTATAAAAAGCGATTAAAAAGTTGTATTGACACCAAAATGGTACCCATAGAAACTACAGGATGTCCTACAAAAAACAAGCCCTCACACAATTTGGGCTTATTCAGATGACTGCATATCGGCCGGGTATTCACGCCGGCCAATACACGGCGTCCCTCTCTGCAGGGGAAGGAGGCTGGAAGAGCCGGGAGCAGTGCTCTGAGCTCCCACCCCCTCTTTGCCTCCTCTCCACCCCCTCTCCGCCTCTCTGCACTATTTGCAATGAGAAGAGGCGGGATGGGGTGGGGCTAAGTTCCAGGAATTAGCTCCGCCCCCACCCCAACTCCCCTTATTGCAAATAGTGCGGAGAGGGGGTGATGAGTTGGCGGAAGCTCAGAGCACTGCTCCTGGCTCTTCCAGTCTCCTCCCCCTGCAGAGAGGGACGCCGTATATCGGCCCACGTGAATACCCGGCCGATATACGGTCGTCTGAATAAGCCCTTGTGTCGACTGAAAGATAAAAAATGTGTTATGGCTGTCCGTAAATGGCGCAAAAAAGAAAAAAAAATTAAGCAGAACAGAAAAAAAACTAAACAAATTGGTATTGTCATAATCATACCCACAGAATAAAGTCATCGTATCATTCTTGCCACAGTCTGTGTGCCATAAAAATAATAACCCTGCTTTTTTTTTCTATTTCACTCCATTTAGAAATGTTAAAACTTTTTCAGTACTTTACAGGGTACATTAAATAGTACTATTGGAAAATACAACTCGTCCCGCGAAAAACAAGCCCTCAGACGGCCGAGTTGATGGATAGATAAAAGAGTTAGGATTTTTTTAAAGGTGGAGAAGAAAGAAAGCGGAGGAAAAAAGGCCTAAAGGGTTAAGGGTAAAACCAGCTGCAGTCATTAGATATTTGCAAGTAACTTGCAGAGACACTGAAAGAAAATTCCACTAAATTCCAAACCTGGATGTTCTAGACCCTTTCCATGTGGCGCTTTCCGTCAGGCATTGTGCGAATACTCTGTGTTTGATATTAAATATAATTGGATTTTCAGTTGATTTCATTAGATACAAATTGTGCAGATTTGACTAAAGGAATTCATAGATGATCCAAATCTCTCCATACAGAACAGAAGCGTCAGTGGCACCTACAGGTTACTGGGAGGAAGTACAGTCAAGTATGTAATGGTTTATACACAACAGTGGAGAGTTATATTACAAGTCCCTTTCATTTGTAGCCTAAAAACGGCATTAGTAAAAGTCCCCGTTCTGGCTGGATTATACAAAAATGGGATTTAAAGGAGATGTCTCGAGGAAGCAGTGATTTTTTTTTTTTGCCCAGTCCCCCTAATTAAACATACATTACTAATTACCCCTGTAAATTACTTTCCTAGCTGGTTTCTACTTACCGTTCCAGCGTTTCAGCAACTTATAAAAGTTTCCCCAAGATGGCCGCCGGCTCTTTCCCCGTCGCTCGCTGCAGCCCGACGTGCGCGCTCCCGAGACGCTGCCAGCTGTGTCTCCATGGCAACCGGACGCCAAGCAGCCGCCGACCGGACGCCCCGCAGCCGCCGACCAGTCACCCACCGCCAGGCAGAAGGTAACCGGCGCAGCCCCCCCCCCCCCATCACAGCGGCAGCCCCCCCGGCGCAGCGACAGCCCCCCCATCACAGCGGCAGCCCCCCCGGCCTAGCGCTAGTTCCCCCATCACAGCGGCAGCCCCCCCGACGCAGTGACAGCCCCCCCCATCACAGCGGCAGCCCCCCCGGCCTAGCGCTAGTTCCCCCATCACATCGGCAGCCCCCCCGGCGCAGCGACAGCCCCCCCCGGCCTAGCGCTAGTTCCCCCATCACAGCGACAGCCCCCCCCCGGCCTAGCGCTAGTTCCCCCATCACATCGGCAGCCCCCCCGGCGCAGCGGCAGCCCCCCCGGCGCAGCGACAGCCCCCCCCCATCACAGCGGCAGCCCCCCCCGGCCTAGCGCTAGTTAGCCCGGCGCAGCGACAGCCCCCCCCGGCGCAGCGACAGCCCCCCCCGGCCCAGCGCTAGTTAGCCCGGCGCAGCGGCAGCCCCCCCCGACCCATCACTTACCTGGGACGCTTCTCGGGGCTGCTGGGCTGGGCTTCTCCGCTGGGCAGCTCCAGTTTCTGCACCTTCCTCTAACAGAGGAAGGTACAGAATGGCCGCTCCAGCGCGCTCCCGAGCAGTGACAGCTCGTCTGCGCATGCGCAGAAGAGCTGTAGCGGGGAGCACACTGAAGCGGCTCGTGCTGAATGGAGAAGACCGGACTGCGCAAGCGCGTCTAAAAAAGCAAGCTGCCAGCGAATTTAGACGGAACCATGGAGACGAGGACGCTAGCAACGGAGCAGGTAAGTGAATAACTTCTGTATGGCTCATATTTAATGCACGATGTATATTACAAAGTGCATTAATATGGCCATACAGAAGTGTATAACCCCACTTTGTTTCGCGAGACCACCCCTTTAAGGGAATATATCACCCATATTTTCACCAATTAAATCCAGACAGTGAAACATTTTCTAATCTGTGTTTATGTCCTAGAATGCAGCTACAGGGGTGTAGAGCCTTAGGGGGTCCCAAAGGCCCCTCTCTAGTATAAGAAAGCTATTATAGATGACACATGGATAGTCGAGGGACAGTATTACAGATTGTGCATTGGGTCTCCATACATTTAGCCTCTGCCTAATCTTTTGAGATTCTAGCAATGTCCCCTGGTAGTGTTGCATTGATGGGCTTATTAAGAGACCCAACGATGCAGAGGAGAGTTGTGGGGGCCCCCACACTAATATTTTGTATCCTGGCCCATGATCCTTTAGCTACGCCTCTGTGTTCAGCCTATGTTTGAACACTTACATTTAAGGAGAACTCCCCACCTCCCGTGGCAACTGCAGGGTGACTTCTCCTGTGACTGGTGGTGGTGCTGCTGTGGTGGCTTCCTCCTTGTCCACCATGAGCCACAATCCATTGCAGATGCACCCCCGCAGGCATGGAGAAATGCTGTGCTCAAACTGCTTAACAGTCTGTCCTGATAGTGCTATATTTTGAGGTCCCTCTTCAATACCTGAATGAGATTTATAATTTTGGCCTTGTAGCGTGGATTAAGAGAGTTGGCAACCTAGTAATGATCTGACGTTTTAATGTGGGCTATGCGATGGTCCTTCTGCAAGCACTGCACCATAAAGCACTCATGTGCTTCAAAATGTCTAAAGGTGAAGGCCCACATTCCTTAGGATCAAGCCGAAGAGCGTCCACCGCTGGTCCCGGCATCCATGTAGAATAGCTGGGGTTAGTGATGGATGAAAGAAATGTTGCATAGCCTCCTCCCCTGTCTTTGGTCCTATATTATCTTATCCCTCCTGTTTTTTCTCCACTATACTTCTACCATGAGTGGAGAAACATGTTGGAAAAGACGCACCACTTTCTTGCCCAAGCCACCGCACCTGCGATGTTGAGTAATAGTGGACTTGCAGACAGTTGGAAGATTGCTATCCCTTCCTCCTCCTCCTGTTACAACAACACATCATTGTCCTTGAGGCCTTGTAGCGTCTGTTCAGGCAGGCAGACAACAAGGATGGTCATTCTGATCAGTGAGTCAAAATGACTGACCATTTGGGTTGTTTCATCAAAGTAGGCTAAAACGCCACATACATCTTTGATCTGCAACCATTCCACAGGTGTCAAGTAACTAACTTCCATACACCGCCTGCTAATGGCATACACCATATAGTACTTTGTGCTGGCTTAGCCCCTGCAACATATGCTACGTTGAATTCCATGTCACAGATGAAACGGTTGGGTGATAGCCCAAGTTGTCACTGCACCTCCACCAGGCGAGAGGGAGCTGGGTGGGAATACTAAAAATGTGTGAGCGCAGTTTTTTTCAGTATGTTTCTATTTGCTACGTGCACCGCTGTGTAGAGGTCAGATTTTGCCACATAGGGGTATCTGTGCCAATGGGGAGGGTGAATGGGATTTAGCTCCTTTACCACGCAGGCTCTTCCTGGTATGCACTTAAGTGGCTACGGCACTCATCCAAGCGTTATTATCACATCGATCAGTGAGGATCACAAGCGGCTGACCCCCACCAATTAACTATACTGAGGCTAGGTCATCAATAGTCAAGTCCTGGAAAATCCCCTCAAGGCTATATTCACATGAGTAAGTGCAATATCTGGCCTAGAAAACCCGACCCAATATTGCACTTATCATCATGTGTTTTACCCGCCGATGCGAGGCGTCTTTTATGCAAAAGTGCCTCATATCACTTCTTTGAAATTGCAATCCTCCGGCACTTGTTTCACACTCATCAGAGGATCGGCAAGTGTTTACCACTGATTTCAATGGGAAACATCACGCTTGCATGCACATCACACGACATGCATTGTGTTTGAATGTCCTATTAAAAATAATCTCTGAGGGAACATGAAAAAATAGGACATCGCACCATTACTGTGAGGGAAAACATTGCTCATGTGTATCTCTCCTTTCGAATAAGGGTGATGGAACAATACCTCTGCAGCACCACCTATTGGAAGGCAGCATTCCTGCAAGTCAATGTTAGACTCTTTATACAAGCCTTGTAGCAATCCCAGTAATTGTTACAAGGCTTGTATAAAGAGTCTAACATTGACTTGAGGGAATGCTGCCTTCCAATAGGTGTTGCTGCAGAGGTATTGTTCTAACTCCCCTATTTGCATATTACCCAGAAGACCATGAATGGCCTTATAGGTCTCCTCACTCACTCACCTTCTAGGTGCTCTCCCTAAGGAGAAAAGATAGCTTTCCTGCTTCAGTACATAGTGCACTCTAAGTTTGTTTGTAAGTTGTTCTTGCCATGTTAAATGTTTCTGTTCTTTAATTGGAGGTTAGGTTGTATTGCTTGTTCTCTGGTCCTCTGAGGCGTGAAGACACTGGGATCCACGCACGTGATATATAAAGAAGCTACTAAGGGTCTTTTTTCTCTTGCCAGAAGCCATATGTGATGGGGGAGAACCTATACCAGGCCTTTTGGTCATCACATTGCATCACAGTCCGTTAGCAGGACTGCCATGACTGTATAGCTGGACGCTCTACTGATTAGGAAGTTTTGATTGCCTTGCAGTTCGAAAATGGAGTTGAACTACCGATGACCTCAGAGTTCGAAAATGGAGTTGAACCTGCATCACTGAAGGTCCCAGCCCTCCACCTCCTACTTCTAGTTGCAAGACAGCCTTTCAGATAAGAGGATCTTCTTTGGAGTCTACGACTCTGAGTTACCTCAGTTCCTGTTAATAATCCATTTGAAGCATCTGACATTTGTTGAGCTCCCACCCCATCAGAGGTCTCTCTCTCCACTATGTGCCATCCCTGTGACCAGACTCATTACTCTCGGTACAGCCCGGAGTCTGGCACCCATGTCACGATTTGGCAGGCCCTTGCATGCCTTCCCTTACACAATCTCGCAGTGACCCCTGATCTTCCATGATCTTGCCACCCGCGTGGGCACTGTAGGCATGTATAAGTAACGAGAACAGTTGTCAGTGTCACATAAGTAATTACCGCCCATGACATATTTCCATGTATATCTAGAATTTCTGTTTGCCTGCGAATGCAGCTCTGAAGTTCTAAGACACAAATGTTAGATAATTTATTGTGCACCTGTTTTATAGAATTGAATCTGCATACAAAATTTGCCAATTTTGAAGTGGCTTTAATTATACCAGTAAAAGTTTATGGAAGGCGCTGAAGCAAAAGTATTTCTCAATCTGTTTTACAGAAAATGGGTGACTTACATAAGAGAGGCGATGCTCATATACTGCCCTCTAAGGGGTTAAACTTAACTGTCTCATTTAGCGTTTCTTTTTAACTGAACATACAAGATTTCTACATGAAATCGGAAGACTTTGTCGGAAATTTATTAAGACTGGGATTCATGACCTCCCCCTACCCGCACCCTTAGGGCTTCCTCACCTAACCTCATCTCCAGAGCTCTGCTACATCAACATCTCTTATGGGAGACACAGAGTAGGACTGGAAAGCTCACATTAGAGCTATTCCCACAAGAAATGAGACAGATTCCCTTTTCCAAAATCTGGCAGTATCCAGCAAGCAGGATATGGCACTAATGCAAAAGGAGGTACAACAAATTGGAAAAAGGGTTTCTGCTATAGAAGAGGCACAGGAACAGACACTGCCTAATATAAGCACACAGTCAGGCTATTCGGGCACAGGCTATCCAAATTGCGGACATTTGAACCCACATTGATGCCCTGGAAAACAGATACCGGAGAAACAATCTCCATATCCAGGGTCTCCAGGAGAATGTAACTCCAGCCCAACTTGAACCATGGGCACACGCCTTCTTTAGCGCCATGTTACAATGCCCTCTGAATAAACCAATCGTGATTGATCGCATTCATAGAACATAAACCCTCAGATCATATGAGGCCAAAGAGACATTATTTGTCTTATCCATTTTTACAAGGATAAGGAAGCCATCTTGAAAAGCGCTCGGGAGACATCAAATGTCCAATATAAAAGCTTTCAAATAATGATCATGCCAGACTTGGCCAACCACACACTACTACTGTGTAGGGCCCTTTATCCCTTATTGAAAACCATCAGAGAGAGAGACATCTCTTACCGCTGGAGCTTCCTGTTCCAGCTCACAGCCAGAAAAGATGGCGGATCTAATAACATTCGCTCTCTGTGAGATCTGCCAAATTTCCTAAGCGCTTTTGAGCTTCCTATGATCTTCCTGTTAGAGTGGCCATCAGGCCAGTCGCTTCCAACATCGGCACGAAGAGAGCACTGGCACATGGTACCACCAAAACAGGCACACGGTACTGCCATAACATCACAGATTGTGGCAGCACCCGCATATTCCACCTACGTGAACAGAAGCTGCTGGATTAGTGTCCCTGGCATAAAAGTAACCTGAACACATATGCCAGTTATTATAGGCGACAACTAGGTTTGCTGAATATTCGCAGCATCTGGGGTAAAGGAGAGAAACCTTACTCCTCCTTGATCAGATTTTTTATAAAAAATTACCTGTAAGGGTTTTACATGACACACATAAGAGCCGGTGGTGGGGCTCCTCTCTTGCTTGCCTCCTCTCCCCTACTTAGGGTGGACAACATATTTTGTCCTAATGCTAGTTTTCGACTAGCACTTTGGTTAGTTTTGTCGGGTCTTGTCCTAAATATAAATTCCCTATTTTGTACCCTCCCCCATCTCTGGGTCCCTCCCCTCCTCCTATTCCAAGCCCAGACAACCAGAGTCAACACACCAATACCATAACCATGACTAACATCACATTTTGCTCATATAACACCAGGGGATTAAACAAACCCACAACAATGGGACAGATTCTGGCATTTCTACACAAAAAAGCAGTAATAGTAGCCCTACAGCAAGAAACCCATTTTCAATCTAACACTATACAATAGTGTAGATCCCGCTTCTACACAACCTGGCACCATAGCTCCCATTCCAATAAAAAAAATCCTGTGGAGTTTCCATAGCACTTCACAAAAATTTCCCTCAGCAATTTATTTCTTCCGAAATCGACCCAGAAGGACAAAATCTATTCCTGAAAATTGCAGTGGGTACCAAAGTGTATGCATATTTTCCCAATAAAGCTCAGGTTTCCTTCAGATCCCGAATGTTAGAGGTCCTGACGTGATTTGCTGCAGGCTCCTGGCATAATCCTTGGAAGAGACTTCAATCTTTGCATTGACCCGTTGCTGGACTCATCCACTGGTAAGTCCAGTGTCTCCTCTGCCGCAACACTTAGACCAAAGAGAGATCTCTCAGCACTAAAACTCGTTGACCTCTGGAGGGTGTTACATCCCAGGGTCAAGGACTTTAGCCATCACTCAGTGGCGCACAACAGTTACAGTTGAATAGACTATTTGTTCATCTTGCACTAGACTTTAATCCCTTATGCTCCATAGACGTTTTCAGTGGTCTGACCATGCCCCAGTCTGCGGCGCCCTAAATAATGTAATGGGTGTTAGAGGGTACCACTCCTGGCAGCTCAATGAAAACTTACTAAACGACGCACTATGTTTAAAAAATGCCCAGACAGCAATCAAAAATTTCACCAATGACCATTTGTCAGACACCACATCAGCCCCATTTAGTGGGAAGCCTTGAAGTTTGTAATTCGGGGAATACTTATATTACACAGCTCCAAACTAAAAAAAAGAGAGCTCCCAAAAACTAGAGACCCTCCTCATAAACCTACATTTCTTAGAAACCTCCAATAAGTCCTCCCCATCTGACCAGTTGCGTGTGGAGATATCTGCTCTTCTCCATCAAATCCTCACTATACTAGATCAAGCTTCTCTATGTTATAGAGACAGAGTCCGAAGCGGGTTCTACGACTATAGTAACAAATGCTGCCATACATCTTCTCCATTAATTCCCAAAATAACGAGCTGCTCCATTTAACTGCAAATATTTTAGAAATGTTCCAAACATACTACCAGAACCTTAATGACATTGAAGGGAACAGAGGTAAGTAAGAGCCACAAGCACTTGAAAATATTACATCTTACGTGGAAGAATATGCCTCAGATCCCATACCACAACAGATAGCTACCGAATTAGAACACGATTTTATGGAAGAAGAGATCATACAATCTATAAAAAAAAAAAATTAAATTAGGCAAAAGTCCGGGACCAGATGGGTTTACATTACAACCGAGTTTTACAAACTCTGTAGTAATCTACTATCCCCACTCCTACTCCAATCTTTCATCGCCATATTTACGGCCTACCCTTTTTTCCCTCAAGCCCTACAAGCTATCAATAGAGCGTTGCAGAAGCCCGGTAAAGATCTTTCATTATGCTGCAATTTTTGTCCCATATCTCTGCTCATTACAGACACAAAATGATATTCCAAGATATTAGCCTTTCGTTTAACACACATCATCCCATCCTTGATCCATAGGGAGCAGGTAAGCTTCATCCCATGTCGCGAAGCAAGGGACAACACTCTTAAAATTGATATAGCTGATTTTGCAGGTTGGCATCTCTGGGGACCCCCTATGTTTATTATCAATTGATGCAAAGAAAGTGTTTGATAGGGTCCACTGGTGGTTACTGGGTTACGGCTTTATACAACCACCCAACGGCAAGGATTTGCAAAAATGGATCCCTTTTGACACCACTAGATATTAAAAACCTCACCAGACTGGGATGCCCCTTGTCCCCTTTTCTATATATTCTCACAATGGAGTTATTGGTAAAAGTGCTAAGGAAGAACTCCAATATTCAAGACATTAAATGTGGAACGCTTGAGCATAAATCAGCTTTATTTGCCAATGACTTACTAAAGTACATAACAAATCCTAGGGTTGTACTTCCAACCACCCTGAAAGAATTCAAAAAGTTCGGAAAAATGTGTAACTTTAAAGTAAATATTTACAAACCCGAAATCCTTAACATAACCCTCCCAAAGAATTACACATCTCAACTAAAATCCATAATTCCACTGCATTGGACAAAGATGCCATCAAATATTTAGGGATCTCTCTGCCAGACGATCCAAATAAATTATTTGATCATAATTACAAAATAAAGCTCTCGACATTAAAAGCAGCCTGGCAAAGATGGTGGCCACTCACGCTTTCCTGGTTCAGCAGGATAAACATGCTGAAAATGGATTCTATACCCAAATTCTAATATATATGCCTAACCCTACCCATCAAGTTACCCAGGTCTTACTTGTTGCGCATTCGCAGAGCCACAATGAAGTTTGTATGGGGTAATACTAAACCGCGCATAGAATTTAGGACACTCATATAACGCAAAGAGAAAGGGGGTTCGGGATTGCCAAACTTTGCTCTATACCATGAAGCAGCAAGTGTATCCTGGACCTCATACATAATCGCTCTTCCAAACCATGGGTGGAAATAGAACAGGATGCCACACCATATCAGGCTCAGGGTATTTTCTGGCTACCTCGTCGCTCGGCCTGACAAATGCCTTACCTGTCACCATTCATGAGCGAACTGATAGATGCATTGGACAGGCTTGCATCGCGCCTAAACCTAGTATCCTGACCTGGTCCACTCACGCCCTTGTTGGGTAACCCAGAATTGATGGCGTTGTTTGGCTACTCTCCAGACTGGAAACATATTTGCCCCGAGTGCATGATGTGGTCTCACGGGTGGTTGGGAGGTCCCTGCGAGAACTGATGGGCAACAGGGTCCGCTAGCTGGGGCATGTATTCAGTACCTGCAATTACGCACATATTTACAATATCCCAGTCCTGGAGCACAACTTGTGGCCCCTCCATCCCAGTTCAAAAAACCTCTTTATGTCACCCACACCACCTACAAAAGAGATCTCTCAGCTATACCATATCTTGTTGGTAGAGGAGACACGGAATGACTCATTGGCATTTAAGCAAGGTTGGAAAAAAGTACCAGGCAAAACTTTTACAGAAGAACAATGGGATAAAATTTTCACTCTTACACACAAAGGTTCTAGGTCTAGCAAAGGCCAGGAACTTAACTATAAGCTTTTAACTCAATGGTATAGGACCTCAATGAGACTAGCCAAAATGTTCCCTTAGACTGTTAGAGGTGCGCCTCAGGTACAGGCTCCTTCATACATACTTGGTGGTCTTGTCCCCTAATAAGGTTCCTGTGGTATGACATAAACAACCTATTCAACGCGGCTTACCACTCATCCTTAACCTTTTCCCCAGATTTAGCGCTGTTTCTTTGCTTCCAGGCACAGACTGAAAAGAGGCTCCTCAGTTGGTTGGTATCTAGTGTTGTGACCCCATAATCAGAATTTAGCACATTCTTCATCCTCCAAGAGGCTCAAGCCCTACAGGTTGTTGGGCATATCCCCCCCCCCCTCCCCTAACACCTTTTCCCTCTGTCCTTCCCCAGTTTCCTCAAATTTTGCTATGCTATTGAGTTAAGCAGACAATATTCAGATAATGGGAACAGGGACCTATAGTGAGTAAAATCTTCTCTTTATTGAAGTAAGTGCTTTACATAATCACAAGGCCTTGAACAAGGCTCTGCTGAGCTGAAACGCCTACTCCGCGCTCCTGATTATGTAAAGCACTTGTTTCAATAAAGAGAAGATTGTACTCACTATAGGTCCGTGTTCCCATTATCTGAATATCATCTGCTTATACAACCACCTGATCGAGTGGCTTTCAGACATGAGTATTCATCATTCTCTACAACTCGGAAATAAATGAGCGGACATGGATGAAGCAAGGTGAGATGACTTTTTCTTTTGAAAGATCTATTGAGTTAAGGTCGGGGCGCGCCTGGCATGAGCGTAGACCTGTTTTTTCTCTTATTATTGTTACTGTTTAATAAGATGGAAGAGCTATGTAGTTTGAGTCTAATAAGCAATTATATCATATAACTGTTGATGCATATCTTGAATGTAAACTCATTCCTCTATGTACCTTGTAGTTCTTCAATAAAATACCTTTGAACCATAAAAAGAATTCTGCAGTTCTCATCCTGCCCACTAGGCCTAATAATAGTCTTACACTTCCTGCTCTGTACATAACTCAGTCATCTCATTATCATCACAGGCAAAATTACAAAGAAAGGGAACACCTACATATAGATAACACAGGAGTCGTCATTCACAATAGGTGATGTCACAACTCACCTCCTCCCCATCCCTGCACGTCTCAGAGTATACTCACAACACTCTACCATAGATGTCTATAAGCAATGTCACATCTTTTTCTCTTCCCTTCACCGGTAATAGAGCATGCCCACAACACTCTCCCATAGAATTATATAGTTGATGGTCACAACTAACTTCCTCCCCCTCCCTGCAGGTCACAAAGCATGCCAACACACTCTCCCATAGCTGTCTATGGGTGATGTTACATCTCACCTTTTACTCTTCCCTTTGCAGGTTACAGAGTATGCCCACAACACTCTCTCATAAAATTCTATAGCTGATAGTCACAGCTAACCTCCTCCCCTCCTTCCACAGATCACAGTGCATGTCAACACACTCTCCCATAGCTGTCTATGGGTGATGTTACATCTCACCTTTTACTCTTCCCTTCGCAGGTTACAGAACATTCCCACAACACTCTCCCATAGAATTCTATAGCTGATGGTCATAGCTCACCTCCTCCCCCTCCCTGCACAGGTCACATATCATTTCCACAACACTCTCCATAGAATTCAATGCACCCCCTTCTTTATAAAGCATATTTCTAAATGCTGTTAACTACAACTCAGGCCAGATGGCCATCTTCATACAATACCTGTAAATGTACCCTCCCGGCATACATTTTTGGTATAATTTACACCAGTTTCTGTTATAATTTTACATAAATCTGCTAGTTCCAGAAGGCCATCCTCTTTCCAAACAAGCCCCGCCCACTTTTGTTTAAAAATAATTTAAAAAGGGTATCCCAGCACAAAAATTTTCATGCAAATACCCATTTGTACAACTTTTGTAAAAATTTTCATAAATGTGCCCCTTAGCATTGATAGTCTTAAAATTCGGCAGATTTATCATTCATCAGAGCCACTATGATAAAACTGGTGCATTTTAAGACTAACTTCTAGACAGTTTTAGTAAATAAGCCCCGATGTTGGTTATTACATAGAACCGGATGGATAAACAATGTTATCGATCTCTCGGCTCTCTGTGATTAGTAGTTGAGAGATATCAGCAGAGATCCGGCAGTCCAAATAAACACGATGTGAGAGGCTCTTATTTTTCCAAGGTTTCCTCCTTTTTTCAGCGTTTGTGGCGATCCGACATAAATCATCGGGACTTTCAAATTGTGGGTTTATTAATCAATAAAAACAGGTGCTTTTTATATGTCTGCAGATTCGTCTCTTCTGTTCCATTTACCAAGATAAACGGCACTAATTCGGCGAAATGATGCAACTTCAGCAATTTATTTATCGACTCGCTTGAAATTCTCATTCATCAAACATTAATTTCTTATTCCAAAATAATTTGCTTTTCTTCGTGTGCACTTTCTGCGCGGACTATTAACATCCATCGCGCATACGTCACGGGATGATTGAGTAAGTCATATATCTTTTACATCGCCTAAAACAGTCTGGAGCAATAAAGAAAATTGAAACAAATAAAACAAAGTGCGACTATTGGATAGAAATCACTTCCTGCGGAATAATCGGCTCCGCTGTGATCATCAACGCGTTTTGTGGCAAAGTACAAGTTATTTATAACATGCGAAACACAATTTGTTTCTCTGACATCACTCGCCTTTATTTTTACTGGCATGCCTACATTTTATAGTGGACATATCTATAGAGGGGAAAGCATGCAAAGAACATGTGTTTTAGGTTCAGGTGAACTGGGGCCCGGAGGAAGGCAGAGGTAGGAGAGGGGGTCTGCCCCCCCCCCCCCTCCTTCAACCCACTCACTTGGCCAACACTACTGAAACTCTATTCAGTAGTAGAATCATATTCATAGTACTGTAGTAGTCTGACACCATGCGCTCTGTGCATAATCCGACTCCGCCCCTGTCTCCTGTTCTCATAGCACTGTGTGTGCAGAAGAAGAGTTCGGTTATATAAAAAGGGGTGCAGAGTCAGGCTACTACAGTACTTTGTGAGTAAAGAACACGATACTACTACGAATGGCAACATAAAAGGAGTCCTATAACCAATTGGGACACAGAGGGGGCCCTATTACAAATAGGAGTACAGAGGGAACACTTTCACTATTTGGGGCCCACTGGGAGCACTATCACCAATTGGAACACAGATTGGTCCCATTACCAATTGGGTCACACAGGGAACACTATTATCAATTAAGACACAGAGAAGGCCTATTACCAAATAGGGCACAGGAAGGGCACTATTACCAACTGGAATACAAAGGAAGCCCTATTACCAATTATGGCACAGAGGGGGCACTATTATCTATTAGAACACAGAGGTGGCCCTATTACCAAATGTCGTACATAGGGGCCCTATTATTGATTAGTACAAAGAGGGGGCATTATTACTAATTGGGACACAGAGGGAGCTCTATTATCATTTGGGACATGGATGGGACCCTATTACCGACTGGGGCACAGAGGGGCCCTGTTACCAGCTGGGGAACGGAGGAGGCTATATTACCCACTGGAGAACAGAGAGGGCATTCTAGACAGACTTTGCCTGTGCTACATTTGTTGATCCAGCATATGGGCAGTGACATGCTCTCAGCCGTTTATGGTCCTAAATGATGTGATGTACATGCACTCTCCTCTGTATGGCTGCAACTGAAGAACGGCACAGGTGCAGTCTATTTGTAAAGCACGGATATTAATCTGAACTGGAGACATCAATCATCAACAGGACGGGCATCTTTGGTGAAAGAATGGGAGGGAGCCTAGCCGAGTTTAGATGAAGTTCCCATCAGATGGTTCACCAGGAATTTACTCTACATACAACACAGGACGTACAGAAAGATGATATTTCTGGATGGGAAGATCTGATTTTAAGGCTATGTACACATTCGCACAATTTTTTTTTTCAATCAATGTTTTTTTGGAATGAAGACTTTTTTTATATGCTTGTATTGTTTTCTGAGGCATTGCAGACTGGAAGACTGAAATCTTTGCAAATTCTGTCAATCAGAGTAAACTGACAACCCCTCCCCCAGCTGCTCCCCTTTTGTCAATGTGCATTCACTGCATTTCCACTGAGCTATTACAAAGGGCTGTATGACAGTGTTGGGGGATGGTGGAGGAAATGAGAAGGAAGGAGAGCTGAGGAAGCTACTAATACAGAGGGCTGTATGCCAGTGCCTAAAGATGGCAGAGAAGAGCAGAGTAGAGAAAGCCACTATTGTAGAAGGCTGTAATTTACTCTGAGTGAATTTTCCATACTTATCAGTAGGGAGAAGGAACCACAAGCAATTACTCAGAGAGAGGATAACATAGCTGTGTAGTATTGAGTGGGTGTGGTTATGCTACACAGACTCCTAAAGAGGAGAGGTAAGAAGGAGTTGAGCTTGTGTGTATTAGCACCACATTTATCATATGTTTTCAGACACTTTCAGACAATTTTTGCACCTTGTCCGAAAAAGGGGCATAGCCTACATTGTACCAAAAATTGCTGCAAATTGCACTAACATATTGGCGCAATTTTTTGTCATAGACTATGCCAACTAATAGGTAATCTAAAGTTGGACTAGACAGTCTTAAAATCAAACAGATTTATTACTCAGTGATAAACTGGCGCATTTTAAGACTGTCTAGTCTAAGTTTGAACGGTCGAACTTTTAGACACTGTTAGTAAATAAGCCCCAATATCTTTTTGTTCTGCTTCTCCTTCCCCTTTATTTTCTTCTTCCCCAGAAGAGCAGAAAAGTGAAGAAGAGGCATGATGGTTTAGTGGGTCAACACTGTTGTCTTGCACTGCCGAAGTCCTAGCTTTAAATCTGACCAAAAACAACATCTGCATTGAGTTTTCCAATGCCCTGCAGATGTTGTCCTTGGTTAGATTTTAATTTAGGACTCCAGCATTGCAAGGTAACAGGGCTAACCAATGAGCTACATCCATTGATATATCATCACCACTGGTTTTTCTAAATGAGCTTCTGGCAGAAACAAACCACCTGAGGGTTGGGTTCTTGCCAAACCAGATTTTTACAAAATTTCAACCCAAATTTGGGTACACGCGTTTGGTTCGCTCAACTCTATAACAAGCAACTGAAGTTTAACATGCACTTACATAACTATGATAAAAGTGATACCGATGTGGAATTGAACTAAAACTTTCATGAGAAGATGTTCAAGAGGACTCAAGATTCCCGGGCAGAGATGAGCAAACGTACTCGGTTCGGGCGTTTTTGGACTCGAGCACCACTTTTTCCGAGTAACTGACTACTCGGACGAAAAGATTCGGGGGGTGGCGTGGTGGAGCGGGGGCTAGCATTGGCGGACAGGGGGGAGCTCTCTCTGTCTCCCTCCCCACTCCCCCCTGCAACCCCCCGGGCACCCCCGACCCCCCTCCCCCCAAATCTTTTCGTCCGAGTAGTCAGTTACTCGGAAAAAGCAGTGCTCGGGTCCAAAAACACCCGAACCGAGTATGCTCGCTCATCTCTATTCCCAGGTCAACTGAATACTCCTAAAGAGTGACAGCATTTTTTTTTACTAACTTTTGACATGATCGTTGAAGGGGATCATGGGTTGAGGACTGCAGCACTCACCCAAGCACTTTGCTCTTTGGCTATCTTTGCTGCTTGTTGATTCCTCTCAGCAGCTGAAGACGGACATGTTAAGGTCTTCAGAAAATATCTACAGAAATCTATACATCAGTCATGCAGCTGCCGAGAGGAGCCGGCAAACAATGACGATGGCTGAAGGAGCGCAGCACTTGTGTGAGCAATGCAGCCCCCTCGTTTCAGTGATCAACAGGGGGCTTAGCAATGGGACTTGGACTGATCAAACTTTTGACATGCTGACATATCAAAAGTTTGCAAAAAGTGCAGCTACTCTTAAAAACATAAGAATCCTCATAGGGGGATTTTGTGCATTTAGTTTTGTGAAGAAACAACATATGGTTCATAAATCAAACCCCTAATAGCATTAGGACATTAATATAAACGAGGTACTGGCTATATTTCATTATTAGAGAATCTATACCTCTTGTGGAGGCGAGTGGAAGCGAGATTCCATTCTGTGCTCCCCATATTAGTGTTTAATTGCTGCACACATCTGCTCCATTGCCACTAATGATATCTGTGCTGTCCAGCAGAGGGCAAACTCAGTCTATCATTCTCCTCTTTTATGGAGTGCACTTAATACGTCTTTTAAACCCATTCTTACTTTGCATTAAAGTCACAATAAAGCAAAAGTGCTTTTTACTATAACAAACAACTCACTTCTGGCTCCATAGTGGAAGCAACAAGAAGACGCCCTAGTACTTTCAGCATAGGGATATCTGATCCCCCTGAGCATTGCCCACCTGTCAGGGTACAACATGTGCAGACATAAAGCACCAAATATCTAGACTGGCGCAGTGCTGGAGATTTGCAAGATCCAAACATATTTGATGCAGAAGCATGTAGCAGGCTTTTTAGAAATTTCTGTGACGAATCGGCCACATGAGATCATACCTTAAAGGGAATTTGTCTTCAGAAAATAAATAATTGTATAAATAAAGTTTTTACAATAAACATATTTTTGAGAATTTTTTTTTTTTTGATGACACTAAATCCAATAATCCTGCAGTTCTCACACTGACCACTAAAGGCCCATTTACACATAGCGATGATCGCTCAAAAATTGCTCAAACGACCGTTTGACTGACAGCTTTGAGCGATCATTTTGCATAAACTATTAAGTAGCTGCTCAGCGACTTAACAGCTTATTAGCAAGCAAATGAAGACTTTAGTTGAATGCAGTTAATAGCCGGTGGGCTCTTATCTGCATTCAGCTCCTTTGTTCTCCGACGGGTTAAATAGCTGAAACAATGCTATCAACACTACCCGCAGAGAACTCAGCGTGCGGTCTTGATAAGACTGGCTTGAATTTAACCATTAGCTAGCAGTGCATGAAAAGTGCATGATGGCCGCATGTTTAGACGCAACCATTATCACTCGAATGATCGCTTTTTTTTTTGCGATTGTGGAGCGATCATCACTCCGTGTAAATGGGCCTTAACTCTTGTGATACTCTGACATTTTCTGATCTATAGAGAAAACTTCTCATTATCATCATAGACAGGATTACACTGAAAGGTGAAACCTATATGTAGATAACAAAGGATCCACCATTCACAGCAGGTGATGTCACAGCTTACCTCTTCTTCCTCCCTGCAGGGGTCACACAGCATGCGCACAACACTCTTGCAACAAGTTTGCCAAAGATGCTCCCAGATAACCTGCTGTCCCTCCCTTTACAGGTCAGAGATCATGCCCACAACACTCTTCCGTGGAGGTTCACATGTGATGGCCACATGTCGCCTTCTCAACTACCCTGCAAAAGTCACAGAGCATGCCCACAAAACTCTACCATAGACGTCCATAGGTAATGGCCACAGCTTACCTGCTCCCCCCCCCCCCCATTCCTGTACAGATCATAGATCATGCCCACAAAACGTTCCCTTAAGAATTTATAGATAATGGCCATAGCTCACCTCCTCCTCTCCCTGCACAGAAAACTGAGCATGTACAAAACACTCCCCGATAGAAGACTATAGGTGATGGTCACAGCTCATCTCTCTTCCACCATGTACAAGTCACAGAGCATGCCCACAACACTCTTGCATTAAAAGTTTGCATGTGATGGTCACATGTCACCTTCTTCCCCCCCTCCCACACACGTCACAGAGCATGCCCACAACATTCTTGCATTAAAAGTTTGCATGTGATGGTCACATGTCACCTTCTTCCCCCCCTCCCACACACGTCACAGAGCATGCCCACAACACTCTTGCATTAAAAGTTTGCATGTGATGGTCACATGTCACCTTCTTCCCCCCCTCCCACACAAGTCACAGAGCATGCCCACAACACTATCTCACAGAAGTCTATGGGCCCCCTCGTGTTCATTATAGCAATAAATTATGAGGCTGCTATAAAGAAAAAATTTTAATGCTATTACTGCAGCTCAGGCAAAATGACCCAAGACAATAGAGTAATAAAAAGTAATCTAAACTCAAAAATTCAAAACAAACTAGAAAAATGGAAAATGTTTCACTATCTGGTTTTAATTAGTAAAAAAATAACACTTTTCCTTTAATTTACCAAATAAAATAATATGAAAATATAAAAAAATGAGCATTGTAATGGGCTTGATCACGGTTTACATAAAGATTTAAACAGTAAGTGCAACTTTGGGTGAGTTCACCTTTTTGCAAGTCTATCACAATATACTTAATTACTTATATGGACTTTTATGCTGCAGTTTCCCAGTTGCAGCAGTGATTCTTGGGTACTGAAGCCTGTGACTGACTTAGCAGTCATGTGCACAGTGAGCAGTCATTCACACGAGCATGCATTTGCATGTGCGTAGTTACGCACAAATCTGCGTATCCATGCATGTCCCAAAACATGCATGAGAGAAGCTGCATGCAGCATTGCTCTCAATTCGGCCGCCGTTGCTGTCTAGCCGCCTGTTCTCCCTGCACTGTAATGAAGTTCTTTCAGCAGACGGGGATTTAAAATCTCCGCCTGCTGAAAGGACTGCGTCTGATTGGCTGGGTGCTCAGCCAATCACAGGCAGTGCTCCGCCATTCATTGAATGACAGCTGAACGCTGCCTATGATTTGTCACAGCACTCTGCTAATCACAGGCAGCGCTCAGTCATTCATTGAATTCAATGAATGGTCGAGCGCTATCTGTGATTGGCTGAGCGCTCAGCCAATCAGATAGAGCCCTTTCAGCATGCAGGGATTTAAAATCCCTGTCTGCTGAAAGAACTTCATTACAGTTCCGAGAAAACAAGCTGCTAGATGTGCCTGAGCCCTGGCAGTGGCAGAGTGGTAAGTATATATATATATATATATATATATATATATATATATATATATGCTCACTCCGATCGGCTAACACACTCAGACTAAACACCCCTGTAATACGAACCTCTCATGCTCGCCTACAGGACTTCACCAGAGCAGCACCCATCCTCTGGAATGCTCTACCCCAAGGCATCCGGACAATTCCCGATGCACGAAATTTCAGACGTGCCTTAAAAACGCACCTCTTCAGGGAAGCATACCAACTCTCCTGACCTAGTCCCTCGCCCCTGCCTATGGTGCCCCACCCTGTTTGCCTTCTGATAAATGATCTGTACATAAAATTTCCTATTGCCTGTGTTCCCCAACCCCTGCACCTCCTGTACCACCCTCAACCCATTTGTGTCAAACCCAATGTATCTCATATTGTAATTGTTGTATTGTTTTGCATTTATCCATGCCTGAAAGCGCTGCGGAATAAGTTGGCGCTATACAAATAAAGATTATTATTATTATTATATATATATATATATATATATATATATATTTATTTTTTTTTACTACAGCTAGGAATGATTTTATGGGAATGGCTTATATTTAAGCCCTTCCCCGAAAATGACTGCAGGGTTGCCGGCAGGTCATTACTTTCAGTGGGTCACCGGCAGTGGTGGCCCCATTGCAATCAATGGGAGAGCTTTGCAATCCTCTGCCACAGCTGTGGAAGGGATTCTTTACTCCCCGCGGGGAGTCCCCTTGCCACTGAACACTGTGACAGTGCTGTCACAGTGTTCAGTGACAAGGGGAGTCCCCACGGGGAATATTGACGTGCACCACGGACCTATGGTGCACGCATGTCCTATGTTTTGCAGGTACATGCGTTTGCACGCCTGTAAAACACAGACATGTGAACCAATGGTTCTAATAGATGCACGGTTTTGTTAACAAGGCCTGAATGCATGCAAGTATGGCTTTTTTTCTTTATTTTACAACATTGCATAGTCATAATAAAAAAAATGTTTCTGAGTTCTGCAAAACCCATTTAAGTAGAATGGTGTTTGAAAATTTATGAACCCTTTAGAATTTTCCACATTTCTGCTTATAGTTAACTAAAATTACATCAGATTTTAAATTGATTATGAAGCAGTGTTTCCTCTGCTGGTGCTTGGGAACGCCCACACCTGTTTAAATTGTGAGGTTTTATCATGTAAGTGAGCTTGAACACAGCATACTCATGGCAAGGTGACATGAATTATCCAAGTTGGAACAAGGCATCATCACCCACCTGGGCTCGTGAGGTTGCTAAGTGGACCCACAGATGAATGGAAACATGTGGCATGCTTCGATGAGTCATGATACTAATTGTTTTGGGCTCTTGGTAGAGCTTATATGTAATGTAGACACCATGAAGCCATGGACTCCAATTGTCAGCAAGGCCCTGTGCTGGCTGCTGGTGTTTCCATACTTTGTGGGTTGTGTTGTCATAGCATGGGTTGGGTCCACTGGTCCTCCTAAACATATCATTGACTGGTGTCTTCTATGCTTCCCTGATTATTGACCATTTGCAGTCCTTCATGGACTTCTTGTACCCCCTCAGTGATGGAATTTCCCACAAGATGATGCACCATGCCATCAGGCCCAAGTTGTCCAGAATTGATACAAGGAGCATTCTAGAGAGTTCCTACAAATGGTGCATGTTCGCCTAACATGAGCTCAGTTGAGCATTAATGTAATGGGGTGTGGTGGGTATGAAGACATGGGAAGTAAGATGCAATGTTTGCAGAAGTCACTTATTTCTCCTATGTCTGCCAATGTTCTCCCTTGGAATATTCCAGTAGTAATCTACCGGCATCCCAGGCATGCGCTTTCCTTCATACCCTTTTTCAGTTCAACATATGTCCTGATGAAATCTTTCACCATGTTCATAGAATCTTAGGGTCAGAAAGGACCTCCAGGGTCATCAGGTGCTCAATGCAGGATTCCCTAAATCATCCCAAACAGATATTTCTCCAGCCTTTGTTTTAAAAATTCCATTGAAGGAGAACTCACCACCTCCTGTGGTAACCTGTTCCATTCAATGATCCCCCTCACTGTCTAATATCTAATCAGTGTCTCCTCCCTTTCAGTTTCATCCCATTGCTTCTAGTCTTTCCTTGTACAAATGAGCATAGGGCTGATCTCTCTGCGCTGTGACAGCCCTTCAGATATTTGTAGATGGATATTAAGTCTCCTCTCAGCTTTCGTTTTTGCAAGCTATTCCTCCCCAGGCAGTCTTCTTATGGCATTGTCTCCTAACCAATCTTCTCCTAGCTCCTCTAGTCCCTCGGGTCACATCACCTCCAGCCGACTGGATCCTCTTCTTCCAGTGATGTTACGTACATTCTCGGCAGTCTCCATCTTTCAAGCCAGTGTATGCTATGTCACTAGTGACATAGCGTTCATTGCCTAGCGGGAAATGTCAAATCCTATGTTGGGCTATTGCCGTAACTGTGCATGTGCACTGTCTGGTGGCAATAGTAAATGAACACTTGCGGCGAGACAGTGCACATGCGCAGTCTCAGTAATAATCCGGCATAGGATTCGGCATTCCCTGCTAAGCAGTGAACATTACGTCACTAGTGACCGGGTACACTGACCTGCAGGAAGTAGAATGTCTGCGAATGAACACTACATAACAGGAAAAAGAGGATCTGGACGGCTTGCGGTGAGGTGACCCGGGGGACTGCAGGACCCAGGAGAAGATGCGGTAAGAAGACTGTCTGGGGAGGAATAGGTAAGTATGGGATTTTTGTTTTTTTAATGACAAAACCCCTTTAACACCTAAGGGGAGCTGTGTTGATGTGTCATATGTTCCGTAACTGGACACTGGTGCTGATAATAGTTGAGTGTTATTGATATTGCTCTTCTGGAATTATTTCCTACTTCACATAAAGTATTATCCTTAGGATCTAGTTAGCCATAGTTCGTGACATGATTCTAAATTAAATGATTTAATTGTGTAATCCTTATTGTTATACTTTATCATTCATCTCTATTTCTGTGGTTAGGAATACATATTGTAAGCTTTGGTTACTCCATCTGCTGCATCATATCGTAAATTCTATGTCTCACCACCACCTACAACACTGTTATTTCCTTTTCCTGTACCAGGGGTCGCCACAGGAGCGATGATGTTAGAATGCAGCAGTTACACAAATATTACATCAATAGAACATCTGCATCAATGTGTATGTATAAGTTATATTTACGAAAGTATCAAAGTGTTAATGGACACTTAACAAGTTAAATAAACTGTTGCACAAAAGCTTTGCTTGCCTTTTAAATGGCTTTTGTTATGTTAAGATAACTTGTTGCAGCAAGTTATCAGCTTTGGGTTAACCCCTTAAGGACCAGGCTGTTTTGTACCTGTACCCCTTCCCGCTCCAGGACGTACATTTACGTCTTGGAGCGTCGGGGTATGTATGCAGAGAGGTCGCGGGGCGTCAGCTGTTTACTACAGCTGACACCCGCGGGCAATAGCCGCTATCGGCCGTTTGGCTCTTAACCCTTTAAATGCCGCTGTCAATTCTGACGGTGCAGGTGGCATGGCAGCCGGGGGCCTTCTGAAAGGCCCTAGGGCTTCCTTGAGAGACTGCCTATCAAGCCATCCCTGTGGGTTAAAATATTATTTATTAAGGAATCTTTCAAATGGAACAAAATTACGCTGCAGGATGCAGCCACATCCACGGCTGTGGAATTCCACACCAGAATACGGAGGTCCAACTGCAACTTTTGATGCGGAATTGCAGGCAGATTTTAAGCCATTTTCAATCCCGCATTATGTAGCCTGCGGATTATAGGTTGGATTCACATGGGTGTCTTTATTTTTACGTTCATCTGCCGGTGACGTAAAAATGTGTGAATGGGCGCACAAATCTAAAGTTTGTGCACCCGTTCAGAATGTCCTGGTCCTGTGCATATATGCCGAGGCCGTTATGGCGTTGGGCGGGGGAAGACAGTTTAGCTCTGCTAAACTGTGTCTCTCCCTTCCCTCCCCCTCGCCATCTCTCGGCAAGGGGAGGAGGCGGGACAGGGTGGGAGCTAGTGTGCTAAGCTCCCGCACCCTCTCTGCACCTTGTCGCAGCCAACAATGGGACGGGGCAGGATGCGGACAGAGCTTAGCTCCACCCCCTCCCATTGCAAACAGCCAGCAAGAGGTGCAGAGGACGCTGCTAAACTCCCTCCCACCTCCCTTCTCTGGCAGCTGTCATAGGCCCCTATAGGAGTCTATGCAATCACAGCCAGAGTAAAAGCGCCCGGCCAAAATGCCCTACCTTGGCCAGATGAGCGCTTTTACGTCATGGAAATACGCCCAAGTGCACTGATGCATTATAAACCAATGCATCAGAGGGACAGCGTATATTGGCTGGGCGTGAAAACCCAGCTGATATACGCCCATGTGAATCCAACCATAGGCTCCTATGGAAGATGGGAGTTTAGCAGCATGACTAATAAACTCCCCCCCCCTTCCCTCCACCTCTCTGGCTGTTTGAAATGGGAGTTGGTAGGACAGGGATGGAGAGGAGACCCGGCCCAATCCCTCCCATTACTGGCTGCCGACAAGGGGCAGAGAGGGGGCGGGAGCTTAGCACACTGTCTCCCTCCCCCCCAGTCCCGCCCGTCCCCTTGCAGAGAGTCGGCAAGGGAGAGGGAAGGGGGAGAGAGCTTAATAGAGCTAAACTGTCTCACCTCACCCAACGACGTTGTGGCCTCGGCATATATGCACTGGGCCCTGCTGTCTGAACAGGCACACAAACTTTAGATTTGTGCGCCCATTCACTTGTTTTTATGACGCCAGCAGGTGTACATAAAAATGCCTACGGCTGTGTAAGTAAGCCCTAAGTGCGGAATTTACCATGTATTGCAGTGCATTGTGACCTATTACCTGTGAAAGGTTCCCTAATGTTCTGCAGTTGGATCCCTTGGAGGTTCCCCACAGATCTAAGGCAAAAGGGTCAGAAAATAGCCGTCACCTCTTCTATAGATAATGACTGCAGGAGTCGAGACACGAGCTGCTAGAAAGCACTGCGACATTTACTTTATACCCCATACTTAACAGAGACAAGGTACAATTCTGCAGTTTCTTCCTCGGATGTTGCCTCAGGCTGCCTCCATTCTTTGTGCTGCTGAGACCCGCTTACCTCAAAGAGGAGAGACGCTGTTATGAATGATGAATCTTTATTAATGTGGCTGCGGAACACTTCGCTTGACAATAGCGGCTCATAAAATAATTACATGCTTTCAAAGTGAACAATGAGGTTTATGACCCTGACATGCTTCTGGGTGCCACCGTATGTCACAAGATCTGTCATAGAGGTTGCTCTAAAATGTGGTGAAAACTGAGGGATATTTGTAAATAATAAATGTATCTTTTGTATCCAAAATGTAAATAAAAATCACCAGAAATTGAAACAGGTTTAAATTTTTAAAAGGGTTGTCGGAGTTGTATTTTTTCAGTAAAATCCCACTCCCCATGCTACAAGATAACTAACGGGCATATACTCACCCCTCCCAGCTCCCTCTGTGTCCCCCGCCACCGCTCCGGATCTCCCCTCTGATGTCACATTTACAGGCTGCCGCAGTGTGTTTACAGGAAGTCACAAGCACTGCAGCCAATGGCAGAGCTCAGTGATCACTGAGCTCTGTCATTGGCTGCAGCACCTGTGATATCCTGCAAACAAAGGAGAGGAGGACCAATGTTCAGCACAGCAGGAACAGGGTTTTACTGCAAAAATACAACCCCTTTAAGGCCATATGAAACAAGCGAATGTGATATCACTCCGAGAAACTTGGATCAATATTGCCCTCTTAACCCCTTAAGCAGAGGCGTAACTTAAAGCTTCTGGGCCCCAATTCAAAATCTGTAACGGGGCCCCAGCTATAATGTTTTATTCATAGTACTGAGCTCCTTATATGGAGAAGAGATGCCTTATGGGCCCCCTAAGGCTCCTGGGCCCGGGTGCAACCGTATTCCCTGCATCTCCTATAGTTACGCCCCTGCCCTTAAGGACCAGACACTCTTTAGGGATTTTACCCATGGCGTGGTTTTACCGTCCTATTTTTTTTCTTTCAGCTACTAAAATTATTTTTACTGGGAAATATAGGGCTATTTTTTAATATCTTTTTCACTGACTTTTTTTTTCCGTTTTTTTTTTTGTTTGTTTTATTGGGGGTAAAAAGCTAAAAAAATGATTTTTTTTTAACACTTAGGTTTTTAAAAAAAAATTAGTATATTTACCCTAAAATAAAGTATAGGAAAGGGCTCCTCATTTTGTTTCGGACGTTTTGATATATAGTATGTATTGTTTTGGATTACAGGGCGCTTATAGCAACGGTTTTGGTTGGCGTCGGTTTTGGGTTATTTTCTTTTTTATGTATATGTTTTTATTTTATTCTGTAATTTTTTTTTACTTATTTATGTAATTATTATTTTTTTTTTACAATCTATGACCTTCATGACATCATATAAGACCTCACATGGTTTTTGTTTTTTTTATTTGACACTTTTCCACTGTAGCTGAGGCATCCATAGGAGCCCCAGATACAGGGGAAAACACCCCCGGTAGTTACAATAGTCACTAGAGCCTGCTCACGTAGTAAAGGAGAAACACTTCCACTTTCACTTCTTAGTACATTACGTTTATTAAGCGTTGTGCACCCAGGAAAGGAGAAGGCAGAATCGGTTAAAAAACTCTTCTCCACTGGGTTCTCAGCTGTGACTAACAGCTGACAACTCAATCTGCTTCTGCTTGATTGCAGAAGCAGAGGCTTTAATCCCGTATAGTATTTTAGCTATCAGCTAGGATTAAAGCCCAGGACCAAGCACTGTAAATTTACAGCACTTGGTCTTTAATAGGTTAGATCTGCGATTTCTATGTGGGGTTAAGAGTGCCTCAGCTTACAAGCTTTTTGATTTGAGAGCAGGCTGTCTCCCGAATTTTTGCTTGAGATAAGAGCAAAAACTTGGGTTAAGAGCCTTGCTCTCAATAGGGCAGTGGCTGCTGCCAGTGGCCCCATTGAAAACAATGGCCTGCCAACAACCCCTGCAGTGATTTTCGGGGAAGGGCTTTAAATATAAGCCCTTACCTGAAAATCATCCCTACCTGTAGTAAAAAATATATACTTAGTTTTCCACTGCTGCCGGGGCTCAGACATGTTTAGCCTGCATTTTTAATCCCCACCTGCTGAGAAGCTTCAGAGCAGTGCATGGAGAACAAGTGGCGGCTAGATGCGCCTGAGCCCCGGCAGACAGGTGAGTATATATTCTATATTTTTTTTTACTAGAGTTAGGGATGATTTCAGGGAAGGGCTTGTATTTAAAGCCCTTCCCTGAAAATCAGTGCAGGGGTGCTGGCATCCTATTGCTTTCAATGGGGCAACGCCATCCCCATTGAAATCAGTGGGAGAGTTTCGCAATCAGGAACAGATTAATGGCTTTTCCATTCATTTCTAGGGGGAAACTAGTTTTGAGATAAGAGTGTTTTGGGTTAAGTGCCTTGTCACAGAACAAATTAAACTCTTAACTCAAGGCACCACTGTATATGCGATTTTCACACACATCTGGGATTTTCTCACCTGTGTAAATAAGCCCTGAGGACCCCTGCAGACGAGCTTATGCGTATATACACTCGCGAGAATAGGACGCGATTACGCTGTTAATTGGCTACTCCTGACATCCCGTCATCTGAGCAATGATGCCAGGAGTAGGATTGACTGCAGCGATCATGTGTTTGTCATTTGGTAACAAGGACGGGAAGGACCGAGGGAGCCTTAGCTGAGAGTAATTGCACTTAAGTACTGACTTTTTTTTATTGTTTTGCAACTTTTGAGGCAATATGTAAAGTTTTTACAAGAGTTGGAGAACCCCTCTAGTGCCTATGTATACTTTATAGTCAGTAAAAATATGGATATCCATGAATAAACCAAGGAAAAGTTGTTACAAAATGGTCATAAGGAATTAGCGCCTCCAAGTGTTCTTCATTAGACTACAAATTAGGTGTAGAAGCTGATTGGGGATTCGTCTCCTGAGTCTTTCTACTGTATGTAAAGTTGTTTAAAATTCAGTTTTTTGCAGTCAAAGAAAAGAGCTTCAGGCGGTAAATTTCCAAAATGCACAATAGATGTCGACATTTAAGATCATTTTCCTGACACAACTGTCTGTATATGTAGTACGTCCAAAGACGGGTTGATCCTGTACTGTACATAATCTTTCATTGTAAAGTATATAATCCATCATTGTACAGTATATAATCCATCATTGTACAGTATATAATCTATCACTGTACAGTATATAATCCATCGTTGTACTATATATAATCCATCATTGTACAGTATATAATCTATCACTGTACAGTATATAATCCATCGTTGTACTATATATAATCCATCATTGTACAGTATATAATCTATCATTGTACAGTATATAATCCTTCATTGTACAGTACATAATCCATTATTGTACTATATATAATCCATCATTGTACTATATATTCTATCATTGTACAGTATATAATCCATCATTGTACAGTATATAATCTATCACTGTACAGTATATAATCCATCGTTGTACTATATATAATCCATCATTGTACAGTATATAATCTATCACTGTACAGTATATAATCCATCGTTGTACTATATATAATCCATCATTGTACAGTATATAATCTATCATTGTACAGTATATAATCCTTCATTGTACAGTACATAATCCATTATTGTACTATATATAATCCATCATTGTACTATATATTCTATCATTGTACAGTATATAATCCATCATTGTACTATATATAATCCATCATTGTACTATATATAATCTATCATTGTACAGTATATAATCCATCAATGTACTATATATAATCTATCATTGTACAGTATATAAACCATCATTGTACTATATAATCTATCATTGTACAGTATATAATCCATCAATGTACTATATATAATTCATCATTGTACAGTATATAATCTATCATTGTACTATATATAATCTATCATTGTACAGTATATAAACCATCATTGTACAGTATACAGTCCATCGTACTGAAAATAATCTATCATTGTACTATATATAATCCATCATTGTACAGTATATAATCCATTGTTGTACTATATATAATCCATCATTGTACTATATAATCCATCATTATGCTATATATAATCTGTCATTGTACAGTATATAATCCATTATTGTACTATATATAATCCATCATTGTACAGTATATAATCAATCATTTTACTATATATAATCCATCATTGTACTATATAATCTATCATTGTGCAGTATATAATCCATCATTGTACTATATAATCTATCATTGTACAGTTTATAATCCATCATTATGCTATATATAATCTGTCATTGTACAGTATATAATCCATTATTGTACTATATATACTCCATCATTGTACAGTATATAATCCATCATTGTACTATATAATCTATCATTGTACAGTTTATAATCCATCATTATGCTATATATAATCTGTCATTGTACAGTATATAATCCATTATTGTACTATATATACTCCATCATTGTACAGTATATAATCCATCATTGTACTATATAATCTATCATTGTACAGTATATAATCCATCATTGTACTATATAATCTATCATTGTACAGTTTATAATCCATCATTATGCTATATATAATCTGTCATTGTACAGTATATAATCCATTATTGTACTATATATACTCCATCATTGTACAGTATATAATCCATCATTGTACTATATAATCTATCATTGTACAGTTTATAATCCATCATTATGCTATATATAATCTGTCATTGTACAGTATATAATCCATTATTGTACTATATATACTCCATCATTGTACAGTATATAATCCATCATTGTACTATATATAATCCATCATTGTACAG
Organism: Eleutherodactylus coqui; assembly: GCF_035609145.1. NCBI lineage: Eukaryota > Metazoa > Chordata > Amphibia > Anura > Eleutherodactylidae > Eleutherodactylus > Eleutherodactylus coqui. The sequence goes on along the minus strand of NC_089848.1, from coordinate 97,041,520 downwards.
TATATAATCAATCATTTTACTATATATAATCCATCATTGTACTATATAATCTATCATTGTACAGTATATAATCCTTCATTGTACAGTTCATAATCCATTATTGTACTATATATAATCCATCATTGTACTATATATTCTATCATTGTACAGTATATAATCCATCATTGTACTATATATAATCCATCATTGTACTATATATAATCTATCATTGTACAGTATATAATCCATCAATGTACAGTATATAGTCCATCACTGTACTGAAAATAATCTATAATTGTACTATATATAATCTATCATTGTACTATATATAATCCATCATTGTACTATATATAATCTATCATTGTACAGTATATAATCCATCAATGTACAGTATATAGTCCATCACTGTACTGAAAATAATCTATCATTGTACAATATATAATCTATCATTGTACAGTATATAATCCATCAATGTACTATATATAATTCATCATTGTACAGTATATAAACCATCATTGTACTATATAATCTATCATTGTACAGTATATAATCCATCAATGTACTATATATAATTCATCATTGTACAGTATATAATCTATCATTGTACTATATATAATCTATCATTGTACAGTATATAAACCATCATTGTACAGTATACAGTCCATCGTACTGAAAATAATCTATCATTGTACTATATATAATCCATCATTGTACAGTATATAATCTATCATTGTACTATATATAATCTATCATTGTACAGTATATAAACCATCATTGTACAGTATACAGTCCATCGTACTGAAAATAATCTATCATTGTACTATATATAATCCATCATTGTACAGTATATAATCCATTATTGTACTATATATAATCCATCATTGTACTATATAATCTATCATTGTACAGTTTATAATCCATCATTATACTATATATAATCTGTCATTGTACAGTTTATAATCCATTATGGTACTATATATAATCCATCATTGTACAGTATATAATCAATCATTTTACTATATATAATCCATTATTGTACTATATAATCTATCATTGTACAGTATATAATCCATCATTGTACTATATAATCTATCATTGTACAGTTTATAATCCATCATTATGCTATATATAATCTGTCATTGTACATTTTTATAATCCATTATTGTACTATATATACTCCATCATTGTACAGTATATAATCCATCATTGTACTATATAATCTATCATTGTACAGTATATAATCCATCATTGTACTATATAATCTATCATTGTACAGTTTATAATCCATCATTATGCTATATATAATCTGTCATTGTACAGTATATAATCCATAATTGTACTATATATACTCCATCATTGTACAGTATATAATCCATCATTGTACTATATATAATCCATCATTGTACAGTATATAATCAATCATTTTACTGTATATAATCCATCATTGTACTATATAATCTATCATTGTACAGTATATAATCCATCATTGTACTATATATAATCTATCATTGTACAGTATATAATCCATCACTGTACCATATATAACCCATCATTGTACAGTATAAAATGTATCAATCTACTATATATAATCCATCATTGTACAGTATATAATCTATCACTGTACAGTACATAATCCATCATTGTACAGTTTATAATCCATCATTGTACAGTATATAATCCATCATTGTATTATATATAATCTATCATTGTACAGTATATAATACATCACTGTACCATATATAACCCATCATTGTACAGTATAAAATGTATCAATCTACTATATATAATCCATCACTGTACAGTACATAATCCATCATTGTACAGTTTATAATCCATCATTGTACAGTATATAATCCATCACTGTACTATATATAATCTATAATTGTACTATATGTACTCTATCATTGTACAGTATATAATCTATCATTGTACAGTATATAATCTATCAATGTACTATATATAATCTATAATTGTACAGTATATAATCCATCATTGTATTGTATGTAATCCATAATTGTACAGTATATAATCAATCATTGTACTGTATATAATCCATCATTGTACAGTATCTAATCCATCATTGTACTGTATCTAATCCATCTTTGTACTGTATATAATCCATCATTGTACAGTATATAATCCATCATTCTACTGTATATAATCCATCATTCTACTGTATCTAATCCTATTAACTCACTTGAACGTTTGTTTTTCTCATTAACAGGTTCAGATAGAATCCTGGGACACATTTTAGAAGTGTTCTACGGGACGAGCGAGACGGATGGCATCATCATCCAGTGTACAGAATCCACATGACCGTGGCTGGAGTTAGGAGAGTTTTCAGTTATTAAAATAGGGATGCTTTTGTTCCAAGAATGGCGTGTGATCGTCCGTTTTCTTCAGTTGCGTAGGATGACACCTATTGACATGCATGACAGTTGAGTGAGACATCCGGGGAAGATGTTATAAATGTGACAGTTCAAACAAAGTGATGCAAAAACAAACCAAAGGAACCTTGACCATTCTGCAGCCCGTCCCACAACACGATTGTGTGGGCGGAGCAATTGGTTATGGAAATCGCCAATTGACTGTGGATTTTGATTTTAGAAGATTGCAGTGCCTCTCAAGAGCTGCGAAGTCTTTAGGTTGTCAAAGAACACCGGCAGTTGTAACTGTTTAACAGCCATAACCCGGCGGCCAGTAGTGAGTGCTGCGCTGCTGGTCAGGTGATGTAGAAGTGCCATCATCTGAGGATTTTGACTCTGCTTTGGAAATGCTGCGGAATTTGCAGCAGAATTTTCCACTGCAGAAATTCTGCAGCATTTCCGTCTCGTGGCCTCATACCCTAAGGGCGCCCACCCACTGGCGATTTTTTTTCCCTGCGAAATTCGCAGCATTTTTTTCTCTGCAGGGGTCTATGGGACTTGTAATGTTAAAATCGCGATCGCGCAAAATCGCCCTTAGGGTGGCTTCACACGAGCGTGTTTTTGTGCGTGTATATGCATGCAGAAAAACACGCTTCTATTTGCAATAATCCATTCCCTATGGTGTGTGTACATGTCCGTGCTTTACAGGCATGTGCCTGCAAAGATAGGACATGCGTGCACCATAGGGAATGTACACATTGTTTTCAATGGAGCCGCGGCTGCTGCCGGTGGCTCCATTGAAAACAATGGTCTGCCCTCACCCCTGCATTGTTTTTCAGGGAAGGGCTTTACATAAAAGCCCTTCCCTGAAAAATAAACATTTTAGTGTAAAAAAAAATTATATATACTTACCTCTCCGCCGCTGCCACGACCCCCGCGGGGATGAAGTTTCCTTCATCCCCACTAGTTAAAAGAATTCCCTGCTGCTACATCTGCCACATCTGTGACAGATGCAGCAGAGGAATTCTTCAATTCTCTACCGCAACAGTCACATGTCAGCTGCGGTACAGGATTCTGCTGCCTGCAATTGATTTCAGGGAAGGGCTTTAAATATAAGCCCTTCCCTGAAAATCAAGTAAAAGTGGTTTAAAAAAAAAAAAAAGATACTTACCTTGCTTCAGCTGCCGGGGCTCAGCCGCGTCTTCTCCTGCTGTCCCCTGCTCTATGGTGCTGATTTATCAGCAGCCAAGGATTTAAAATCCCCGGCTGCTGAAAGTGCTGAATGTGATTGGCTGAGGTGCTCAGCCAATCACAGGCAGCTCTTGCCCATCATTCATTTGGGGAGAGCTGCCTGTGATTGGCTGAGCACCTCAGCCAATCACATTCAGCTCTTTCAGCAGGCAGATGTAGCAGTAAGGAATTCTTTTAACTAGCGAGGATGAAGGAAACATCTGCTGCATCATCAACATAGCCAGTTGTTCACCTCTAGAATCCTGTGCCATCTTCTTATTCCATGGCCATCCACTGGGAGGATGGATGAGAAGACCACCTGTGCTCCTTGTTCTTTCCTTTCCAAGGTCTTCAAAGCCTTTGCAGATAGTTGCAAGGTCCTTTTTTGCAGTGTCATTTGTCCCTCCATGTATTATTAGGAATGGGTGGTGTTCTGTAGGACTGAAGAGTCCTAACAGCCTATCAGACACATCTTTGATTTGTGCACCTGGAAGACAACACACCTCTCCTGAGGTGTCAGGTCTGTAGACAGCGGCCTCTGTTCCCCTCAGTAGGGAATCCACCACTTCCACCACTCTCCATTTCTTCTTCACAACAGCACTTCTTTTTCTCCATCCAAGAGGATTCTGAGTGCTTACTAGACTGTTCTTTGTGGGCAAAGTAATTTCTTGATGTACCTCTAGTGATAAGTCACTGCATCTCTCCGGGAAGTTCTGTTAGACAGTTTTGATTAATGAGGCTCATGATTTTAATGGTCAATATAATGTAACAAAATGATACAATATTAAATATCCTACTTTCTTATGATGTCTATAACTTTATTACATTGGCGGACAGACAATTTTGATTGTGTATTTCATTTTAGCACCCTGACTATAGGTAAGAACACAGATTTTTGTTTAATGCTGGAAAAAATACCCTAATACAGTAAAATCAGTAATTAAACATTTGTTACTAAGGCTACCTACACACGGGCAAGAGTGATATCGGGCAGCAAAACTTAGACCGATATCGCACTCATGAACATGTGCCTTTCCTGGTGATGCAAGGTGTTTTTCAGGCAAAAACGCCTCGCATCACATCTGTGACGGTCCGATCCTCTCGCATGAGTTTCACACGCCATAGAGGATCGGAAGTGTTTACCATTGATTTCAATGGGAAACCTTACATTGCACTCATGTCCACATCACACAGCATGAGAGAGCCATGTGATGCATCAAAGGTCCCATTGAAATCAATAGACGATGCGTTCCGAGGTGATAAACGCGATGAGATAAAGCATGGCAAGATTTTTTCGTGGATATGAGTCCATCACTTGTGTATATGATTCCATTCAATAGAATAGGGTTCATATTCGCACGAGATTTGCGTGTCTCACAATGCACAAATCTCACATAAGTTTGAAAGCAGACGAAAGCAGGAATGTATTAACCCTTTCCAATCCAATTTTGGATTCAGGGTTTCCTAGGGTGTTTTCTCTTTCTGGGATTATACAATGGCGCCATCTGCTGGCTAGAGCCAGTACTGCAGTATTGGACATGCTGGAGAGGCACCTGACAACAGAGCGGCCAGTAATATACAGTAAGAATACCCTGGTGGACGTCTTCCAACATCGGAAGCTGTACAGCCTTCAATCAGAATGTCTTTAGACGTCAGACAGTGGATTGGAAAGGGTTAACCCTTTCCAATTAAATTTTGGATTCAGGGTTTCCTAAAAGGCTTTCTCTTTTTGCTGTTATACAACGCCGCCATCTGCTGGCTAAAGCCAGTGTGTGCACCAGAGAGGCTCCGACAGCTAAGTGGCTGGCAATAGGTGGTAAAAATACCCTGTCGGACGTCTTCTGAGATTGGAGCTGTACAAGCTTTAATCAGAATGTAGAAAGATGTCAGACAGTGGGTTGAAAATTGCTAAAAACCATTACACCTTTTAGAGAACTTTCACATGAAATGGAAGAAGCCAAGGTAAATTCTGCACTAAAATCTGCAGGCTACCTGTAGACTTCGATGCAAAATTGAAAATGGCTTAATGCAATTCTGCATCAAAATCCATAATTTAGACCTGTGGATTTTGTGTGGAATTCTGCAACTGCGGATTTAGCTGCGTTCTCCGGCGTGATTCCATCCCATGTGGAAGGTCCCTGAGGAGATATTCAGGATAAGCTAATAGGAAAGATACTTGGTATATATTAACAGTCATAAGCCGTACATAGTCCATGATAGAATGAGAGACTCCGAAAGATTCTATGTATTAATTACTTAAGCACTTTATATGCCGGCTGATTGTTTTTTGTAGCAGAGGCGAGTTATATTAATTACATTTCCAGAAGAAGTGAATTAATGTGCATGTTTTCCTTCTTGATAACATTTAGAAGAAACTATCTTGAAAAAGCAGAATTAGCAGAAGAACACATACAAGAAAATCATATTTTTATGCAGCCAAGCAGAGAGAATTACTCTTGTCAATTAAACCACTTTTATAGCTCACGCTGGCAAAAGTGACTCATTTTCCCTCAATTGTATTTAGTTTGGCATGGAATGCGGAAGACCTTTGCATGATAGAGATAAGAAATGTATAAAACATTGACCTCCTGTCTCCTCTCCATGATAATAGCACTTAGATTTGCTCTCTGCAACCTCTGCTTCTTAACCTACGCAACGGTATAAAAAGGGTCATGACATCCTACAAAATAAGACCTATTTAGGGGGGGCAGAGTTCACAGTCCCATTTGGACCCAGGTGCCTGAAGAGACTAAGGGAACACCAATACGATAGATGGAATATGAAATATATGGGGGTGGGGGATATATACAAGTTTTGCATAATTTAGTTCTTGCACATTTTGAGGCTCTATGTATGTCCACTTTTCATCGCTATGTAAACTTCGTTAACATTGAATATACAAAGCACATCAGTAGGGACTAACAGATTACTTATGGGTTAAACCACAAGAGTAATAACATATCCTGTAGGGTGACGTTCTGCAATGTCACCTTGTCAGTTATCTTTGGCTCCTGAATCTTTTCTGTACTCTCGTTCCACCTCACAATGTAATCACCATCAGGCCTCTTCCACACGGGCGACACAATATCACCGCGAGACAATCATAGCCATATTACTGCATTTTCTCGCGGTGATATCAGGATTTTGTGTTGCTATAAGGTCACGCGACTTTGTAGCACCCTTTTGTCGAGAATATCAGGGGAGCTTACCATCTAGGCCATCCCAGGCCCCTAGGGAAGATCGCCCCACTTGTAGGCAGGACTCCTGGGGTTAAGTTGTCTTGTTAGGGTAGGGACTCACAGGATAATGAAGACCCTTGTCGGCAGGCTCGTGAGCGTAAGTATCATGGCCATAATACAACCCAATATCTCGTATGTACTTTAGCCATTCCATCTGCTTATGCATGTTGCTATTCTAGGTAAATGATTTGATGTTTGTCAGTCCTTGTTGTATGTCTGCTCACAAGTCCCATTTACAGTTCAGTTTGTTTTGGTGTTCAGCTGTATGCAAGGTCCCACTATTCGAATCCTGTTACAGTATACTACCCTTGATACGTCAGCCCGGGTGCCCTAGATCTCACCCACAACCCCTGTCCCTGCCTACTGGCCTCCACTCCTGGCTAACCCCAGGCAGGCAACTGGGCGGCGATCCCTACTCTCACTAGGGACCGAAAAAGGGACGCTTGCATACATGGATCGAAAGGGTAGAATACTGACAGAAAAGGTAGATGTAAATAACTAACATGAGCAATACTAAGAAGAACTGAGGCAGATGGAAAAACCTGGCGGATAATAGCAAAGTATAGCAGACAAGATGACAGAAGCAGGAGACCCATCGAGGCAGACTAGCTAGCACACTGAGGGAAACCAATAACTGGCAGTGATTGCAAGCCTCTGCCCGACCTTTAAACAAAAGCCTCCGCCCAGGGGCGGAGAGAGGAAGACAGCCAACTCCCAACAGAGCAAAATAAAAAGGAGCTCGTACACGGCAGCTGCAATCACAGGTGCACGCGCGCACAGCGCAGCGCGCCACCAGCCCTGCGCTGCCCACGCTGGCCAGGCACCCGTGTCCCCGGTAGCTGAACAACAAGCCGGGGGGACGCGCCCTGACCGCGTTCCCTGCACACTGCCGCCACGGGAGGACCAGCAACAGCCGCACAGTAACAAATCCTTTCCCTCCAGCCTTTATTTGTGGTTATTTCCCCAACAGCCTGCCTGAACGTGATACACAGTGAACATTACATATTGAGCCATTCTTGGGGTTCCTTCACTCAGGCATATTTGAAACCACAAAATTTGCACGTGCTGAGAATAGAACCCATTGATTTCAATAGGTTCGTTCACATTTCCATATTTTGCGTGCACATTTCGCCTGCACTAAAGCAAAAGCACAGCATGCTCTACTATTGCGCACATTTGCACACCCAAGGTCCCAGTAGAAGTCAATATGGGGGTTGGGCACAAATGCGTGCACAATATACAAGCAGATGCATGAAATGCATGCAAGTCTGTGCAGCCTTGTGGAATCCCCTTTTCTGCCCCTCGAACGGACCATAAAAGCGGAATCCCCAACACAGGTGTGAAAGCAGCCTAAGTCCCAGTTACTTAGTGTATAAAATATGCAGGATGCCTTTTTCTTGAGGGCATACTTCCTGCTATCTCTCGGATATGGAGAATCTCTATTAGCACCAGTTCTTTATTTTAATTGGTAGACTAATTTTAAGCATCATTCACATTTCTTAATTTACTTTTTGATTATTCTTAATGGGTCCTAAATAACTTGTTTTGACTTCCTTTTCCCAGTGCCTTCCATTCTATCTACAGCTCACGCTAATCACTTAGCAGAAGTAATAAGCCTTTTTTATGGTTAAACTGGACTTAAAGAGAAAGTTGAATGTTAATAGGATGTGACAGAATAATTTAGATGTGCATGAATTCTATCTCATTAGCATTCTGCCAACTGAATGTTGTGTTGGATTCCTACAATGTCAATTTAGGTACCATGTAACTTATTGTTTTGCTGAATGAATTCTAATTGCAATTATGATGATGGCCGCCATCTGCCCTGCTCTGCTGTTCTCCTGCCCTGGTTTTTGTTCAGGGCATTCCAAAGAGTAATGCAAGATGACATTGACTGCTTTGTAATACCAGCCTAGTGGAAGCAAGTATCGCCAGACCCATGTGCTTATATGATATGTGATAATGCTCTCAGAATAGTTCAATCCCTCGAGTAGAATTTGCATGTCTTCCAATGAAGGGATCCAAGCAGCAGCTCTTAGTTCTAGACTCAGACTCTTCTTGGAACATCATTACTTTCCAAATTGAATCTGCCTGCCATTAAGATGCACCGGAGGAAATGATTTGCTATGTTTGTTATTTGCTTTTAATGAAACGATGCAAATAATTGACTAATTGAAATATTGGCAGCGAGATGCATCAATCAAGATGGGGAGAAGGCAAATCTGTCAGATTTAGTCCTTCATCATTAATCTTGGATGCTAAATACTGGACTGCAGTACGGCGTCCGATGAGATATCCGCTTTGATCACTGTGCTACAAATTAGCCTAATAATGCCTAAACAGAGGATACCATCCGATGTTTGTTACTTTGTAGAGTGATAATTGCTTGGCAAGCATTAACACCTTAAAAAGGACATCAACATGTGAATATACAAATTTTAAGGCTATAGACATCTTTGAAGGGGCGGTATTTTATTTCACTCGAGGATATATCAGCCCCGTTTTCACGGCCGGCCGATACACGTGACCAACTGATGCATCAGATTTCAATGCATCAGTTCAGATGGCCGTTTTTCAGGTGCGTAAAAACGGTTGGCTGGATAGATAGCGCATACGGTGCACATTCTGGGCACTGTCATTCAATAGCTGAGTGCTGCCTCTGATTGGTCACAGTGCTCAGCCAATCAGAGGCAGCCCTTTTAGCAGGTGGGGATTTTAAATCCCTTCCTGCTGAAATCATTTCAGAGCAGTGCAGGAGAAGACCCGGCTAGAAGCGCCTGAGCCCCGGCAGTGGCAAAGAGGTGAGTATATGTTTTTAAAATTTTTTAAATATATTTTAGGGTTTATTTTCAGGGAAGGGCTTATATTTAAAGCCTTTCCCCGAAAATCACTGCAGGGTTTGCCTGATCTTCACTGTATGTTCTCAATTGGGTCAGCACTGCTGCCGCCTGCCCTGTTGAGCACAAGGTGCCGTATATTTACCGCTGCACATTTTTGTACGCAAGTAAATATTGAGCATCTGACTGCTGCCATTGAAAAGCATTGGTTCTTAATACATGCGGATTGCAAATGCAGGTAACATACGCACATAAAAACGCCCATGTGACTGAGCCCTTACAACCATTTTGCCAAACATTTATGTCCACGTAGCAAACGTCGGGTCAATCTAGTTTATTAAAAATCCGTATGTATGCCAGTATGGCATCAATAAAAACTACAGCTTTGCATGCAAAAAACAAGCCCTCCCAGAGCTCCATCCGTAGGAAAAAAAATTATGGGACATATGAATGCAACGATGCAAAAATAAAGGGTTTTAATTAGAGATGAGCGAGCATACTCGCTAAGGGCAATTACTCGATCAAGCATTGTCCTTAGCAAGTATCTCCCTGCTCAGAAGAAAAGGTTCGGCGGCCGGCGCGGGGGAGCGGTGAGTTGCGGCTATGAGCAGGGGGAGCGGGGGGGGAGAGAGGGAGAGATCCCCCCTCCCTTCCTCCACACTCTCCCCCGTCGCTCCCCACCCACCGGCAGCCAAACCTTTTCTTCCAAGCGGGCAGGTACTCACTAAGGGCAATGCTAGATCGAGTAATTGGCCTTAGCGAGTATGCTCGCTCATCTCTAGTTTTAATTGTACAAAAGTGGAAAAATCTAAAAAAATATATAATTTTGCTATCGCCGTAATCATCAAAAAATGTATCATGTTGTTTATGCTGCATTAGTAATGCTGTAGAAAAAAACAAAACAATGGCAGATTTGATGTGTTTCTATCCCTGTCCTCCCCCAAAAATTAATAAAAGTTTTACAATACATTATATGTACCCAAAAATGGTACCAAGAAAAAATACAGTTTGCCACACTAAAAAGCAAGCCCTCAAATGGCCTTGTCAAAGACACATACCACTACAGATGCTAATCGGGAGAATGCAAGTATTTACTAAAACAGACTTGTGAAAGCCATTGGCTCCAGCGCTCTACAATATTTAATACCGGAATTATAATTCCATAGATTGTTATTGTTAACCGCATAACAATGCAAGTTTCTTAGCGCACATTTTGATCAAAGTATGTGAGCCCATCTGCCACGTCAAGGCGACCCTATGTAGATGGGACCCTACACTGATAGACTGACCTCTCTTTAGGCTTAGGCCTTCAAATGTATTCAGGGAAAGTAGGATGTAGCCATATACTCTAACTATAAGGGCGCCTTCACACTGGCGATCGCGATATCACTGCGAGAAAATCGCTGCAATATCGCAAGTTTTTCCCCACGATTTTTGAGCATTTTTCTCACAAAAACATCGCTGCCACTTACGACTTTCTAATGTTAAAAATGCATTGCATCGCACGAAAATTGCAAGTTCGTGTTTTGCGAAGTGATAAAAAAAGGAGGCTCCATAGGGAAACATGGGAGATTAAAAAAAACTCAAAATGCAGAAAGATAGAACATGCCTAATTTTTTTTTATTTCTTCAACATCGCAGGAGTGAAAACATCACAAATGTGAAGGAAACCATTGAAAATCATTGGTTTCATAATTCTGCGTTTTCACGCACTCTCACATCATGTGATTTTATTACCAGTGTGAGGGCGCCCTAAAGTTGGTTTCACACGGGGGACAAGAACACATGATTTCCTCACGATGTGACACTGCTACAAATCGCATGTATGTGAAGCCCATACTTTCCTATGGGTTCCTTCACATTAGCTAAGTTTTGTAGGCTGTTACATTGCAAGGAAAAAAAATCGAGGGTTGCTAAATAATGCCATGATTTGTGAGGTTTTGTAGACCATGTCTCCCTATGGAGCCTTCCTATGTGTTGCGTCGCATTGTACACGGTTTTCATGCGGTGCGATGTAACTTTTACAATAGGAAATCCTACTGTCAAAGCCCTAAACGAAGCCCTAGCTTTTGACGCACATCTCCTTATGTCCCCGGAAGACTTGCTTGTAGTTTTTTCTCAGCACTTCCTGGTCAGAAATTTGAAAACCCGCCTCCAGAAAGTGCTGCCTCTGATTGGTTCTCGAGCACTGCGGCTCAGCCAATCAGAGCCAGCGCTAAATGAACCAATCACAGCCATGGCAACTGAAATCAAATTCAGCCAGCATTGCCTACAATTAAATTAGCTGTGAAGATGCACATATGCCTGGGCTGCAACCACACAGTACAAGCAGAGACATTCCTCCAAACATTCAATATCTGAACTAACATTACATAACTGATACATTTACTAAGCATATAATGATGCAAGGTTCTTAGCGCATATTTTGATCAAAACAGGAGCACATATTTTGAGGCTAAGGAATGAATAATTGTGGATCTGGTATTTAGTTGGAGCACCAATGGTGTATTCAGCTGCTCTTGACTGCCCAGCACCCGTTGGTCAGAATGATTCTTGACATCCTCCTCGGACCCCTTTTGGCGATGAGCTATTTCCATCCACAGGACTCACGTTCGCTGGATCTTTTTTCTTGATCACCCCATTCTTGATATACCAACTCTGTTACAAGAGTAAACCCCATAAGATTGGCAGTGACATCCTGGCCCCGGCTAGTCTAGCACCGATGACCAAGCCTTATTGGGAGTCACTTAAATTTTCCCAACTAATGTGGATTCATGCTGAAAAAGATCCATGAAAAACTTGTCCTGTGATTTTATGCTCCGGAGTCACTTGGATAATTTCCATACATGGAAGCTCCAAATGGTGCTTACAAAAAATATGGTGAAAGCTGCTCCATGTAAAATCCACCCAGAAGACATGAAGAAAAAAGGTTCAGAAGCGACAAAACTTCCTTACTATAAGAGCAGTGATCAGTGGAATAGTCACTTCAGGGGTCGGTCAAAACAGCATCAGGTGATGGCTTCAAAAAAAAGTTTAGATGGTTTCTTAGGTCAAAATAACATTAAGGCCTTAGTCACACGGGCGTTTTTTCACGCGATTTGCGCATCGCATGACGGATGCGCATGCGCAAATCGCGTGACCGGCGCCGAAAAATCGGCCCAAAAATCGCCCGAAAATCTGCTCCTAGCCGCGTTTCATTAGAAACGGGCTGGAGCTGTCCAGCGCATTGCATTCAATGGAGCCGGCAATACAGCGGCTCCATTGAATGCAAGCGCTGCGGGCGTGCGCGGGGTTAATTGTCGGGAAGGGGTTAAATATATAACCCCTTACCTGCAATGCATCCTTAAATGTGAAAAAATAAAAAAAAAGGATGTACTCACCTGCTCCCGGCAGCTGGAGATCCCGGCGGTCGGCCTGCAGTGGGTGTGAAGGAGGTGTGACTCAGGCTTGCCACTGATTGGCTCAGCGCTGAGCCAATCAGAAGCAAGTCTCAGTCACACCCATTCATGAATTCATGAATGGGTGTGACTGAGCTCAGCCTCTGATTGGCTCAGGCTGAGCCAATCAGGGGCAAGCCTGAGTCACACCTCCTTCACACCCACTGCAGGCCGACCGCCGGGATCTCCAGCTGCCGGGAGCAGGTGAGAACATCCTTTTTTTTTATTTTTTCACATTTAAGGATGCATTGCAGGTAAGGGGTTATATATTTAACCCCTTCCCGACAATTAACCCCGCGCACGCCGGCAGCCCATTGCTTTCAATGGAGCGGCTGTATTGCCGCTCCATTGAATTCAATGGGCAAACATCGTTCTTCTCTGCCACAGCTGTTCCAGCTGTGGCAGAGAAGAATGATTTGTCTTCTATATGTTCTCAATGGGGTCGGCGCTGCTGCCGCCGGCCCCGTTGAGCGCATATAGAGAAGAGAACAGGAATCGCAGATCGCAGATAGGTGCGATCTGCGATTTCTGTTCTCTAATTTATCGGACGAGCGCATAAAAAGCGCTCATGTGTCCGATACCATTGCAAAGCAATGGTTTTAAAAAGTCGCCGGACGCATGCGCATGCGCAAATCGCGGCAATAAACGCCCGTGTGACTAAGCCCTAACGCTTATGGTAATGTACATCTATGCAGTATTTATTGTTTCCCACACTTCTTCCTCTTCAGGCATAGAATTAAAAAATTCTTCAAATGTGCCAGGGTGAGTATAGTAAATGCTTAATAAGCTATATGGGGAACATATATCCACCTGTGTGGTGCGACTTGCAATCCAGAAAAGCCAAACAGTAGCCTCAAGGGAGCAATAATCAGCAGACCCTTGTCACTTCACCAATTGGGTGAGCCATTGTGTCACCAATCCATCAAACATCAGGTTGTGCTGTAATTATCATAGCCGCATAACAGGACAAATACGCACCCATGTGTTCCATGGAGTGACTGAGGGTTGGATGCAACTGAGTGGATAATCATCATCAAGAGCTTAAACACATGGTCGTGTATTTGTCCTCTTATACGGCTGTGATAATCACGGCCAATTCTCCTGATTTGGTTTGCTTGACAGCCCAAGTGGATGTTTTTAGTCAGTTTCAAAGTCTTTGATGCTGCTACATGAACCCCACAGCAGAAATTACTTAGAGAGACACATAGGCTCAACCGACACAGTTACTGATGATAATCACACAGATCCCGTCACACAGGTATAATAAAGGAGATCACAGCTCATCCTCCTGACTGTATACTTATGGTCTGTAGCTTATTTAGGTGAATATAGAAGGTAATCATAATTAAACTGTCCCCAACGCAGGCAGAAATGGTAAAACCTTAGCTAAGGCTCTGCTGATGGATCATGGGATTGATGTGAAACTGGAAGTAAGAAATCTCAGCCTCCAGGTGGTTCCTGATAAGCATTAGACTGGGGGGCTGCACTGCATGGAAGTGGCTAAAATACACAGAGCAGACCTTCAGAGTGTGACAGGCAATTAGGTGAGGGGAGCAGACATGGAAAAATGTGTTCTCACTAGAGATGAGCAAACGTGCCCGTTTAGGGCAATTACTCAAACGAGCATCATTTTTTTCGAGTAACTGCCTACTCGGACGAAAAGATTCGGGGGGTGCCGGGGGGCGGGAGGTGGCGGGGTGGAGCGTGGGTTAGCAGGTGGAAGAGGGGAAGCTCTCTCCCCCACCTACCCCCCGCAATCCTCCGTTCACCCTCGGCACCCCCCGAATCGCTCGATCGAGTAATTGCTCTAAACGAGCACGTTCGCTCATCTCTAGTTCTCACCATAGTGACCCTTTAGGCAAATCTCAATATCTCCTATTTTATTGTTGGAACCAGGATAGAAGCGCACAATCTGCACCGCAGCGCCTAACTGCCTTTGATTACTCTTTACTCTTAGCAATTTCTGTTTGGATTATAAATAACTTACAACCTAAAAATACGCGGTTGTTAGCGAACACCTGTCCCAGCAAAACACAATTAGCGAGCAGCGTGATTACAAACCTGGCCCTTTTCAAATAAATTGCGGGAACTTTCTTCTAAACTGAAGGTACATAAAATCTGCTAATAATCACTTGCGACAAATATTTATTTCACATTAAAATATGCAAATTTAAAAACAATTTCCTACCTGAAGTTCATTTGGAAACCATGAATAGAGGGCAAATGGGGCAACAGCCAAACTACTTAGAAATGTCACCTTTGAAATGAGTATTGTGGCTACAGAAAGTAGCAAAATGTGTTCCATAGAAGTAAGGGAGCTTAATGATCACTGAAGTGCTCTCCGCTCTCCATTGAGTTGCTCCGCGGCTCAACTGGAGCGTCTAAGTTGGAGCCTACTATAGCTGTCAATCAGAGGGCTGAAGGACCTCAATGGAGAAAGCGGAAGGAACTTCAGAGAAAAAGCCTGCCTACAGAGTAATTGTGGTGACATGTCATGAACTGAATGTTGATTTATTCATTTCAAATAGTGTAGAGGCCTTGGGATGATAGAGGAGGCATAGGAAGGTCTTGCCATAGAGGACCTGCCGATGCCCAGTGGATGGTGTAGTGGGTTCTTGCCTACAGGCCATACCAGGAGTATTGGGCCTGGTCACATACATGGCACATGATAGAGAAAGGCCTATGGTGCCGCAGGTGTTGATTACGGGCACACATATGCGATGCTTCAAACTTTTTTTTCGTTTATTGCAACAAAACTCAAAATTGTTGCTGCCATGCTGGGCGTCTCACACCAGCAGAATTTCACAGCGGCAGTGTGAGTCCAAGAATTGTATATTTCAAGAAGCTTACTTGGTTGGACCTTAAAGAATCCTAAAATATAACTTTTATTCTAATTAATTAAAAAGGTATAGAAGGACAAACATATACATGTATTTACAAATAGAGAAAGGATTGTTGAAATCAATCCGTTTACAGCCACAAAAGCACTAAGATAACGACTAGAGATGAGCGAGCACCAAAATGCTCGGGTGCTCGTTACTCGGGATGAAATTTTCGCGATGCTCGAGGGTTCATTTCGAGTAACGAACCCCATTGAAGTCAATGGGCGACCAGAGCATTTTTGTATTTCGCCGATGCTCGCTAAGGTTTCCATTTGTGAAAATCTGGGCAATTCAAGAAAGTGATGGGAACGACACAGCAACGGATAGGGCAGGCGAGGGGCTACATGTTGGGCTGCATCTCAAGTTCCCAGGTCCCACTATTAAGCCACAATAGCGACAAGAGTGCCCCACCCCTTCCCAACAATTTTTACTTCTGAAAAGCCCTCATTAGCAATGCATACCTTAGCTAAGCACCACACTACCTCCAACAAAGCACAATCACTGCCTGCATGACACTCCGCTGCCACTTCTCCTGGGTTACATGCTACCCCCCCCCCCCCCCCCTTGCACGACCCAGTGTCCACAGCGCACACCAAAGTGTCCCTGCGCGGCCTTCAGCTGCCCTCATGCCACACCACCCTCATGTCTATTTATAAGTGCGTCTGCCATGAGGAGGAACCGCAGGCACACACTGCAGAGGGTTGGCACGGCTAGGCAGCGACCCTCTTTAAAAGGGGCAGGGCGATAGCCCACAATGCTGTACAGAAGCAATGAGAAATATAATCCTGTGCCACCGCCATCAGGAGCTGCACACGTGGGCATAGCAATGGGGAACCTATGTGCCACACACTATTCATTCTGTCAAGGTGTCTGCATGCCCCAGTCAGACCGCGGTTTTTTATAAATAGTCATAGGCAGGTACAACTCCGCAATGGGAATTCCGTGTGCACCCACAGCATGGGTGGCTCCCTGGAACTCACCGGCTGTACATAAATGTATCCCATTGCAGTGCCCTGGACAGCAGAGCTAACGTCAGATTAAATGCAGGTGGGCTTCGGCCCACACTACATGCCCCAACCTGACCGGGGTTTTTAATTCATAGACACAGGCAGGTACAACTCCCTATTGTGAAGTCCCTGTGGACCGACAGCATATGTGGGTCCCAGAAACCCACCGGCGGTGCATAAATATATCCCATTGCATTGCCTATGACAGCTGAGGTAATGTCATGTTTAATGCAGGTGGGCTTCGGCCCACACTGCATGCCCCAGTCAGACTGGGGTTCTTTATAAGTAGACACAGGCAGGTACAACTCCCTATTGTGAAGTCCGTGTGGACCGACAGCATGGGAGCGTCCCAAGAAGCCACAGGCGGTACATAAATAAATCCCATTGCATTGCCCAGCACAGCTGAGGTAATGTCATGTTTAATGCAGGTGGGCTTCGGCCCACACTGCATGCCCCAGTCAGACTGGGGTTCTTTAGAAGTGGACACATGCAGTTACAACTCCGTGTGGACCGACAGCATGGATGGCTCCCTGGAACCCACCGGCGGTACATAAATATATCCCATTGCATTGCCCATCACAGCTGAGGTAATGTCATGTTTAATGCAGGTGGGCTACGGCCCACCCTGCATGCCCCAGTCAGACTGGGGTTCTTTAGAAGTGGACACATGCAGTTACAACTCTGTGTGGACCGACAGCATGGGTGGGTGCCAGGAAGCCACCGGCGGTACATAAATATATCCCATTGCAATGCCCAGCACAGCTGATGTAACGTCAGCTTTAATGCAGGGGGGGCAAAAAATTAATTGGATTACACTGTAGGCGAGGGCCCCAAAAAATTGGTGTACCAACAGTACTAATGTACGTCAGAAAAATTGCCCATGCCCAACCAAGAGGGCAGGTGAAACCCATTAATCGCTTTGGTTAATGTGGCTTAATTTGCAACTAGGCCTGGAGGCAGCCCAGTTAAAATAAAAATTGTTTACAAAAATTATATGACTGAGCCTTGTGGGCCTAAGAAAAATTGCCCGTTCGGCATGATTATGTGAGGTTTTAGGAGGAGGAGCAGGAGGAGGAGGATGAATATTATACACAGATTGATGAAGCTAAAAGGTCCCCGTTTTTGATGGTGATAGAGAACAATGCTTCCATCCGCGGGTGCAGCCTACGTATTGTTTAGGTATCACTGCTGTGGAGAAGAGAAGTCTGGGGAAATCCAGGCTTTGTTCATCTTGATGAGTGTAAGCCTGTCGGCACTGTCGGTTGACAGGCGGGTACGCTTATCTGTGATGATTCCCCCAACCGCACTAAACACCCTCTCTGACAAGACGCTAGCTGCAGGACAAGCAAGCACCTCCAGGGCATACAGCGTGAATTCAGGCCACGTGTCCAGCTTCGACACCCAGTAGTTGTAGGGGGCAGAGGCGTCACGGAGGATGGTCGTGCGATCGGCTACGTACTCCCTCACCATCCTTTTACAGTGCTCCCGCCGACTGAGCCTTGACTGGGGAGCGGTGACACAGTCTTGCTGGGGAGCCAGAAAGCTGTCAAAGGCCTTAGAGAGTGTTCCCCTGCCTGTGCTGTACATGCTGCCTGATCTCCGCGCCTCCCCTGCTACCTAGCCCTCGGAACAGCGCCTTCGGCCACTAGCACTGTCGGATGGGAATTTTACCATCAGTTTGTCCGCCAGGGTCCTGTGGTATAGCATCACTCTCGAACCCCTTTCCTCTTCGAGTATGAGAGTGGAAAGGTTCTCCTTATACCGTGGGTCGAGCAGTGTGTACACCCAGTAATCCGTAGTGGCCAGAATGCATGTAACGCGAGGGTCACGAGAAAGGCATCCTAACATGAAGTCAGCCATGTGTGCCAGGGTACCTGTACGCAACACATGGCTGTCCTCACTAGGAAGATCACTTTCAGGATTCTCCTCCTATTCCTCCTCCTCAGGCCATACACGCTGAAAGGATGACAGGCAAGCATCATGGGTACCCTCAGCAGTGGGCCAAGCTTTCTCTTCCCCCTCCTCCTCATCCTCCTCATGCTCCTCCTCCTCCTCCTCAACGCGCTGAGATATAGACAGGAGGGTGCTCTGACTATCCAGCGACATACTGTCTTCCCCCACCTCTGTTTCCGAGCGCAAAGCGTCTGCCTTTATGCTTTGCAGGGAACTTCTCAAGAGGCATAGCAGAGGAATGGTGACGCTAATGATTGCAGCATCGCCGCTCACCATCTGGGTAGACTCCTCAAAGTTTCCAAGGACCTGGCAGATGGCTGCCAACCAGGCCCACTCTTCTGTAAAGAATTGAGGAGGCTGACTCCCACTGCGCCGCCCATGTTGGAGTTGGTATTCCACTATAGCTCTACGCTGCTCATAGACCCTGGCCAACATGTGGAGCATAGAGTTCCACCGTGTGGGCACGTCGCACAGCAGTCGGTGCACTGACAGATTAAACCGATGTTGCAGGATGCGCAGGGTGGCAGCGTCCGTGTGGGACTTGCGGAAAGGTGCGCAGAGCCGGCGCACCTTTACGAGCAGGTCTGACAAGCGTGGGTAGCTTTTCAGAAAGCGCTGAACCACCAAATTAAAGATGTGGGCCAGGCATGGCACGTGCGTGAGGCTGCCGAGCTGCAGAGCCGCCACCAGGTTACGGCCGTTGTCACACACGACCATGCCCGGTTGGAGGCTCAGTGGCGCAAGCCAGTGGTCGGTCTGCTCTGTCAGACCCTGCAGCAGTTCGTGGGTCGTGTGCCTCTTCTCTCCAAGCTGAGTAGTTTCAGCACGGCCTGCTGACGCTTGCCCACCGCTGTGCTGCCGTGCCGCGCGACACCGACTGCTGGTGACGTGCTGCTGCTGACACATCTTGATTGCGAGACAGAGGTTGCGTAGGAGGAGGAGGACGAGGAGGGTGGTTTAGTGGAGGAAGCATACACCGCCGCAGATACCACTACCGAGCTGGGGCCCGCAATTCTGGGGGTGGGTAGGACGTGAGCGGTCCCAGGCTCTGACTCTGTCCCAGCCTCCACTAAATTCACCCAATATGCCGTCAGGGAGATATAGTGGCCCTGCCCGCCTGTGCTTGTCCACGTGTCCGTTGTTAAGTGCACCTTGGCAGTAACTGCGTTGGTGAGGGCGCGTGCAATGTTGCGGGAGACGTGGTCATGCAGGGCTGGAACGGCACATCGGGAAAAGTAGTGGTGACTGGGAACTGAGTAGCGCAGGGCCGCCGCCGCCATCATACCTTTGAAAGCCTCCGTTTCCACAACCCTATACGGCAGCATCTCCAGGCTGATAAATTTGGCTATGTGCACATTTAACGCTTGAGCATGCGGGTGCGTGGCGGCGTACTTGCGCTTGCGCTCCAACACTTGCGCTAGCGACGGCTGGACGGTGCGCTGAGAGACATTGGTGGATGGGGCCGAGGACAGCGGAGGTGAGGGTG
Source organism: Eleutherodactylus coqui (assembly GCF_035609145.1). Taxonomy (NCBI): domain Eukaryota; kingdom Metazoa; phylum Chordata; class Amphibia; order Anura; family Eleutherodactylidae; genus Eleutherodactylus; species Eleutherodactylus coqui. The sequence goes on along the minus strand of NC_089848.1, from coordinate 97,021,105 downwards.
TGGGTGCAGGCCAGGAGACGGTAGTGCCTGTGTCCTGAGAGGGGGGTTGGATCTCAGTGGCAGGTTGGGGCACAGGGGGAGAGGCAGCGGTGCAAACCAGAGGCGGTGAACGGCCTTCGTCCCACCTTGTGGGGTGCTTGGCCATCATATGTCTGCGCATGCTGGTGGTGGTGAGGCTGGTGGTGGTGGCTCCCCGGCTGATCTTGGCGCGACAAAGGTTGCACACCACTGCTCGTCGGTCGTCTGCACTCTCAGTGAAAAACTGCCAGACCTTTGAGCACCTCGGCCTCTGCAGGGTGGCATGGCGCAAGGGGCCGCTTTGGGAAACAGTTGGTGGATTATCCGTTCTGGCCCTGCCTCTACCCTTGGCCACTGCACTGCCTCTTGCAACCTGCCCTGCTGCTGCACTTGCCTCCCCCTCTGAAGACCTGTCCTCAGTAGGCGTAGCAAACCAGGTGGGGTCAGTCACCTCATTGTCCTGCTGCTCTTCCTCCGAATCCTCTGTGCACTCCTCCCTTGGACTTACTCCAATTACTACTACCTGAGTGATAGACAACTGTGTCTCATCCTCATCGTCCTCCTCACGCACTGAAAGCTCTTGAGACAGTTGCCGGAAGTCCCCAGCCTCATCCCCCGGACCCCGGGAACTTTCCAAAGGTTGGGCATCGGTCACGACAAACTCCTCCAGTGGGAGAGGATTCGGAACCATTGCTGCCCATTCTGGGCAGGGGCCCGAGAACAGTTCCTGGGAGTCTGCCTGCTCCTCTGAATGTGTCATTGTAATGGAGTGAGGAGGCTGGGAGGAAGGAGGAGCAGCAGCCAGAGGATTCAGAGTTGCAGCAGTGGACGGCGCAGAATTCTGGGTGGTCGATAGATTGCGGGATGCACTTTCTGCCATCCACGACAGGACCTGCTCACACTGCTCATTTTCTAATAAAGGTCTACCGCGTGGACCCATTAATTGTGAGATGAATGTGGGGACGCCAGAAACGTGCCTCTCTCCTAATCCCGCAGCAGTTGGCTGCGATACACCTGGATCAGGAGCTCGGCCTGTGCCCACACCCTGACTTGGGCCTCCGCGTCCTCGCCCGCGTCCTCTAGGCCTACCCCTACCCCTCAGCATGCTGTATTACCAGTAGTGCAGAAACAGAACGCTGTAATTAAATGTGCCGCTTATTGGCCTGTGGTTGGAGGCTGACTTCGCTTACGGAACGCACAGCAGAGCAGGAAAGAATTTTGCGCAAGCCTGCTGTAACACTTAGCTGGCTGCGTATGAATTAGGACAACTACCCCCAGCAGAGACGCAGTACAGTCAGGACGGTCACAGGCAGCCCAAATAGATTTTTTTTCCCAAATTTTTTTGGAAAAGCCCACTGCCTATATAGACTGGATATGTCTTTCACTGTCCCTGCCTCACCACCACTACTGGCCGTGGACTATGTAAAATTACTGCAGACTGTTTCACTCTGGGCAGGATGACAGCGGTGATGTAAGAGGCAACGCAGAGGCAATAAAGAATTTTGCGCAAGCCTGCTGTAACACTTAGCTGGCTGCGTATGAATTAGGACAACTACCCCCAGCAGAGACGCAGTACAGTCAGGACGGTCACAGGCAGCCCAAATAGATTTTTTTTCCCAAATTTTTTTGGAAAAGCCCACTGCCTATATAGACTGGATATGTCTTTCACTGTCCCTGCCTCACCACCACTACTGGCCGTGGACTATGTAAAATTACTGTAGAACGCAATGCTCTGGACGCAATGCTCTGCACGGCCGATATACAAAAAAAAAAAATGTGCAACACTGCAAAAAGCAGCCTCAACAGTACTGCACACGATCAGATGTGGCCCTAAGAAGGACCGTTGGGGTTCTTGAAGCCTAAAATCAATCCTAACACTCTCCCTATAGCAGCTCCGGCATCAGCAGCACTTTCCCTGATCTCTGTCAGAATGCATCTGTGGCGAGCCGCCGGAGGGGCCGATTTATATACTCGGGTGACACCTGATCTCACCAGCCACTCACTGCATGGGGGTGGTATAGGGCTTGAACGTCGCAGGGGGAAGTTGTAATGCCTTCCCTGTCTTTCTATTGGCCAGAAAAGCGCGCTAACGTCTCAGAGATGAAAGTGAAAGTAACTCGAACATCGCGTGGTGCTCGCCTCTAGTAACGAGCATCTCGAACACGCTAATACTCGAACGAGCATCAAGCTCGGACGAGTACGTTCGCTCATCTCTAATAATGACTGATTTGGTTAAGTTCCAACGGTGGGCGCTCAACCAACTAGTTCAATCAGTCCAGAACGTAACAGATATCTTGGTTGCTTACAGTGATTACAGCACAGGTGTCTACCTGATAGCTGGGTGACTACTACAAAGAGACCTGGACGGTAAGTTTAGCCCTACGCATTTCCCCCATTAAAGGGTTCCTCAGGGGTAAGAAAAATTGGATGGTTCCAGTTGTGGTTAGGGGCTTAGAAGATTAATATATAAAGAGATTAGCTTTAGTTAGACCAGATAGTAGCTAAAAAAGTTGCATATCTGAGTAAGAGGATAATAGCAATCCAAAAGATATAAGTCCAGACAGCATGCTGTCAGTCCCCCACCAGGGCTGACATGCCGCCGTTTTTTTTTCACTTATTTTGTTTTCATTTTGGATCTAGCTTGCGCCGTTAGCTATTTTGTAGTAGTCACCCAGCTATCGGGTAGACACCTGCGCTGTTGAGCGCCCACCGTTGGAAATTAACCAAATCAGTCGTTATCTTAGTGCTTTAGTGGCTCTAAACGGATTATTTTCAACAATCCTTTCTCTATTTGTAAATACATGTACATTTTTGTCCTTCTATACCTTTTTAATTAATTAGAATAAAAGTTATATTTTAGGATTCTTTAAGGTCCAACCAAGTAAGCTTCTCACACCAGCAGGGTACAGCAGCTCCTTCCGATTCAATAGTGAGGTCAGGCAAGAGATGGAACCTGGGACCTCTTTAGATTCCAAATTCAGCTCCAGATTCGAACTCTGGGTTCATAGAATCCTAGAATGGTAGAGTTGGAAGTGACCTCCAGGGTTCTGTGGCCATTGTGAATACTAGTTTTTGGGAACCATTATTCCACTGTCAATCACAACCAGGGCACCGAATCATGATGCAGCTTAGCGAACAGGACCTGGTCTGGATTCCTTCTGTAGCATTAGGCTTCTAATGGCAAATGAACACTTCTTAAATGGTGCAGCTCCATTAAATAAGATGTGTGTAAGGTCCCATCGCCTGTGCATCTCGCATGACCTTTCACAACCAATCATAAAGCAAATAATACAGCCTGGCTTAGGATAAAATAACTGTTGCACTGGCAGCTCCTGGCCAGTAGAGGTCAGGTGCACCTTATAAACAAACTACACAGAGTCTGCTATGTATGAAACTCTCAAAACTAAGGGGGTTGCAGGGGTTAACCCCCTTACATTAGTAGTAAAACCCATCACAAAGGTATATTTTAGCCCTGATCCCCTGCCTCTACATAGCACTATCGGTAGTTTTACACCAGTAGAACTGTTGACGGGCTCCCTTTAAATAATTTTGTGACAAACCCGATTGTAAGATGGTTACTATCTATTTACGTGACTTTTTTGTGGTTTCTAGTTTTACTATTTGCAAGACTCTTTTGCTTTTTTTTACTTGACTTTTTTGTGTTGTTTGTAGCATTACTATTTGCGTATAGTTTTACTAATTATGTGATTTCTTTGTGGTTTTCTAGCTTCACTATTTACTTGGAAGTGTGGAAAGATTTTCAGGTCAAAAGGAGTTTCAAGTTCGTCAGTGGGTTTTTCTGTAAAATTGGAGACCCCTGCTCTGGGTAGTAGCAAGAACAAATTTTATCTGAAACAGTGTTCTACTGGTTCAGTTCACTCAACGCTAGTCCTGAGCACTGGTATAGCCTGTATGACACTCTCAGAGTATTATACAGGGCATTTATGAATCATAGACAGAGTTATACATCAGGTCTAGTGGTTTTGGTGAACTTTAAGTTCAGTCAGAGCTAACTCGGAATGAACCAATGTTTTTGCAAAAGTTTGGTGAACTAGCCAAACCAAACTTTTCAGAAGTTGGTGCAAGCAGCTTGAATTAATGTTCCCTTCCTGGCAGCTGATCAGAGCTTGACAACTACAAGAAGCTTCCTGTCCGCAGGGGCCGATATTCCTGCGGAATGATTTAATTACCTAGTGCACTCCATAACATGAAGAATTACTGAGGTTCTGAAGGCCAAAGGAGGTCCAACACGCTACTAGATGGGGAACTGTAATAAAATGGCTATTCAATCTACATATAGTATATCAAGGGTCAATACAGAGATCTCTCCCACAATCTATTTTTTACCTAGTAAGGTGGTGCTCTTTATGTCTAGAGAGGCTGGATAGACATTTGTCTGGGATGATTTAGTGATCCTGCACTGAGCAGGGGATGGGACCCGATGACCCTGGAGGTCCCTTCCAACTCGACCAGTCTATGATTCTAGAGGAAAGAATGTTTCTACATCAACATAGAAGGGGGTTCTTTACTGTAAGAGCAGTGAGACTTTGGAGCTCTTTGCCTGAGAACGTAGTGATGGCGAACTCACTAAAGAGTTTAAGAGGGGTCTGGACGCCTTTCTTGTGTGTTACAATATTACCTGTTACAATCATTAATAACTTCAGAAGGGCCGGTGATCTGGGGATTATTCTGATTGCCAGATTGGAGTCAGGAAGGAACTTTTCCCTTAAATGGAGAAAATTAGCTTCTACCTAATTGTTTTTTTTTTTTGCCTTCCTCTGGATCAACATTGGGGAATAGTAGGCTGAACTGGATGGACATATGTCTTTTTTCAGCTTTACATTCTATGTTACTGTGACATACAACACAAATCACGAAAAACTGGCCTCTGTTTGTACATTGGTCGCATTGTGTCACAGCAGAAGAAATTGCCTAGTGGTTTGGGCAGTCATCATGCATTCTTCTTTTGACCAGCCAAATGTATAGCAACCACTTGTTCCTCAAGGAAGCTTCCCGAACGCTGTGTTGGAATATCCTCTTCCTACCTACAATGCCTATGAGATAAACAGATGAATGAGTCAAGTCTACCGCAGAATAGGATCTTGCACTTGTAATGCTCTTTAATTCGATACATATTAATTTTCCTTTATCTGGGTTTGCTTAACACACAGAACACGATTCGGGCTACAGCTGAGCAGCTTGGAAAATCTCTGGTGCCAATGCCATTCTGCAGATAGATACTAATAAGCGCTGTCTTCTTGCCAGCCAGGTAGAAACGTTTCATTACATTTTGTTTTTCTCATGGCTTTTCCTCTGTCTGCTCCTTTGTTTTCTAGGTCCGGTGATATTTCTCAGCCTTTTCATTAAACAAAAAGAAAACGGAATTCTTTTGTTGCACGGTAAAAACCCTCCATCCCTCGATGAGCCGCGTTTTGTTGCCTTACGAATAGCCAAGCCAGAAATAAATCGATCTGACTCCCGGGTGTGATGAGAACATTAATATCATGTTCACATGTAGATAGCTTGGAGATTATAGAGAGAGAGATGAGGACTGAAAGGAATTGTGTGAGCAGAATGCAGAATTATTAACACCGGTCAATTAATGTAAACACACATGGATTTCATTTAGCAGAGGTGATAAGGCAATGTCTTCCAATCAATTACTGCCTGTAGGTGGAAGGTAATTTTACTTGCATTTGTTCGTGATATGGCGCCTTGCATCAATGCATCTTTTTAATTCATTTGAGCTCTAAGGCCAATTTGTAAAACTTTCAATTTCCGCAGTACAAAAAGTTGTAAAAGTTTTAACAGGGATTCCATTATAGGCTTGTACGCACACAGTATATGAATGGGATGCACGGTAGTGATGTGTTATGTGTTTGTAAGGGGCTACCCTAAAGGGTTAAAATGCTGCCATGGAGATGGACCATGACTTATATTTCGGCACATTGGAACTGAGCATGCTCAGTAGGAACTTTCTAGAAACTGGAGCCTTGATTGTAAAGGGGACTGAGTTACAGTGGAGAGACAGTGCTGAGCAGAATGAGCTGGAGTTGCTGATAAAGCTGAGCCAGAGAGCTGAGGAGTTGCTTCCTGTGAGGGGAAGCTGCAGGGGTAATTGAGAGAGGACAGTACCAATAAAATGCCTGGTGTCTGCAGGCAAGAGAGAGCCAGCATTGCGTCACTAGACAAGTGGGACATCTGGACAGCAACAAGGATTTACAGAAACTGTAGTGGAGAAGCACTCCTGATCCTGGACTAGCTTGGTCAGTTGAAGCGAGTACTCTCGCGTGACACATTGTAAGTGAGGCTAGCCTTACTCTGATAATAGTAGTGCACACTGAAGAAAGGTCCCTAAACCAGTGGGACACTGGGACAGGAGCAAGGATCAATGGAAATCATCTTGGAGCAGTGCTCCTGATCCTGGACTAGCCTGAGTCAGTCAAAATGAGTACTCTCACACAACATGTTGTAAGTGAGGCTAGCATCGATCTGTTAATAGGTGTGCACACTGAAGAAAGGCTTAAGGACAGTGTTTCAGCAGGCCTGCTATAGGAGATAGGGCTCATGTTGTAGACACTAGCATTTTACAAGTTTCTGATGCTCAAACTTGGGTTATGGACTGTGTTGCTTAAAAGGACATTTTATGTGAATATGGGAACCAGCTTTTCTGGAGACTATACTATAGTGTTAAAGGGGTTGTCCCGCGCCGAAACGGGTTTTTTTTTTTTTTAACCCCCCCCCCCCCGTTCGGCGCGAGACAACCCCGATGCAGGGGTTAAAAAAACCACCCGCACAGCGCTTACCTGAATCCCGGCGGTCCGGCGTCTTCATACTCACCTGCTGAAGATGGCCGCCGGGATCCTCTGTCTTCATGGACCGCAGGGCTTCTGTGCGGTCCATTGCCGATTCCAGCCTCCTGATTGGCTGGAATCGGCACGTGACGGGGCGGAGCTACACGGAGCTACACGGAGCCCCATAGAGAAGAGGAGAAGACCCGGACTGCGCAAGCGCGGCTAATTTGGCCATCGGAGGGCGAAAATTAGTCGGCACCATGGAGACGAGGACGCCAGCAACGGAGCAGGTAAGTATAAAACTTTTTATAACTTCTGTATGGCTCATAATTAATGCACAATGTACATTACAAAGTGCATTATTATGGCCATACATAAGTGTATAGACCCACTTGCTGCCTCGGGACAACCCCTTTAAGCCTTAAGGAGAAGCAGTGTCACTGTAACATATAGCCCATAACTAAACAGTATGTGAAATGGTGCTGATAATAGCTGAGTATTATTGGTATTGTTCATCCAGAATAATTTCCTATGGTGCACAAATTATTATCCTTGGGGTCTAGTTAGCCATAGTTAACAAAAGGTGATTCTAAGTAAAAAGATATAATTGTGTAACCATTATTGTTCATTTTTATTTCTGAGTTTATCAATAAATATTGTAAACTATTGTTACTCCATCTGCTGCATCATTTCCTGAATCCTGCATCACACCATCATCCGTGACATTTTACATACTTCTTTTCACTAAGCCAACCTCCTTTTCCATCTCTGCATTAATAATTACAGGGAACTGTAATTAGCTGACTTAGTTGTTGAAATGAGCCAATTAGCCAGACCCCTGCAATGAAATTACTATACTGCACTGGTAAGGTTGCTTGATACAGGGGCACAGCCACTGCTATAGCAGTCATAGTGGCTGCTGCAAAGCCAGTGTCTTAGGGGGGCAGATGCCAGGCCTCCCTGAAAATGCAGTTACTAAGCAGGAGAAGGATATAAAAATAAAACAATATACTTACTTCTTTCCCTTTTCATGTCACTCTGGACCATCCTTCTTCTGAATAAGTCAATGACATGCTAGATGTGATGAGACCACTGTGACCAATTCCTAGCCTCAGCATCTGAAGCCAAGGGTCGACTGAAGTAGTTACTTATCTTGGCATGTGACCATGTAACCCAAAAGAGAGGAAGAATCAGACTGAAGCTGAGAGACTTGGTATTTTTTACTGATTGGGGCATTAGTGGGCATTATTATTGATGGAGTATAACTGGGCATTATCAATGTGTGAGGGCAGAAAAGAGGACACTATTACTAATAAAGCATAAGGACACATTATTACTGATCATGGCATAAATAGGGGTGCTTTTACTGTGTTGAGGATACTTTAAACATCACTTACTCTGCAGGGCCTAATTACTTCTTGGGGCATTATGAATGAGGAGATGTTGTAGTGGAAAATGTAGGAAGCGTGATCAAGAAACCAAAGCTGTCTGTATGTCAAATTCTGCACACACAACTTGTGACCAAGAGAAATCACCATGGTGGTCTGGGCGAGATGGAGAATAAAACGGAAAATGAACCACTCCAGTCGCAGAGGATGTCACCTGTGAGTCAATGGATATATGATGGTGCTGTAACCACTTATGCTATCTGCAGAGCACCAGTTTAGACTTGGAATTAACCACAATATAGTCACTGTATAGGAGTAATAGTTGTGCTTTGTATAGTGGTTTATTTCAGTAATAGTATGGTGGCATTATTCTTGCACTATGTGATGGCAGTATGTGATCATGGTATGGCGGTATCATTTGGCCCTCAGATAGTGTTATTATTAGTAATATTGATAACTTTATATACTGGTCCTTATTCAGTAATACCATGGTGGTATTAATCACTTTGTGGTAGTTTTATGTGATCATGGTGCAGAAGTATTATTTGGACTTTGTATAGTGTTACTATTGGTAATATTTATCTTTGTAGTACTCTTTATTCAGTAATAGCATGGTGGTATTATTCCATCACTTTGTGGTACTATTATGTGATCACTGTGTGGAGGTAATATCTGCCCCTTATATAGTTCTTATTAGTAATGTAGCTCTCGGTATAGTGGGTTTTTTTCAGTGACAGTATGGTGGTATTAGTCACTATGTGGTGATAAAATAAGTTACTTTTTACTCCTTTTCACATTTGTTGCATGGAATTGTTCCTCTTTATATAAGCGGTAGTAAGTTTGTATTGCTAGGTATTAATGACTTGTTACTTACAACATAAATCTCTTCTGGAGGGATTAATCAAAAGCAACAAAGTACACATTTTGGAACAAACTAATATTTCCAGAAGCAAAACAGCAATCAGTCACAGCAGTAATTTGGCAACCGCAACTCACTTAGATGATCAAAGGTCTCTCCTGGTGGCGGCTGACAGGGTCGCTGTGTGATTCTTCTCAGCGGAAAAGAACAATAAGTAGAATTTACTTGCACTGACAGCAGCACTCCGAGGAGTTGGGGCTGCTGACTTCTGTGTGAACTACTGAGAACAATAGTTATTTCAGACCAAACTAAAAGTTGGAGCCATTCTCTGTCTGTAATCGGTGGCAGTTTGGGAAGCAACTTTTTTTCCCCCATGGTAAATAGCTCATTCATCAACATTTGCTTCAAGTTATGGGAGCTGTCATAAATGTATTCTGGGCATCTATCTGGGCACCCTATAATATATCTTAATTTTTAAAAATTGTGCCAATCACTCATTTGTTTGTTATCTTTACAGCAGTTTTTTTGATCTTTGGCCCCAGAGTAGGAGTGGCATAAAATAATAAAACTGATTTTGCTCACCCTTCCACTGTGCCTCTTTTCCATCACCGCCGACCCAGTCCCATTCTCTCACTGCCGAAACAGTAAGCGATGACATCACGTTCATTACTCACATAACCTCTGGCTTCAGTGGTCATATGGGTATAAATGCCACCTGACTGCTAAAGGCCAGCGATTGGCTACAGCAGTCATGTTAGCATAACTTCTTCATTTCCTGTTTCAGTGTGGATTGAGTGGAGGGGACTGGACCAAGAAAAAGTAGAATTCTGAGTAATAGATATATGATTTTTTTTATGCCATTCACTACCCTGGGGCTAGTTTTTTGTAAGGTTGGAAAACCCTATTAAAAGAAAGTATAGATAGTATTAAACCAAAAAAACTGGAATTGGTTGCAACTCCTGTTTAGCTAACTAAAACAGTTAAACTCAATTTCGGGTCGAACTTATTATTATTTCTTTTTATCCTTCTTTATAAATGTATGTGCTATGTAAGTAAAGGTCATTATTATTAGGATGAAGAAATCCACACAAACCACGGGAGGAACAGACAAAATCCATGCAGATATTGTCCTTGGTCAGATTTCAAACTAGGACCCCAATGCTGCAGGCAACACCGCTAACCTCTGAGCCACCATGCTTCTCCTTTTCCAACCTCCTCCCCCAGAGGAAAAATGAGATAGTGTAAGAAGAAGGAGAAAAGGGAGGAAGAAGCAGCATGGTGGCTCAGTGGTTAGCCAGTTTTCCGCGGATCAGTTTCAGTGGGAATCTATATTAGATGGGAAAATCCAGCAATCTGAGTGATTCCAATGAGGTCTGGTCATCGGTGCTAGACTAGCCGGGGCCGGGGTGTTACTGCCAACCTTGTGAGGTTTTCTCAAGTAATGGTGTGGAGAGTATACAGAGAATGGTGTGACCAAGGAAAATCATCCAGTGAAAAGAGATCCTGTGGATGGAAACAAATCATTGCCGAAGGGGTCAGAGATGACAGGAACCTTTTCGACCAACAGATGGCGCACAGTCAAGAGCAGACGAATACAACATAAATTTTTCAACTAATTTGTCCAAGCACATGGCTTGTCAGTCTTTAGCACAGGTAGGCTATAACATCAGACGACTGCTTCCAGCCCCATCACTATATATGAGAAACAGAAAGGTAAGACTCCAATGGGCAAAAAAGAGCAAATATTGTATCAATGAGTAGTGGAAAAACATCTCCTGGTCAGATGAATCAAGATTTTTGTTTATGTCAGGGTCAAAATTGGGTAAAAGCAGCATGACTTGATGGACCCTTCCCGTCAGCTAATCAGAACATGTCAGTACATCCATTGCTGGCAACTAGAAGAATCTTCCTGTCCACATGGGCCAATAGTCCTGCAGAACTATTTCACCACATTGTAGAATCTATGCCACAAAGAATTGCTGCAGTTCTGGAGGCCAAAGAAGACCTAACGGGCTACTAGATGGGGGTCTCTAATAATGCGACCACTCAGTGTATGCTTTATAGAGAAGTTCTACATGAAGTGCAGTAGGTCACATGATTTCTAGCATTTTGATCATGTGCAGAACAAGGAGTGGGGAACTATTATCGTTCACTCAATTTTGACACCAACAGAAGTTATCTAATCATTTCAGCTGGTCACTTGACCTCAGGGGCGTGACTATAGAGGATGCAGGGGATACGGTTGCACCCAGCCCAGGAGCCTTGGGGGGCCCATAAGGCCTCTCTTCTCCATATAGGGAACCCAGTACTATGAATAAAGCATTATAGTTGGGGGCCCCATTCCAGGTTTTGCATTGGGGCCCAGGAGCTTCAAGTTACACCTCTGCTTGACCTATATGAAAGCCAGTGTTAGATACATGGATATCAGTAGTTTTCTGATGACTGCACCATTTTCCAGACACACCAAAACAAATTGACGGTGGAAAACAAAGGCAAAAGAGTAGGTTCCCTTTAAATAGTAACATGTGAGTAGTGTTGAGCGAACCATACCAGTAGAACTTTGTTTTGGTTTGAACTTTGCTGAAAGTTCAGTTTCTAACAAACCCGAACTGAGCTTTTATCAAACGTCTACCTATAACAGGGTTCTGCTGGTTCAGTTCACTCAACACTAGTCCTGACCACTGGTGTATAACACTGTCCACAGTGATATATACCAGTTTTAAGTGTTTTGGTGAACTTTCAGTTCAAATTGAACAAATTCGGACCGAACCAAACTTTTTGCATGAGTTCAGCAAACCGGCAGAACCAAACTGCTCAAAAGTTCACTCATCACTAAAGATGAGCGAGTATACTCGCTAAGGCACATTACTCGAGCGAGTAGTGCCTTAACCGGGTATCTCCCCGCTCGTCTCTAAAGATTCGGCGGGGGGCGGCGGGGGAGAGCGGGGAGGAACGGAGGGGAGATCCCTCTCCCTCTCCCCCCCCCCCCCCCCCGCTCCCCGCCACAGCTCACCTGTCACCCGAGCCGGCCCCCGAATCTTTAGAGACGAGTGGGGAGATACTCGGCTAAGGCACTACTCACTCGAGTAATGTGCCTTAGCAAGTATACTCGCTCATCTCTACTCATCACTCTACGTAAGAGCTTCCCAGAATTTTCTACGATGAGGACAGTAAATATTAACAACTGCTAGTTTACAAATTGCCAATTTTTGCCCTGTGCTACATACCACGAATACATACATGGTCCAGTTTTTTACATGATTTTACTCCCCATTTTAATGCACTTAGTTTGCAATTTCTCAGTACATTCCCAGTCCACAGAGGTGTAATACAGAGCACAGACAATGAGGAAAATACAGGCGGAAATGGCATTAAATACTAGCTATGTGACAAATGCTGATAACAAGTATATATTGCATAAAACATATGGCTGTGGGAAGATAGCAATGGGAAATTGTCCAGTGCTTGGGGCAGAGCACACAACTATATAATGTGGGTTATATGGTTACGTGTGTGACAAATCGGTAAAGAGGATAGAGCTGGCTTGCAAACTCCGGAACCCAAAAACACCAAATTACCCTCTAGCATATAGCCCGGGAATGGGATCAGCTATGGGAGCACTACATGGCTGTAACATTTATCTCTTTGGCCAACAGCTTTTGTATGATTTGGCCTGATTTAAATGCATATTAATTGCTGCCAGGCTGCATTGTTGACCAGTGGATGAGCGGAGAATGAAGCTTCCCAAGTATCAGTCTCATCATTTAGATTTGCTTCATTTGTAATGTATTTGCTTAAACTAAATCTAGGTTTTCCTTTCCCACCTCCTAACACCGGATTTCAGCTGCCTAAACCTTCTCTTTGACATTATCTGTTGGTATGAAGAAGATTAAAGGCTTAATTTTTCATTACACACTGCTTATATGGTGTACGAAGGAAAGCTGTGTTTACCACATCACCCCGCCACCATGTCAAGAGGGAAATGAGAGCGATATATGAAGGTTGCTGACATTATCCCATTAATGAGATACATCGCCTTGGTATTCAGTAACTACAGGTATATGCTCAAACCCATCGTGGGAAGGGGTTGTCCCACTTCTAGCTACTAATGAACTATCCTCAAGGTAAGTCATCAATAGCAGATCAGCAGGAGTATGCTGCATGGGTCCCCTGGCAATGAGCTGTTTCCCCAGGTCAATGTCTTCTTGCATGGTGCTAATGTCTTAGTGTATGGAGTTGATATGTTGCCAAAAGCAGAAGGCTCCCTACATTGCTGAGTGGCCCAGGTTGGTACTGCAGACTCTCTTCTGTTGAAGTGAATGGTACTCAGCCTGCAATACCAATACGGACCACTAGGCAATGTACAGAGCTGTCTGCTTCCGGCAGAAAAATAGCTCCATACACAAAGAGTGGCTTTCCATGGGCTGACTATCATCCAAATAATTGATCAAAAGAGTGAATGCAGATGATAGTTGTTGCATGTAATCCCAATGACCAACATGGTGTAGAGCAATAAATCGCTCACTAGTTGCTTTGTTTCAGCTCATCTAAAACATTTTTAACAGCTAGGTACAGAATGAAAAAATAGACTAATCTCATCCCTCTTCAGCCTCTCTAGCACTCCCTGGGAGCAGCTGAGCGGCTCCCGCTGCCCTGGTGTCAATGTGACTGCGGCAAAAATCAGGTGACTGCTGCGGCCAAGCAGAAGCTGCAGCATCACCGTTGGAACTCCTGGCATCATGGCACTCAGGATGTGATTACTGATGCCAGAAATAGTATCGGTGATTTTGTGGCCTCCGATGGCGTACATTTTCATCTGGAGCATGGAGGTGCCGCCAGATGACACAAAGGTATAAAGAGGCTTGTGCCTGATAATACTTTTACCACTTATAGCCAAGCGCAAGGCTTCCTTAAACTGGGGTGTCAAACGCTGATTAAGTAAACGAGTACAATTGGTGTCTTTTTGATAACTGGAGAATTCTGCCACCCAAAAATGGAAACGCCTCTTAATACATTAGTTGCATTTGGCGGCACCTCTGTGCACCACATGTAAACTTATGTCTTCTCGCGGGTTTCTATCATAATTTACACCAGAAACTAAAAATCTCACCGTTAGGATGGGACAAAGCGGTGCCTTCGATTTCAGTAGATTCAGACAAGCATGTTTTTTCTTCATCCATGAAAAGATCGGTCCTACACCAACTTTGTCCGTGTTATGCTGAAAGTTGCCATAGACTTCAATGGCAGCTCAAAAAAGGGAGGGGGGGGGGAGTTACCCTGCGTACAACAAAGGGAAAAGTAGACAGCCGGCCCTAATTTGGCATTTAATTGCCATTCTATTCGAGCATGGGAACGGGCATATCAGCCTGTTTGTTGCCATCTCCTAACTTTGTTCATGCGAAAATATGTTTCCGTACCGGCGAACGTATTTGCGCATAAGCTTGTCTGAAACCACCCATAGTAACAGGGTCAGTAAATCTGTCCCACTATGTAAAGCATGTCAGAGGAATCACATATTTCCCTCACACTCAGGGATACAGTTTTCATTATATACAGGATGTCTTAAAAGTGTGGAAACACCCATATAAAATGAAAACAGTGTGACAGACATGAGGGAGGGGTACCTGCTAGCAGTCATGTTGGTGACATGACCTACCGTGTTTCCCCGAAAATAATGTTATGTAAATTTTTGCCCTAAAAAGAGGCACTAGGTCTTATTTTCAGGGGATGTCTTATTATACTTACCTAGCAGGCTCAGTCCGGGTCTCTCCTACTGGTTTCTGGTGTTCTGGCACACTTACTTGCAGTCCTCAGCCGCTGACAGAAGATCATTTCCTGATAACAGGGTTTGTAAATGCCACCTCCATCGCTTCCTAGAGGCAGGGTTTACAAACCCTGTTACCAGGAAATGATGGCTGTGATTGGTTTTTGAGCGCTACGGCACAGCCAATCAATGCAGCCCTCAAAGAACGAATCACAGCCATCGCTTTTGGTTCATTGAGCACTGCATTACCAGGAAGTGATCTTATGTCCATGGCTGAGGACTGCAAGCAAGCGTGCCGGAACTACGGAGACCAGTGGGACAGACCTGGACAAGCCTGCTAGGTAATCTATTGCTTTTTTAATGTAGTATAGCTAGGGCTTATTTTTGGGGTAGGGCTTATATTTCAAGGACACCCCTCCCCCCCAAAGACACAGGTAGGATTATTTTCAGGGTAGGTCTTGTTTTCGGGGAAGCAGGTTATTTTGAATGCCGCCGTCTTGGATTCAACTTTAATTTTTTCCAGTGGCAATGTAGGTATGTGATATATCATACTAGCAGAGAATTTCATCTGAGGGACAATGGTGTACTTCATTTTAACACAACTTTATTTGTTCTCAAGTTTACACATTGATTTTCCTTCATTACAGACAATGTGATGGCATTATCTCAAGCAGGACGTGTTAATATCAGCCTTATGTCAGCTGAACAGAGCAATAGTGTCACCACAGCAGATTTCAATCAACAGCACCCAACCAGACCTCCCATTACCGGCAGTGCATGGCCAAACTTCTTTCCAAATTCCAAGATACAGGTTCTGTCACCAATAAACTGAGAAATGGAAGACCAAAAACCGCTATGGATGTAGCACTCATCGTCTGTCTCAAGAATGTGGGCTTAGCTATGCCTGCAACGCCTAACGGAGGATGATCTAGACCATTGGAGGAGGACTTAGACCTTCAGATAAACCCTTGTTTTCCCTGCTGTTGGCCACTGCACTGTGTAATGGGAGGTTTAGTTGGATGGCGTTGGTTGAAACTCGCGGCAATGATACATGTGCTCCATTCACCTGACGCAATGATCATCTCAACACATTCTGCTTGAGATAACACTATAATTTGCATTGCCCGTAATCAACAAAAATCACTATGTTAACATAAGAATGAATAAAGTTACGCTACCACAAAGCAGACCATTGTTTTTCTGGTGAAATTCCCTGTCAGTTTGGCATATCACACACCTATCTGCCCATTGGAAAAATTTAAGATGTATCCAAGATGGCGACATTCAAAATGGCCGTCATTTTGCTGACATAGCCTAACAGGTTTACCTCTTCCCCACAGCTTGTATGCAAAATTGCATCAATGTCTTCCAAACCAATTTCATCCTATATGAGGGCTTCCCTACTTTTGAGACCCCATGTATAATCTACTACGCTGGAAAAGAGAACAGTTAAAAAAAGCAAAACATCAAATAATTTTTCTTCCCAGACTGATTTAGTGGAATATGAGGATGTTCCATTTTTTTATGTGTGAGCTCATTATTGCACATATGACTTCTTGCTACCCTGTGGCTGCGCTTACTTCTTACAGTAACCAGGATTAGTGTCGTCTCCGAGCCGCCCGAGGTTTGTTGCAGCTGTAAATGTAATTGTAGTAATGTAATTGCCAGAGGTGAAGGAACTTCAAAAGGTCCCGATCTTCACTTTCCACTCTGTTAGACTAGAGATTAATTGCGTGACACCTGCTAAAGGAGTCTGTCATTTTGTATTTATCAGCACAAGGGAAACAGTACATTTTAATTTGGTAACAGCAACAGAATGGATTTTACAAAGTTGGACTTTTCTAGTTGGGCAATAAATTAATGGGCCGATTCCAATGTTGTCAAGCATTTATTAAGCAACTTCTTTCTAGATTAGCAGGCTGAAAGTCCGAGGACTGAAGGATGTTGTGTGAAACCAACAAGGTTGTGAAATTTAGTATTTATATGAGTTAAGAAAGAAGGGGCACCTGGGAAATAGTGACCATAATATAAGACATCACTACTTGTGTTTCCAAAGGGAGTTTTATCAGGCAGCTAAAAAAATACTAAACTTTAGGAAGGCCAAGTTCGATCAGCTCAGAGATGCCCATAACCTTATTGACTGGGACAATGTCCTGAATGATAAGAGTATGAACAATAAATGGAAAATATTTTAAAATATCCTAAATACTTACTGGGTGCAGTTCATACCTTACAGGAATAAAGGAATTAGGAATAGCAGTAAACTAATGTGGCTCAATAAAGATGTAAAGGGGCAATAAACAGCAGAAAGGTAGTGTTTAAACTACTAAAACAAATAGGCAGCGAAGAAGCACTAAAAACCTATAAGAAAAAAAAATATATATATGTAAAAAGTAGATATAAGCAGCAAAGGTGGTGAATAGAGATGAGCGAGCATACTCGGTAGGGGCAATTACTCGATCGAGAATTGCCCTTAGCGAGTACCTGCCCGCTCGGAAGAAAAGATTTGGCGGCCAGCGGCGGGCGGGGAGCGGCGGGGGAGAGCAGGGAGGAACGGAGGGGAGATCTTCCCCCCCACCCCCGCTCCCCCCTGCTCACCGCCGCAACTCACCTGTCACCCGCGCCGGCAGCTGAACCTTTTCTTCCGAGCGGGGAGATACTCGCTAAGGACAATGCTCGCTCATCTCTAGTGGTGAAGTATTGGAGTATTGTGGACAGTTATGGGCATCGGTACTGAAGAAAGACATATCAGAGTTTGAGTGGGTTCAAATGGGGGCAATCAAAGTAATAAATGTAACTGGCGAAATGCAATACCCAGAGACGTTGTCAAAATTGGGATTATTTAGTATAGAAAATAGAGGTCTGAGGGACGACCTAATAACTATGTATGAATATACCTGAGGACAATACAGAGGTCTCTCTATTTGTACTCAGGACTGTGACTGTAACAAGGTGGGGCCTGGATGCCTTTCTTGAGCGTTTCAATATTTCATGTTATAGTCACTAGAGATGAGCGAGCACCAAAATGCTCGGGTGCTCGTTACTCGAGACGAACTTTTCGCGATGCTCGAGGGTTCGTTTCGAGTAACGAACCCCATTGAAGTCAATGGGCGACCCGAGCATTTTTGTATTTCGCCGATGCTCGCTAAGGTTTTCATTTGTGAAAATCTGGGCAATTCAAGAAAGTGATGGGAACGACACAGCAACGGATAGGGCAGGCGAGGGGCTACATGTTGGGCTGCATCTCAAGTACCCAGGTCCCACTATTAAGCCACAATAGCGGCAAGAGTGCCCCCCCCCCCACTGTCAGCATAAAGATCGTTCTCCTCTGCCATAGCTGTAACAGCTGTGGCAGAGAAGAACAATGTTTGCCCATTGAATTCAATGGAGCGGCAATACAGCATGTTCCACTAAAAGCAATGGGCTGCCGGACAGCGCTGGATGAATTGTCGGGAAGGGCTTAAATATATAAGCCCTTCCCTGCAATTCATCCAGAAATGTGTTACAATAAAAATATATACCGGCGTATAAGGCAACGGGGCGTATAAGACGACCCCCCAACTGTCACCTTATACGCCGGCAATACAGCGGAGCAAAGAATAAAAATCATTACTCACTTCTCCTGGTGTTCTGCAGCGCTGCTGCAGGATGTCTCTCCCTCCTGGTCCCCGGCAGAGCATTGCTTTCTGGAAGCAGGGCTTGAAATCCCCTCCTCCAGAAACACACGTGCCTTCAGCCAATCACAGCCATTCAATGACATCATTGTCATTGGCTGTGATTGGCTGAAGGCACGTGTGTTTCTGGAGGCGGGGATTTAAAGCCCTTGGTAGAGAAAGCAATGCTCTGCTGGGAACCAGGAGGGAGCGACAGCCTGCAGCAGCAGCGCAGAACGCCAGGAGAAGTGAGTAATGATTTTTATTCTTTGCTCCACTGTATTGCCGGCGTATAAGGTGACAGTTGGGGGGTCGTCTTATACGCCCCGTCGCCTTATACGCCGGTATATATTTTTATTGTAACACATTTCTGGATGAATTGCAGGGAAGGGCTTATATATTTAAGCCCTTCCCGACAATTCATCCCGCGATCGCCGGCAGCCCATTGCTTTCAGTGGAACCTGCTGTATTGCCGGCTCCATTGAATTCAATGGGCAAACATCGTTCTTCTCTGCCACAGCTGAAGAATGATTTGTCTTCTATATGTTCTCAATGGGGTTGGCGCTGCTGCCGCCGGCCCCATTGAGCGCATATAGAGAAGAGAACAGAAATTGCAGATCGCACATAGGTGCGATCTGCGATTTCTATGGCCTAAGAAGGACCGATGGGGTTCTTGAAGCCTAAAATCACTCCTAACGCTCTCCCTATAGCAGCTCCGGCATCAACAACACTTTCCCTGAACTATGTCAGAATGCATCTGAGGCGAGCCGCGGGAGGGGCAGATTTTAATACTCGGGTGACACCTAATCTCGCCAGCCACTCAGTGCAGGGGGGTGGTATAGGGCTTGAACGTTGCAGGGGGAAGTTGTAATGCCTTCCCTGTCTTTCTATTGGCCAGAAAAGCGCACAAATTTCTCAGGGAAGAAAATGAAAGTAACCCGAACACCGCATGGTACTCGTTACGAGTAACGAGCATCTCGAACACCCTAATACTCGAACGAGTATCAAGCTCGGACGAGTACGCTCACTCATCTCTAATAGTCACTAATTATTTTTGAAGGGTTGTTTAACCATGGACTATTCTGATAGCCAGATTGAAGTCAGGAAGGAATTTTTGCCTTTAAATGAGGAAAATTGGCTTCTACCTGTTTCAGGTTATTTTGCCTTCCTCTGGATAAACATGGAGGGGGTGGGGGTGGGGGATTAGGCTTAACTAGATGGACATATGTCTTTTTTTCAGTCTAACATACTGTGCTACTATGTTCGTACTGTATAATCAGTGACCCAGATCTTTGTCCTACAGATATTGTCTGCTAAATTAGACAGGTGTCTTCATGGTTGCAACAAAACAGTATGAGGCCTTATACATAGGACATATATTATACAACTTATACAATTTGATCAAGATGTAACTAAAACCTTCATGCTCATATATATGAATTTAGCTGACAAGCCATTGCATGATGTGTGTGCTATGTCTTCTTCTGCAATGTTGTATTGCAGCAGTGAACAGGGTACCTGTGAATTTAGTACTGGAGAAGAATAAAACACTTACTAGAATCTGTAGCATCATGGAGGATATTATATAGCAATACTGAGCAGTGTAGATGTCAATCCAGCACTGGAGTGAGGTGATACACTATTAGAAGCTTTAGCAGAATGAAGGACAGTATACAGCAGTACTGAACGGTGTCGTTGTGAATTCAGCATGGGGGGGGGGGAATTAAATGCTTACTAGAAGCTGCAACAGCATGGATGACATTATATAGCAGTACTATGCACTGCAGCTGTGAATTCAATGTTGTGGTGGGATAAAACACTTATTCGAATCTGCAGCAGCATGGAGGACATTATACAGTAGTAATGAGCAGTGTAGCTGCAAATTCACTGGGGTGAGATGAAACACTTATGAGAATTAGCAGCATATGGAACATTATACTGTAGTGCTAAGCAGTGAGAGGTTAATTCAGAACTGGGATCAGATAAAACATTTTTACTAGAAGTAGCAGCAGCATGGAAGACACGATACAGCAGTACTGAGCAGTGTAGCTGTGAATGCAGCACTGTGATGAGATAAAATACTGTCCAGAATGCAAAGCAGGGTCTTTGTGCCTGTCACTATCCCACCTCCTTCCTTTCTCTATAGACTTCTGTGGCTTATACATGTCTATTGGACATTGATGTGTGACACATCCTAGCAATATGCCATCCATCACTCATTGGATGAAGTTTTTCTTGCACATTAATGAATGCTCTATGCACCAAAATAGAAAGCATAAAGATAATACATCGGGATCATTGCCATTCACTAAAATATTCTCATGATCTCGAGTTGTGAGCATTCCCATTTCTCTTCACTGCTATGCCACTGCTGTTCTAGGTGAATTTCCAATACTTTCACAACTGCAAGTCAGCAAGTTAGTTTTCTGCTTTCTGCCCTAGAGTCACTTCCCATGTTATAATGCATTTTCTTGACAAGAAACAGGAGCTAAAATACAATAATGTTTAAGTTCAGAAAAAAATATGGCAAAAATAAAACAATTACATTTCCCAACAAATCAGCCTGATAGAAAGTGTGTA
Source organism: Eleutherodactylus coqui (assembly GCF_035609145.1). Taxonomy (NCBI): domain Eukaryota; kingdom Metazoa; phylum Chordata; class Amphibia; order Anura; family Eleutherodactylidae; genus Eleutherodactylus; species Eleutherodactylus coqui. The sequence continues at coordinate 97,000,049 of NC_089848.1, read as the reverse complement.
CCAGGACCCTGCCAGTGCAGCGGGGTTGTTATACTGTATTGTTAAAGCTTGTGGTTGAAATCTATGTCAGAATGCAATGTAAACAAATCTGGATTGTACAATATTGTTGACTGATATAGAGGCTAGGTTACATTAAGCTGTGTACAGAGTTTATTTTGATGCCCGTCATAAGAAAAAAAACAATAGTTATTGCACTGACAGGCAGATTTCTTGAAATTTGCATGTGCGCAAAGCAGCAAGACAGCATCATACCCACAACTGTACAGCTCAGTAAACAAATACAGTACCAGAACCAAGTTCTTTACATAAATACAGCACCAGAACTAAGCTCATAACATACAATACCAGAACCTAGCTAATAACATAAATACAAAACTAAAGCCAAGCTCAGTACATAAATACAAAACCAGAACCAAGATTATAACATGAATACAGCATGAGAGCCAAGTTTGTAACATAAATACAGTACCAAAAGCAAGTTCTTCTTTACATAAATACAGCACCAAAACCAAGCTCATAACATACATACCAGAACACACTCATAACATAACTACAGAACTAGAAGCAAGCTTAGTACATAAATACAAAAGTAGAACCACTATTATAGCATAACTACAACACAAAAAACAAACTTATAACATAACTACAGCACCAGAACCAAGCTCAGTACATAAATAGAAAACTAGAACCAGTATCATAGCATAACTACAACACATGAACCAATATCATAGCATAACTACAACACATGAACCAAGCTCATAACATAAATACAGCACCAGAACTAAGCTCATATCTTAGATACAGCTATAGAGCCAAGTTCACATCATAAATACAACATCAGCACCAAGCTTATATCATAAATACAGCACCATAACCAAGCTCATACCAAAAATACCACTCCAGAACCAAGGTCATAATATAAATACAGTAGTGTAACAAACAATGGGCTGGCAGTGGCGGTTTAGAACAATAGAGGAGAGAAGACAGAGCTAGGAAGATGTTGATTCACATATCTGCACAAGAGACATGGAAGAAGAAGATAATCTGGCAGGGTAGACCTAAAGGGGCGATTCTCCACAGCCTACATGGCCAACATCCGGTGCAACTGTATGGGCCGTGCAAACTAAGGCCAGACATACCAATATATGAAGGGTTATTCCCATCATGGGAAATGATGACATATCGCTAAGGTATGCTATTACTGTCTAATCATGGAGGTCCAACATCAAGTGAATGGGGCCCAGCACAGCCAGTCTTTGGAAGCACCAATATGCAGTGTAAAGCTGTGAAGGAGCAGTGCAGCCACTTGATTTTCCGGCCCTGTGGTGGTCCCGGCACTCAGACCTCACCAATCAGAAAATGATAGCATATTCTAGCAGTATGCCATGATAAGAATAAGCCTTTAACCCCACATATAATGAGGACGGTCATTTTCTACCATTAGGAAAATTGTGAAGAAGCAGTTAAACTGCGCTAATTTCCTTGGCAGAGATAAGATATTGAGCCATATATCAAGGTACGATTGCAAAGCTAATCAATGCCGCATATATTATATTTTTACAGTCTATTTCTTATTAAGCTTAAAGCTCGATTCACTTCAGTTGATCTCTAAAAAATGGTGCTGTACCCACTACACCACAGATGGTGCTACCTGCTATTTATTGTCTTCAGTGTTGGCTGCCTCTTAAAGGGAATATGCCGTGATTGAAAGCTATTCACTTAACACTGGATAGGGGATAACATTCAGATCGGTGAGAGTCTGATTGCTAGAACCCCCACTCCTCCCAAAATTGGAGCTATGGAGGTAAGGGCAGAGAACATTGCACATGCACACCCGCACTCCATTCATTTAATTCTGATCATCAAAGACCGTTGAGCTCAACTCAGCTATCTATGGCAATTCTAATAAAATCAATGGACTGGAAGTGTGCATGTGTGACCCCCCACCACCCTCACTTCAGAATGTGCCAGACCCTTGAATTTGGGATAAGTGGGGGTCCCAGTGGTTGAACCCTCACCAATCTGAATGTTATTTCCTATCCTGTGCATAAGGAATAACTTTCCACCATGGCACGTCCCCTGTCCTTTTCTCATCTCAGTGGGAATAGCTGCACGGTTTTGCAGCCTTGGCCTACTGACTTTGACAATATCTTCTTTTTGTTCATAGTCAACCCTATTTCCCCATATGGACTCTTCTTAGATACGACTCATGGTGCTGTGAATATGTCAAGTGGGCGGTCCCAACTGCTCATAGCTGATCAAGTCTGACATCACCCATTGACAGTGAGTGGTGAAAACTGCCCGCTTGACACATTCGCAGTGCCGATAGCCAAATCAAAGAAGAGCCCGGCTTGTTATGGGTGTGAGTATGAACAAAGGAAGTATATCATCTAGGTCAGTTGAGTTAACGGGGCCAGAGGCGTAACTTGAAGCTCCTGGGCCCCAATGCGAAACCTGTAATGGGGCCCCCAACTATAATGCTTTATTCATAGTACTGGGTTCCCTATATGGAGAAGAGAGGCCTTATGGGCCCCCTAAGGCTCCTGGGCCTGGGTGCAACCGCATACCCTGCATCCTCCATAGTTACGCCCCTGAACAGGGCTGCAACTACAAAGCTATACAGCCGGCCCTGCTGACATAAAGACATGAGAGGTGTTTGTTAACTCATTATCATTAGGTAATAGCAGTGAAGAGGGGCTACAGATAAGGATTCATTCTCAACATATTTCTGTTCCATTTACCATAAAGGCCGTAGATGTATAGCACCATATAACTAGTAGATGAAGGTTGTGATGGATGCCTAGCAGCACCATCTGTCACCTATAGACTATTCGATTAATCTATACCTCATAAGCGCTCGTGAGTTTTTCATGCCATATAGGGTATGTTTGTTAAATATCTTAATAGACTGCTGGTTACAAATGCCACGTTATCGTGTCCATCACAAGTGCACTATTATGGCATCCGTTAAACGAATACATCATTAATAGCTCATATACTGCTATCCATCCCCATAGGATTCCATATTAAAGAAAATGTATACCACGCACTATATAGTTCTGATTTCCCGCGAAAGGCGTGCCATGGTCCACTCGTTACTCCAGCCTCTTTTTTGTGATATACTGATATACCGCTCATGTGGAAGCTAAACTTACCCTCTGTCTAACTAATGGACCCCTATAGGCACAATTAGTATGTATGTAGGGAACTTTCTTGGCATAAGCACTTAAGATATGGTAAAAATGTGAAGTGTATGGAGTCTAAGTTACCTGGTAGACCAAGTAAGTCTGTGGTAATGTAAGGGGTGAACACCTAGGAGTTACTTCTTTTTACACTGTTTTATGCTGTTTGTATACTGTTTCTTTGATGTCAGGGGAGGTCACTTGGGGGAGGAAGAGAAGGTGGAGCGGCGGCCATGTTGTGGAGAGAGGAACACCAAAGAGGGATGATGCGAACTGACCTGTACTCCTACGGTGCATATATATGGTGTAAGGAAACCATGATTCTACTCAGTAGACAGGAATAGAAGGCTTATGGCAACAAGAGAACTGGCATAGTAACAAACCAATAATTACTAATTGGGACTGTCCATGATCGGCTACCTCACTTGCTGCCTTCCCGGCATGACCTCCTCCCTGCATCTAGTATTGCTAACCTAACACTAGAGCCAACTAATTTGAACTGTTCAAACTCCGCACAAGCTCATCAGAAGTCAGTGAATGTTGGACCTCATGCTTATGTCTAGTTGTGGCATCCTTGTCCTCTGGCGTGGCTAAATGTGCTAGCCGGGGTTAGTCAGGACTTACAAAAACAGCCAAGCAGGCCATGTTATGCTGTTTCTGTAATTTCCATAGAAGGTTATCGAGGTTATAGAAACAACATAGCACAGCAAACTATGCTGTTTTCACAGCTCTCAACTTGCAAAAACAGCATAGTTCATTACGCTACATTGTTTCCATAACTTCATAGAATTCAATTGGGGTTACAGAAACAGCTATTTTCAAAAATCTCAAACACCACATTCAGCGAGGCTGGAAGCCAGAAAATCAAGAACTAGAGATAAGTGTGAGTTCCAGGCGCAGGACTCACATAGATCAGACTTTTATGTCTCAGGTGGGAATATCCCTTTAAGCTCACTTGTCAGCTTTGCCATGTAGACTGGGACATTGTCAGCACAATGTGGATATTTTAATCCCAGCTATATTGTATCTGGAGCTTTGGATAATGTAAAATGCTAACACTATGCATACAACCAGATTCTGTATGTACCGTATGATAATGAAGTTAAGTATTCGTGACACTGTATGAACTTGATTCATTATAACATTTGCTCTGCTTTCTTGTTAACCTTAATTCAACGTGAATGAAGTCCTATTTCCAGGAAAAAAGGAGTAAATTGGTTTATCATCTTTTAAGCATATGGAACATTTCAGATGTTAGGAGTATGTCAAGATGAACAATAAACAACCTTGATTGATGTTCAGATAACCAGCTAATTTTTGTTATTTCCCGAAATACATATGTGAGTAATATGTTCTCACTAAAGATGAGCGCGCATACTCGGTAAGGCGATATACTCAAGAGAGCATCGCCTTTTTCGAGTACCTGCTGGCTCGTCCTTGAAGATTCGGCGGGGCCACGGGGGTGAGCAGGGGGTTGCAGAGGGGATCGGGAGGGAGAGAGGGAGGGATCTCTCCCACTCTCCTCCCCACTCCCCCTCGCTGCCCCGCACTGCCCCCGACCCCGCGGACCCCGCAGCCCCCCCCCCCCCCCCGAATCTTCAGGGACAAGCCAGTAAGTACTCGAAAAAGGTGATGCTCTCTCGAGTATATCGCCTAACCGAGTATGCTTACTCATCTCTAGTTCTCACCATGACTATGCCAAAGTCTTATCAAATTTCATTTATGACTCTGTTTATCTGAAATCTCATGTCCATGTTTAAAACTATCTCACATATATAAAGTACACCTTGGGAGGATGACTATTCCCAGACTCTTATTGAAATCAGAAAGAACAACATGGCTAGCCGATCCCCATTCTACCTAGATATTATTTAACATCTCCAACAATTTGGAGGCCCCAGCAAGATGCAAATTTGACTTTTTTTGCATTGAACGGAACAGGCGAAGTAAAAGCCAGTATAGGGGAAGCAAACCAGCAAAAAGATCTTAAGGTAGACCATTCTTTGATTCAATTGTATTGTACTGTTATGCTGCTTAATACTAATTTTGCCTTGAAAACTGAAAAGACACATAAATGAAAACTGAAAGAGTGTAATGTCACTACCCTCTTTCTGGCAAAGGGTGGGGGCTATACACCCTCTCTTTAATATGGACGCTCCCAGGAAAGATTTTACAAATAAATAGCAAAAACAGTGGTAAAACAACAGAATTTTTAATGAAAGTATATTACAAGATTGATGAGACACACACAGGCTATTAAAGAAGTGTGCGCTGCCTGAAAAGTTAGTGCCCCTTTAACCCCTTAATGACACGGCCTATTTTGGCGTTGAGGACCAAGCGATTTTTGGTATTTTTCCCTCTCCATTTTTTCAAAAGCCATAACTTTTTTATTTTTCCATCGACGCGGCCTTATAAGGGCTTGTTTTTTGCGTGGCGAGCTGTAGTTTTTATCGGTGCCACTTTTGGGTACATAGACTATATCATAAAACTTTTATTATTCTTTGTATGATAACAGGGAGAAAAAACGCATCGATTCTGACATAGATTTTTTTTTTACAGCGTTAATCATGCAGGATAAATGACACACAAAAGGTTTTCTGTGGGTCGGTACGGTTACAACGATACCAAAGTTCTTATATTTTTAGATTTTTACACTTTTTTGCAATAAAAAGCCTTTTTTTTGGAAATCTTTTTTTTTTCTCTTTAGCTGCATTCAAAGTCCTGTAACTTTTTCATTTTTCTATGTACGGAGCTCTATGAGGGCTTATTTTTTGCGAGACGAGCTGTAGTTTTTATTGGTACCATTTTGGGGAATGTACGGCTTTTTTGATCACTTTTATTGCATTTTTTGTGAGGCAAAATGCTAAAAATTAGCATTTTGCTTCTGTTTTTTAGCTTTTTTTTTAACGCTTTTTGTCGTACAAAATAAAAAACATGTTCAACTTTTTGAAAACGTTGTTACGGATGCGTCAATACCCAATATGTGGGGTTTTACATTTTTTTTTACCTTTTTTTATGCTAATATTAGAAAAAGCATTTTTTTTTACATTTTTCTTTTTTTTACGTTTTTATTCTTTTTTTTACACTATTTGAGTCCCTCTGAGGGACTTGCAGCACTGTGCCTATGATCGCTGTGATAAGGCATGGCTGAGCTACTGCTCTGCCATGCCTTATCGCTTATACAGCGATCATAGGCATAGGCAATACAGGACCCCAGTGTCTGGCGTCCTGTTGCCATGGTGACAGGCCGGGCTCTCGCGATAACATCGCGAGAGCCGGCTGGAGACACAGAGGGAGCGCGGCAGGGAAGGGGTTAACAGCGGGACGCGGGCTGTGACTGACATATGATCCCGCGCTATCCACAGGACGTACCGGTACATCATTTTGCGCGAAGTACCAGTCTACCATGAATTTCTCCATATTTGTAATAATAAAAACAAAGCAAAAAAATATTTTAACCTCTTAATGACTGTCGACACGCCTTTTGACAGCCTGCAGCCTGGCTATCTCCCTCTATTTATCGCAGCTACTGGCTGTTTATTACAACCAACACCTGGCGGCCACAGCTCCAATACGCCGCAAAGCTCATCAGAGCTGTTAACCCTTTAAATGCCCCAAACGATGTCCAGTGGTCCCGTACAGCCTCCTGTGACAAGATCATGGCAGCCGGGGACCTTCTTAGAGGCCCCAAGCTATGCCTGTGGGGTGACTTGATAGCCTACCTGTCCAATCGTAGTGTGTAGAAATTCTAGGGCATTATATCATACTACAGGAGTGATCAAAGCATTGCAAGTTCTGCCCTGTGGGGGCTAAAATAAAAGTAAAAATAAGATCAATAAAGTTTAACTAATTATTTTTTACAAAGTAATAAAAGTTTAAAAAAATTGCCATATTTATAATATAATCTGAAAAATAAAGCAAAAATACATATTTGATATCGCTTAATACATAAAAGTCCGAGCTATCAAAGTAAGGCATAATTTACCCCGCACGATGAACGTTAAAAAATAACGCCAGAAATGCTCTTTTTTTGGTCACCCTGTCTCCAAGAAAAAACGCAATAAAAAGTAATCAAAAAGTGTTATTTATTCCAAAATGATACCAACGCAAACTACAGGACATCGAACAAAAAAATGAGCCCTCGCTCAACTATGTTGACGGAAAAATAAAAAAGCTGTTCCGCTCAGAAGATGGCGGCAGAAAATAGTTTTAAAAAGTAATTGTCTTTGAAGAAAATGCAAGTAGTACAGCAAAAAAAAACTATATAAGTTTGGTATTGTAGTAATCATATTGACCCATAGAATAAAGCTTTCATGTCATTTGTGTTGCAGTTTTGCACCGTAGAAACAAGACGCACCGAAACATGGCGGAATTTCATTTTTTTTCCATTTCTCTCCACTTTGAATTTTTTTTTCAGTTTTTCAGTAAATTATATGGTACATTAAATAGCACCATTGAAAAACACAACTCGTCCCGCAAAAAACAAACCCTCATACAGCGACGTCGATGGAAAAATAAAGGAGTTTCGATTTTTTAAAAGGGGCGAGGAAAAAACGAAAATGGAACAACGAAAAAAAGCTTGGAGTGATTAAAACTGACATTGGCAAGTCCATAAAAGTCAGATCTATTAAAATAACGCAGTATTTATCCTCCACAGAGCACATTGTTAGAAAAAGGAAAACACAATTACCAAATTCCGCTTTTTCGTCACCCTATATCAAAGAAAAAATGTAAGAAAATGCGATCAAAAAGCCTTATGTTCCCCAAGATGGGACCAATAGAAACCACAGAACATCCCAAAAAAAGTGAGGTCTCGCACAGCTCCATCAATGGGAAGATTAAGAAAAAGATTATGATGGTCAGAAGATGGCGACCGAGAATATATATTTTTTTATTTCAATTCTATAGACTTACATCTAATTAGTGAAATTAAATACATGAGATTTTGCTTTTAATTAACTCCTTCCTGTCTGATTGGATGGTTCAATCACCTTTTGGAGAAGCTCATACAAACAGTTCATTATGCACATAGCAAAAAAAAGAAAAAATGCAATAAAACGTGCTAATTTGTGCAGGTAAGTGAAGCTCTTTGGCTTTTGAGTAACGCCACTAATGATTATGTAATCCTGTGAACATGTAGTAGTGAAGTGATACGCAATATAAAATAGATGCGTTTTCATCTGTGTCTCCGGATATAATTATATAACAGCTCTTCGCTGAATGAATATCTGTCATCTCCGGCCGTAAAATGATACAGCGATTCGTATTAAGTTCATTGACAGCGTTACTCCCTGATGGTTATTTCATGTGTCTTCTCACAAGTAGATGGGATTAAGCTGTTACTGTGAATTTGCCGTGAAAAAGGAAGTTTATCCAGATACTTCTTAAACTTTATTTCACATGGCCAGAGGGAATCCTCGCGGCTCTAAACTCACCACAGACACGAGAAATTCTACATCTTAAAATCCATTTTACATTCTTGAGAAACCTTGAAAAGTGGTTGTGAGATAGGAAAATACGCTCCCATACAGTGCATGTAGCTGAGCTGAGTTGGTTGCTGCAGTTAGGGCTCTTTCAGACTGACGTATGCGCAATTGCGCACAATCAGTGCAAGGCTTTCTCTATGTACTGCGTGCAGAATGAAGGAGCCCTTAAACTAACATTTTGCTGTTACTTCACAATAGGGCACGTTTATTGCACCTTTTATGATGCAAATCGATTTAGACAAAATTTACTACTGCTTTGCCCAAAAAGGAACAGATGTTACACCTCTCACTCGTTGTTTTAATCTAGAACAGGGGGCTATACTTAAGTGTAGTCAGTTTTTTAATTCAGATTCTGGGCTTAGTTACATGAGCGTATATCGAGCTGCGTTTTCACGGCCAGCCGATATATACGTTTCCATCTGAGCAGTCCCCCCCTTCCCTCCGCCTCATTAGCTCTCTTCCTCTCTCCTTCCCTCCAAGCGGTTTGCAATGGGAGTGGGCGGGACAGGGGTGGAGCTAAGCTTCCACCCCCTCCCTACCCCTTGTCCATAGACTTTTTTTATTCTTTACACAAGCTAGGGATGATTTTCAGGGAAGGGCTTATATTTAAAGCCCTTTCCCGAAAATCACTGCAGGGGTTGCCAGCAGCCCGTTGCTTTCAATGGTGCCGCCGTCAGCAGCAGCGGCCCTATTAAAAGCAATGGTCACGGGCCTTCAGTCACGCGTGTTTTGGTAGTCCGTGGACACACGGACTTGTGCGCACCTATGCATGCAGATAAACACGCTCATCTGAATGAGCTATTACTGCCCACCATGTATGATCTGCTGCATCACAGAAGCCATTGCATCCGTCAGTCGTAATACTCTACAAGGTGTATGGCAAGAACTTGACTGCAGGCCCCATGTGTGTTGAGTGATAAAGACGAATCACATTATCACTTCTGATAAGAAAAACATTTTTGATGTTGTACAAAAAAATGTTTTGAGTTTCTGTTTCCATTTGTATCACATTGATGCATCTAAGTGTCATTAAACGCGAGTTATGAGGGGTTCATATGGGGAAGATCATTTATAATAACCCTGTATAACGTAAAAAATGTATGAAAAATATAGAAAATGTAACTTTCCTCTGGTAATAGTCCCATCACTGATTCTAATGAAGTGTCTCCTAAACAGGCAGTAATGAGAACCAAGCAGTGCTAGGGAACAAAGAAAGAACATTTCAAGGCGGAACATATAGTAGTTCCTTAACCTTATGGATGCTTAAAATCAAGCATGCGGTGGCTCTAAATATGTTTGTACCATAGGATGCCACATTTCCAACAAGTCAGCTTGTTATTTTATCAAATGTCAGCACGGCTGGAGCCATCCTCATCAGCTGTAAGTGCTGGTATTGTGAAGTGAGAACAACAAGCAGCAACAAAGGCTCCGGCAAGGAGCAGTAGACCCCAAAAGTTCACAGACTACTAAAACACATAGGGGGTTATTTACTCAGAGTGGAGTCGCACATGCCATTCTAGGTAAGGCAGCACCTGTCTATGAGCGATAAATAAACTAAAAGGCCTCTACATTTGTCTCATCCTGCAGCACCTCCATACACCAGATGAAAACCTCCACCAGTTAGGAGCTAGAGTCATGCATGGCCACATTCCCTAAAGACAAGCCCCATGCACTTTTTAAAAAAAAAAAATGTGACTAAAAAGTTGCAGTTTTGGCCAGGACGTACATGGAAGTCATGGGGATCTAGAGCACAACTTAGTATGGGGTCCTCCATGAAATAAAATAAAATTAAAAAAAAAATAAAATATATATATATATTTATATATTAGAGGCAACCTATCTGTAATGCAGAGGGTTTAATCACAGTGGCTCAACTCCAGTATGCCTCTATATAATGCAGTCAGCAAATAATAGCCAGATAACAGCTGAGATAGTGAGGCAATCAGGGGCAGCTCTCAGCTATTGAATGACAGCTGAGAGCTGTCTCTGATTGGTCCCTGCGCTCAGCCAATCAGAGGTAGCACTCACTCACCCATTCATGAATTCATGAATGGGTGAGTGAGAGCTGCCTCTGATTGGTGAGGGCTGTGACCAACCAGAGGCAGCCCATTCAGCAGGCGGGGATTTTAAATCCCCGCCTGCCAAATACTACAGAGAGCAGTTCAGGAGAACTGCCGGCCGGACGCGGCTGAACTCCGGCTGCTGAAAAAAAGGTGAGTATACTTTTTTCTTTTTTTTTTACACATTTGCAGGATGCTTTTCAGGGAAGGGCTTATATTTTAAGCCCTTCCCTGAAAATTCATACAGCGCTTGCTGGCAGCCCATTGCTTTCAATGGAGCCGGCTGTATTGCCGGCTCCATTGAATTCAATGGGTGATCATCGTTCTCCTCTGCCACAGCTGTGGCAGAGAATAATGGGCAGCGCTCCTTTGATCAGGGCCCTTTAGCTGAAAACGCTGCTCGGTGCAGATATTTCAGTGAATCGTCGGCCCCGGTCACGCGATTTGCGGATGTGCATCCGTTATGCGATCTGCAAATCGTGGGAAAAAATGCCTGTGTAACTTAGGCCTCATTCATAGTAATGGGAAGTGAGACCTTTATTGGGAAGTGAGACCTTATGGGCTCCAAAAAGCTTCAAGGGCCCGTGTGTGACTGCATCCTCTGTACCTATTATAGTTATGTCCCTGGCACCAGCGTTGTAAATATAGGGAGTTTGCAATGCTGAGCACATAATGCTTTTCTTGGGCTGTCATCATGCTGGAAAGATCTTTTAACAGAGAAACTTCTTCACCGTTATTGAGTTTGTCATATCCCAGTGCATGCCGAATCTCTTTAAGACTGGCTCCACGAGTACCTAGTTCCACCATCCCTACAGCGATAGCAATGCTGAGAGGAGAGAATAAGATGTTCTCATCTTCCTTTGTGGCTCAGAGTTCATGGTAGACCTTTACAGCAAATTCAGAGATGGTGTCTGCTCTTGACTGTGCAGTGACTGTCGATAAGAATCATTCTTGACATCCTCTTCTGTCCCCTTTCAGGGCGGAGTTGTTAATGGCAACAGGTTCCCCTTTGGCTGGATTTTTGTCCTTGATCATGCCATTCTCTGTACACTTACTACACAGTTACATGAGAAAACCCCATAAGAATGGCAAAGAAATCCTCGCCCCTGGATAGTCTAGCACCAATGACCTTGTTGGAAGTCCCTCATATCTATGGATCTAATCTATATTCCCATGAAAACTGATCCACAGAAAACTTAACACGTGATTTTATGCTGTCCTTTAGCTTCAATTTCCATACAGGAAAATTGTACATAAGTCACTTTAATGACATTGGACACATTTGTTGCTTTCGAGAAATGTAAGTAATAGAGATGAGCGAACGTACTCGTCCGAGCTTGATATTCGTGCGAATATTAGGGTGTTCGGGATGCTCGGTACTCTTAACGAGCACCACGCGGTGTTCGGGTTACTTTCACTTTCCTCTCTGAGACGTTAGCGCGCTTTTCTGGCCAATTGAAAGACAGGGAAGGCATTACAACTTCCCCCTGCAACGTTTAAGCCCTATACCACCCCCCTGCTGTGAGTGGCTGGGGAGATAAGGTGTCACCCGAGTATTGAAATCTGCCCTTCCCGCGGCTCGCTACGGATGTATTCTGACATTAGTTCAGGGAAAGTGGTATCGTGTTGGAGCTGCTATAGGGAGAGTGTTAGGTGTATTGTAGGCTTCAAGAACCCCAACGGTCCTTCTAAAGGCCATAAATCGTCTCTATATGCGCTCAGTGGGGCCGGCGGCAGCAGCGCCGACCCCATTGAGAACATATAGAAGACAAATCCTTCTTTTCTGCCACAGCTGTAACAGCTGTGGAAGAGAAGAACGATGTTTGTCCATTGAATTCAATGGAACCAGCAATACAGCAGGTTCCACTGAATGCAATGGGCTGCCGGCGATCGCAGGATGAATGGTCGGGAAGGGGTTAAATATATAACCCCTTCCCTGCAATTCATCCAGAAATGTGATACACTAAAAATATATACCGGCGTATAAGGCGACGGGGCGTATAAGACGACCCCCCAACTGTCACCTTATACGCCGGTAATACAGTGGAGCAAAGAATAAAAAGCATTACTCACTTCTTCAGATGATCTGCGCCACTCCTGTAGACTGTCACTCCTTCCTGGTGTTCTGCGGTGCTCCTGCAGGCTGTCGCTCCCTCCTGGTTCCCGGCAGAGCATTGCTTTCTCTACGAAAGGCTTTAAATCCACGCCTCCAGAAACACACGTGCCTTCAGCCAATCACAGCCAATGACAGTGATGTCATTGAATTGCTGTGATTGGCTGTGTTTCTGGAGGCGGGGATTTCAAGCCTTTCATAGAGAAAGCTTTAGTCTGCTGTGGACCAGGAAGGAGTGACAGTCTGCAGGAGCGGCGCAGATCGTCTGAAGAAGTGAGTAATGCTTTTTATTCTTTGCTCCACTGTATTGCCGGTGTATAAGGTGACAGTTGGGGGGTCGTCTTATACGCCCGGTCGCCTTATACGCCGGTATATATTTTTAGTGTATCACATTTCTGGATGAATTGCAGGGAAGGGGTTATATATTTAACCCCTTCCCGACCATTCATCCTGCGATCGCCGGCAGCCCATTGCATTCAGTGGAACCTGCTGTATTGCTGGTTCCATTGAATTCAATGGGCTAACATCGTTCTTCTCTGCTACAGCTGTTACAGCTGTGCCAGAGGAGAACGATCTTTATGCTGACAGTGGGGGGGGGGGGGGGGGCACTCTTGCCGCTATTGTGGCTTAATAGTGGGACCTGTGAACTTGAGATGCAGCCCAACATGTAGCCCCTCGCCTGCCCTATCCGTTGCTGTGTCGTTCCCATCACTTTCTTGAATTGTCCAGATTTTCACACATGAAAACCTTAGCGAGATCGGCGATATACAAAAATGCTCGGGTCGCCCATTGACTTCAATGGGGTTCGTTACTCGAAACGAACCCTCGAGCATTGCGAAAATTTCGTGCCGAGTAACGAGCACCCGAGCATTTCGGTGTTCGCTCATCTCTAGTAAGTAACTACTCTATATTTTATATATTCTGTCTGTTTTGTACTTTTTTCCTTATGTTTCTTCCCCCTTTTTGATTACTTCTTATGAACATAAATGTAAAATAAGTATTTCAAAAATTAGTCAACATTTAATTTAATTTCATACTATGATCTAATAATGTCATTGCGTCTTTTTCCTTTACGGAAGAGTCACTTGTATCTATTGTCCTTAATGAATAGGCTCAACAACATGAAGAGGCTTGTGCTGAATTAATCATGAAAAACTCAATATGACTTTAATAATTGACTAAATATTAACCGTTAACAGGGTGAACATATACTGAATTCATTGACCTAATGCTATCACGCATCAGAGCTCTTTATGGTAATGACTTGCAGATTATGAAGTTAATGAATTCCTTGGATGTCTACAGAACATTTTGTTTTCTAAACACCAAATACATTCTACTGAACATCCCAAAAGTCAAATCTAGCCGACCATTCCTTGAATATTAAATATAGCGTTGTATTGTTTCGTATTTTATATCATACACAAATAAGGAAGATAGCGTATAGCCCAAGTAAATCGTACACAAGTAAAACAAGACTTAAAGCAATTCTACACTTCTGAAACAAAATCCTGTTTTGGGACTTGAAGGAGTGGAGGATATATCATCTGCAGTTGTTCTTCTCTTGTACCCCTCCGATCTGCCAGTTCTTGGCCCTGTTTTCAGCTGTCTGAAATGTTCCTAATACCTAATGCATACAATGCACTGCTCTGGGATTGACCATTATTGATCACGTGCGCAGCTCTGGCCAATCAGAGAGCAGATATAGTGCATTTGTAGTCAAACACTAGCTGTCACATCAAGTGCAGATAGTTTGCACCATTGAATGGAATCAGCAATGGAGGAAAAGACCAGATGGAACCAGTGACAGATAATGTGGATCTTTACGAAGTAGGACAAAGTATGGTAAAGTATGGGGAAATATAAAAATGAATGCTCTAGAGCCATCTGAACTGGACTGGACTCTCAAGTGGAGCACCCACCCTGAAAAGGGCAATTCCACTAGGGGAGAGAGGCCAGATATGCATCCAAGACTAACTGGCAGAAACTACACTGAACACTAAACCTTACTAGGACAAAAGTAACCTGACTGAATAACTTACAAGTAACTTCTGAACCCACAGAGTTCTTTAATATAAAATATTCTGGAACAGTGAATGGCCAAGAATACAAGCAGTATATCCAGCACCCTTAAGGCTTAAGCCCCATTTACACGCAAAGATGATCGCTCAAAATTAGCTCAAAAGACAGTTTGATTGACAGTTTTGAGCGATCATTTTGCATAGAAACTAATGGACACTAATACCTATTAGTAGATTATTAGCTTCATTTGCATTTAAAGCTGAACGAAGGTTTAAGCAGTCAATGGGAGGGTGATGTCCACGCCCGCACCCCTTCACCCACCCTGAGACACAATCAGGGGGTGTCGAGGAGCTTACATAATAGCCCAAAGCCTACTGAAGGCATCCAGAGCTGCCATGCATAGATTCCTATCAAGCCCTGTCCATCAAAAATCACTTCATACTGCAATACTTCAGTGCTGCATGTAGTACAAGTGATCAAACAATCAAATTTTCAAGTCCCCATTGGGACTCAATAAAGTGTAAAAAAATAATTTGTTAAAGTTTTTTCACATTTAAAAAAAAAAAAAATATATATATATATATATATATATATATATATATATATATATATACAAAGAAAAACCTTTTTACATTTTTTCCCTTAAAAATTCAAACAACTAAAAAACCCCACTTAATTGGTATTGCTCCGTAAATAAAAGTCAGGATTATTAAAATATCACCACATTTATCCTGGAAGGTGAAGGCTGTAAAAAAAGATGGAATGGCAGAATTGCAGTTTTTTTTTAGTATACAGGCTCCCCAAATAAATGAAATAAAAATGGATCAAAACGATATTTTTACCAAAATAGTAATAATGAAAACTAAAGCTCACTCTGCAAAAACGTAGCCCTCACACAGCCCAAACGACGAAAAAAATAAAAAAAAGTTACAGGTCTTAGAATATAATGATGAAAAGCAATTTCTGTTTTAGAAATAAAAATATAATTTTTAAAAATAGAACATTAAAAGACTATATAAATTTGGTGACGCTGTAATTATACCAATCCATAGAACAAAGTTTATGTGTCATTTTCACTACACTGTGAACACTGTAGAAACCAACCCCATCACTAAAATGGCGTAACTGCATTTTTAAAAAACTTTCTCCCCACTTACAAAAATTACAAATGTCTTTCTGTACGCTATATGACACCATTCAATGACATCATTGTCATTGGCTGTGATTGGCTGAAGGCACGTATGTTTCTGGAGGCGGGGATTTAAAGCCCTTCGTAGAGAAAGCAATGCTCTGCCGGGAACCAGGAGGGAGCGACAGCCTGCAGCAGCACCGCAGAACGTCAGAAGAAGTGAGTAATGATTTTTATTCTTTGCTCCACTGTATTGCCGGCGTATAAGGTGACAGTTGGGGGGTCGTCTTATACGCCCCGTCGCCTTATACGCCGGTATATATTTTTATTGTAACACATTTCTGGATGAATTGCAGGGAAGGGCTTATATATTTAAGCCCTTCCCGACAATTCATCCTGCGATCGCCGGCAGACCATTGCTTTCAGTGGAACCGGCTGTATTGCTGGCTCCATTGAATTTAATGGGCAAGCATCGTTCTTCTCTGCCACAGCTGTTACAGCTATGGCAGAGAAGAATGATTTGTCTTCTATATGTTCTCAATGGGGTCGGCGCTGCTGCCGCCGGCCCCATTGAGCGCATATAGAGAAGAGAAGAGAAATCGCAGATCGCACATAGGTGCGATCTGCGATTTCTATGGCCTTAAGAAGGACCGTTGGGGTTCTTGAAACCTAAAATACTCCTAACACTCTCCCTATAGTAGCTCCACCAAGATACCACTTTCCCTGAACTAATGTCAGAATGCATCTGTGGCGAGCCGTGGGAGGGGCAGATTTTAATACTCGGGTGACACCTAATCTCGCCAGCCACTCACTGCAGGGGGGTGGTATAGGGCTTGAACGTTGCAGGGGGAAGTTGTAATGCCTTCCCTGTCTTTCTATTGGCCAGAAAAGCGCACAAATTTCTCAGGGAAGAAAATGAAAGTAACCCGAACACCGCGTGGTACTCGTTACGAGTAACGAGCATCTCGAACACCCCAATACTCGAACGAGTATCAAGCTCGGACGAGTATGCTCGCTCATCTCTAGTAAATACATTTGCTATGTACAGTCAGTATTCACTGTAGCAAAGAAGTCCCATTGTCAGGACTCAAACCCGGGTACTCCTGTAATCCTGTACTCCGGGTGGTGGTTCTGCCTGCTGAGGTATCCAGCCCTTTGGATAGCTCTCTTGCATGTCCTTGTCCTTGTTTCCTGCTCCTCATCCAGTTTCCTGTTTGGCTCCACCCTGTTCTCCCAGATATGATGTCCTATAAAAGCCAGACCCTTTCACTTCCTCTTTGCATGTTTATTATGCTCCAGACCTATAGTTAAGCTCCACCACCTGCCCGCTCCTCTGGACTGTAATTGATACTACCCATGAACCAACCTCTGGCTTCCCCTGACTATGCTACCTGCCTGCTCCTCTGTACTGCAACTGATACAACCCATGTACCGACCTCTTGCTTTCCATGACTATGCTTCCTGCCTTCTCCTTTGTACTGCAACTGATACTACCCATGTACCAACCTCTGGCTTCCCCTGAGTACACTCTGCCTGCATTAGTTACAATACTAACACTCCGACCCCAAACTGGACTGTTACACCCATTTTCCTGATCAGAACTATCATTATGTGATCTCACTCTGAAATTCAAGCCAGTTTATGTCATGTATACAGATCCCCATGAGCCATTGAGGCTCACTGTACATGTACATCAGTAGCCATGTCAGTCTCAGGGGACGTCCTTTAATTTACATGTACAGCACATTCGCGCCAATATTTTTTGGAATAAAATTGTTTCTTTGGATCTTAAAAGGGGGTTGCTGCCTTTTATTTAACTGCTGACCTATCCCCTGGTCCGCCACTTCCTGCTTCTCTCATGGTCATGAATAGATGGGATGTCCTAACCAGGAGAGAAATCGGAAGTGGAGTAGCAGAGCAGCGCTCCCACTTCCTGTGCTGACCGCTGATGACAATGTCTGGCCACTGCACTGGACATCAGACTGGATAATCAGCTGATGGATAGGCATCCCAAGCGGTGGACCCCCATCCATCAACTACTGATGACCTATCCGGGATATAGCTCATCAGTTAAAAAGAGGGCAGGAAAACCCTTTAACCCCTTGAGTGTCGGGTTTCCTACCCCCCTGTCCTGCCCATTAGGGCAGGTTTTTTAAATGGGCTATTCATTTAATTTCAACTAATTTTGCAGTCACGTTCCAAGAGCCATAACTTTTTCATTTTTCCATTGACACGGCCATGTGAGGGCTTGTTTTTTGCTGGAGTTGTACTTTTTGATGGCATCATTTTTGGGTATATATAATGTATTGCATAACTTTTGTGAAAAAATTTGTAGGGAGATTGGGGAAAACAAGTAATACAAGTTAAATCACCCTCCTTTTGCCATATCTATAATAGAAAAATCTAAATCATAAAAGAAAAATACATATTTGGTATTGCCGCGTCCGTAAATGTCTGATCTATCAAAATAGTGCATTGTTTAATCCCCACGCTGAACGTAATCCAAAAAAAAAAAAGAACGCCAGAAATGCACTTTCAATCACCCTGTCTCCCAGAAAAAATGCAATAAAAAGCGATCATAAAGTCGTATGTATTCCAAAATGGTACTAACGTTAACTACAGGACATCCCGCAAAAAATGAGCCCTCGCTCAAGTACGTCGATGGAAAAATAAAGGAGTTATGATTATTTAAACGGGGGGAGGAAAAAAAGAAATGGGGAAAGAAGAAAAAAAGGGACCGTTTCATTAAGGGTTTAAATAATGTATTAACTTCCTTCTCTGGGTCATTACGACGCATGGATACCACATGTGTAATTTTATTTTTAATTTTTCACAAAGTAAAGGGAGACAAGTGTTTTTAATTTAATTTTTTAAAGAATTTTTAAACTTTTTATTTTTTTTTATTTTTGTTCTTTTAGTGGACTTCCACAGAGACCCATCAGGACTCCCTGATCACATTCTTGGGGGAAGGGGGGCGGTCCGATGGTTACAGCCCTTTACATGCTGCAGTCACATAGACTGCAGCATGTAAAGGGTTAACACAGCAGAGATCAGAGGTTTTCTCTGATCTCTGCTGTAAGAGCTAGTACCTAGCTGTCCTCTGACAGCTAACAACCAGCTCTCTCTGCCACAGAGACCATCAGCTTGCTTCTGACAAGCCGATGGTCTCTATAGCAACCTGTAAACAAAGCAGGACATTAGAAGCGGAGATTGCCGGCATATCGGCAATATCTTCTGCTTCTGTCATAGCCCTTGCTTTGTTCTCTGTGGGTCTGTGCAGGCAGAGCACACTGTCACAGCTTGTGCCATTGTGCTCTGCATCTCCCATAGTGATACATAGCCCGGAAACCTTCCGGGCTATATTGCTATGAGCAGTGGAGCTCCTCCCGGAAAATTTCCGGGCGTGCCACTCAAGGGGTTAAAGTCTACCTGAACTTTATATTTGTTTCCATAAATCAGCAGTACAAGCAGGATCCAAGTCATATAATCTCCAGATACAGTGTTATTCCTCATGTGCACCTGACAGCTTATTCTGAAAAGTCAACTGAAAGTGTGCCCTCGCTTTAAATAACCTCTTAATTGCCGCTAGTAAAATAAATAAATGGCCTGAAGGTTAAAAAGTGTCCTGCCATCCTTGTTATGTGACCTCTGAAAAAAGTTTTTAAAAATGAGGCCATCGACAATTATGGTTGCCATAGTGACGCTACATTATTCATTTGTCCTATGCCAAGACTTGTTTCTGAATGAGCAAGATATATATTATTATGTTGGATCCTTTTGACCCTACACATTAACAGGCACAATTTATTGCAGATACATTGTAACTAACTTACATATCAGGGGTTCAATTAAAATAATGAACGTCATTGTCATTCCACAGGCGTTAATGATGACATTGAATAGTATTTTGTGGATTATTTTGTCATACTCCATTAGAAATTGTTAACATCCTAACACCCTCTTCCCCTCCAGAAAGTGTTGGCACCCCTCCCCCTTCCTCCCCCCAAAAAGGAGTATGATTTCATTAATATCCTGCTATCCTGTATGACCCATTAAATTCTCATGCGGATACACATTAGGGCAAATATACTGGAGAGTTTATCATGGCTCTGCAGTATTTTTCTGTCGTCAAAAAGTTGCAGATTTTAGTGCAACCAGAGCTTCGTTCAAAAATGTTGTGACTTTTTACTGTTGTAGATTTCTCACTCCATTTTTCCAAAGTGTTGAGAAAAGTAGGTTGGGTTTGACTGGAGTGAGGTTTCTAGACAGAGTGAAAATATGCAACTTTTTAAAAAGTTGCAAAATTTCTTGCAGTCTCACACTAGTAGCTGGGTGGCAAGAAAAAGTGACTGCACACCCTTAGACATATCTAAGGTTGCCACTAATTTATGATCAGCATACAAAATTTGATACATTTGTTGCAAATAGTGGCAATGTGGCATCCTGCAAAATCGAATTGAAAAAAAACACAGACATGATAAATTACCCCCCACTGTCTAATACCTAGACGTTGCGAATTAATTGTCCATTTACATGGGACGAGCTATCGGGCTAGCCTAGTTTAGAGATCAGGGGTGTAACTAAAGGCTTAGGGGCCCTGATGCAAAAGGTGAGCTGCCCCCCCCCTCTATCTGTATCTGTACCTGTACCCATACCTAAATCATGCTGCACAAAGGCATAACCTGAAGCTTCTGGGCCCCAATGCAAAACCTGTAACAGGGCCCCCAACTATAATGCTTTATTCATACTACTGGGCTCCTGATATGGAGAAGAGAGGCCTTATGGGCCCCATAAGGCTCCTGGGCCCGGGTGCAACCACATCCCCTGCGCCCTCTATAGTTACGCCCCTGCTAGAGATCTTGGCTATTTAGACCACAATATTACACACTGCTTTAAGTACACCTCATGCTCCGCTATATGTGTCAAATGTATTAACAGGTAGAAGCCTCGTATTTCACTTATCTCACCTGAAGGCACCTCTGTATGCCAGATGAAAAGCTACATCAGCTCCACACTGGAATAAGATTTTGCTACACCAGAGTAGGCTATCCAGAGTAGATTATATTAAATATGATGGACATGAGCCATACAGCATCCCTCTCTTTGAAAAAGGTGGCAGGTTGCTGTGAAAATGCCCTAAAAGTCACAGTTTGGGCAATTTTGCTGAACTTGCAACTGTCGGATACCAGAATTCTAACATCCATGGCATAATTAATCGGACTCAGAAAAACTTAAAGCATACCTAAGTTTTCAACAAGTTTTCTGAACTGCATCAGGTTCTCCTTACCCAATCATTGGCTGCTGCTTGTTTTTGTTTTATGTCTGTAAGTTCTTATTTTCAGGTAGTCTTCAGCATTTTTCCACTGCCCTGCTGTTTTCAATCTACTTTCAGGAAGGTAGCATTATAACAAGCCTACTATTCTGCAAGTAGTTCACTGTCCTGATTTCCTTGCCCTTACTTCCCATATTGCATTACACTGTCTTTGATCCAAACATCAGAGAGGCAGTATCTGAATGTCTGTCCAGGATGATCAGGCATTTAGATATATTTTGGCCAAATGGTTAGTACCCACTATAATTTGTGTGTACAATGTGTTGACACCTTGTAACAGCAGGAGATTATGGAGATTGTTATCACAGTGTCTGCATCCTGGAGTGTCCCTGTGAAGATAACCCCTTCCCCTGTTGCTATGAAAATGTCCATGTGTTCTTGTTACCACCGAAGCCCTGTACCTAACAACAGGGAGGGGATTGCAGACAAGCTAGAAGGGAGACCCCTAGAGGCAGCTACTTCAAACCTGATTTACAGCAGTAAAGCAACAAAATTGTTAATGCAAGTATATTATAGAAATGATAAGCCTGACACAAATTAATAAATAGTTGTCTGAAAAGTTAGTGCCTCTTGAAAATGCACCAGATTTATTAGAGTTCCTCTGCTAAATGATGAATCTGTAGATTCTTTAGACTGTCTAGTTTAACTTTATACAACCTATTTGTTGGCTTAGTTTCGGCCAAATGTTTTACCAAAATTTGCACATTTTTGGAGCAATGGTTTCACATTTAGGATGGTGAGTTTTAAAAGCTGTCTAAAATGCATGATAATTGAGGTGCAAATCATGTAAGACACTTCTCTGGTGCAATTTGTGACATAAAACTGGTATATTTCCAATAGTAAATCTGCTCCAATGGTTCCACTGACTGCATGAACTGCTATAATCACTATCATCAGCTCTGACAAACTCCCCAAACTTTCTCATACACGTTGGTATTATTCGAATCTGGTATTCTTATCGCTGCTGCAGGCATGGAAAACGAACGCAGCCTTCCATGCTAAGTAGAACGTAGATATGCCCCCATAGCTACGGCTGATTTTCATACTGCATACAATTTCTGCTTATACCTAATATTATCCATAAATCATAGCAAAACTTAAAGAGGAAGGAATTACTTGCAGAAGACGACTTTCCATGAGAAAAGAAGAAAGGGAAAATTGAATTTTTTTCGAAATCCTTTAAGCCTCTGTGATTTATTCCACGTACCGCAGAACACTAATAGGTTCTCCACACCCACTGGATCAGCAATTTACCATTATTTAAAGGTATTTCAAGCATCAGATTAAACAAAAAATGAAATGGGCATCATAGGGCGACTTCTGTATGCTCTGCAGTTAGGTCTAAGACAAGAAAGTGTAACATAAAGAAGTCATCATGTTTAGAGATGAGCGAACACCAAAATGTTCGGGTGTTCGTTATTCGGAACGAACTTCCCGCGATGCTCGAGGGTTCGTTTCGAACAACGAACCCCATTGAAGTCAATGGGCGACCAGAGCATTTTTGTATATCGCTGATGCTCGCTAAGGTTTTCATGTGTGAAAATCTGGGCAATTCAAGAAAGTGATGGGAATGACACAGTGACGGATAGGGCAGGCGAGGGGCTACATGGTGGGCTGCATCTCAAGTTCACAGGTCCCACTATTAAGCCACAATAGCGGCAAGAGTGCCCCCCCCCCCACTGTCAGCATAAAGATCGTCCTCCTCTGGCACAGCTGTAACAGCTGTAGCAGAGAAGAACGATGTTTGCCCATTGAATTCAATGGAGCGGCAATACAGCAGGTTCCACTGAATGCAATGGGCTGCCGGCGATCGCAGGATGAATGGTCGGAAAGGGGTTAAATATATAACCCCTTTCCTGCAATTCATCCAGAAATGTGTTACACTAAAAATATATACCGGCGTATAAGGCGACCGGGCGTATAAGACGACCCCCCAACTGTCACCTTATACGCCGGCAATACAGTGGAGCAAAGAATAAAAAGCATTACTTACGTTTTTAGATGATCTGCGGCGCTCCTGCAGGCTGTCACTCCCTCCTAATCCACGACAGACAAGCTTTCTCTATGAAAGGCTTTAAATCCCTGCCTCCAGAAAGACACGTGCCTTCAGCCAATCACAGCCAATGACAATGATGTCATTGAATGGCTGTGATTGGCTGTGTTTCTGGAGGCGGGGATTTCAAGCCTTTCGTGGAGAAAGCAATACTCTGCCGTGGACCAGGAGGGAGTGACAGCCTGCAGGAGCGCCGCAGATCATCTAAAAACGTAAGTAATGATTTTTATTCTTTGCTCCACTGTATTACCGGCGTATAAGGTGACAGTTGGGGGGTCGTCTTATACGCCCCGTCGCCTTATACGCCGGTATATATTTTTAGTGTAACACATTTCTGGATGAATTGCAGGAAAGGGGTTATATATTTAACCCCTTTCCGACCATTCATCCTGCGATCGCCGGCAGCCCATTGCATTCAGTGGAACATGCTGTATTGCCGCACCATTGAATTCAATGGGCAAACATCGTTCTTCTCTGCTACAGCTGTTACAGCTGTGCCAGAGAAGAAGGATTTGTCTTCTATATGTTCTCAATGGGGTCAGCGCTGCTGCCGCTGGCCCCATTGAGCGCATATAGAATGCATCCATAGCGAACCGCGGGAGGGGCAGACTTTCATATCAGGCGGACACCTTATCTCCCCAGCCACTCACAGCAGGGGGTGGTATAGGGCTTAAACGTCACAGGGGGAAGTTGTAATGCCTTCCCTGTCTTTATATTGGCCAAAAAAAAGCGCTAACGTCTCAGGGAAGAAAGTTTAAGTAACCCGAACACCGCGTGGTGTTCGTTACGAATAACGAACATCCCGAACACCCTAATATTCGCACGAATATCAAGCTAGGAAGAACACGTTCGCTCATCTCTAATCATGTTATATAACAAAATCTTGGGATTTCCTAACTATGGAGGCAGCGTGCCGTATAATCTACTGAAGTGTCCGCAAATATATGGGGTCCACATATCAGCAAATAATTAGTCTTTGTTCAGTGAAGTTATACAATTTTCCAGTACACTGCAAATATTGATATTTTGCTGTGCAGCCCCTCTATCAGGTCATTGATAAATATGTTGAACAGAGTGGGGCCTAATACTGAACCCTGTGGCACCCCGCTAGCGACTGTGGT
The DNA here is from genome assembly GCF_035609145.1 of Eleutherodactylus coqui. Classification (NCBI taxonomy): domain Eukaryota; kingdom Metazoa; phylum Chordata; class Amphibia; order Anura; family Eleutherodactylidae; genus Eleutherodactylus; species Eleutherodactylus coqui. The sequence goes on along the minus strand of NC_089848.1, from coordinate 96,975,551 downwards.
CCAATCAGAGTACGAACCATTTATCACCACCCTCTGCTTTCTATCATTGAGCCAATTTTTTACCCAATTACACACGTTTTCGCCCAGTCCGAGGTGCCCCATTTTGTATATTAGCCTATTATGTGGCACGGTGTCAAAGGCTTTAGAGAAGTCCAGATATACAAGATCAATAGATTCTCCCTGGTCCAGCTTAGAGCTTACTTCATTGTAGAAACTGATCAGATTTGTCTGACATGAGCGACCGTTCATGAATCCATGCTGGTGAGGAGTTATTCTCTTATTCTCCTTGAGGTACTCATCGATGGCGTCTCTCAGAATCCCCTCAAAAATTTTTCCCATTACTGAAGTGAGACTTACTGGCCTGTAGTTACCAGGCTCACTTTTGCTCCCTTTTTTGTAAATTGGAACCACGTTGGCAATGCGCCAATCCAATGGTACCACACCGGTCTTGATAGTGTCTAGAAATATTAGGTATATCGGCCTAGCTATCTCATCACATAGTTCCCTTAGTATCCTTGGGTGTAATCCATCTGGGCCTGGCGATTTATCAATTTTAGTCTTCTTTAGTTGCTTCCGCACCTCCTCCTGCGTTAGGTATGAGATATTTTGTGAGGGGTTCATTTTATTCCCCTGCATCTCGTGTGGCATTTCCTTTTCGTTTGTGAATACACTTGAGAAGAAACTGTTTAGTAGGTTTGCTTTCCCTTCGTCATCATCAATGATTTCTCTTGCATTATTTTTTAAAGGGCCAGTGCTCTCCTTGCAAATCCTTTTGCTGTTAATATAGTTGAAAAATAGCTTCGGGTTGTTTTTGCTCTCTTTGGCGATCTGTCTTTCTGCTTCCTCCTTGGCAGTTTTGATCTTATCTTTGCATATTTTGTTTTTTTCCCTGTACGATTTTAGCGCTTCTTCGCTGCCTTGTTGCTTTAGTAGTTTGAACGCTTTCTTTTTTTCGTTTATTGCCCCTCTTACCTACCGTCTTGTCGAGCCACATTGGTTTCCTTTTAGTTGAGTTTCTTTTATTTTTAAAGGGAATGAACTGCTCACATGAGGTGATTAGGATCCTTTTGAACTTTTCCCATTTTTCCTCCGTACTGATATTTTTGAGGATGTTGTCCCAATTAATGTTACTGATAGTAGTTCTAAGCTCATCAAATTTTGCTTTACTAAAGTTTAGTTTCTTTGTCGCTCCCTGATAAGGCTTCCTATTAATTGACAGCTGGAAGTTGATTATATTGTGGTCACTGTTCCCCAAGTGCCCCTCAACCTGCACCCCCTTTATACGTTCCGGTTTGTTAGTTAGTACTAGGTCCAGAATGGCCCTCCCTCTTGTTGGTTCCTGCACAAGTTGGTTCAGGTAATTGTCTTTAATTACTCTCAAGAACTTATCACCCCTGTGAGATTTGCAGGTTTCGTTCTCCCATGTTATATCTGGGTAATTAAAGTCCCCCATGATAATTACTTCGTTGCGCTTTGACACCTCTTCTATCTGCCTTAATAGTAAGTTTTCAGTTTCTTCTGTTGCTTTTGGTGGTCTATAGAAGACCCCTCTCAGGATTTTGTTATTTTTTCCTCCCTGTATTTCTACCCACAGAGATTCCACCTGTTCGTCTCCTACCCCTATATCCTCCTGTAGCCTCGGCTTCAAGTTCGATTTGACGTACAGACATACCCCTCCCCCTTTCTGGTTCCTTCGGTCCCTTCTAAAGAGATTGTACCCCTGCAAATTCACCGCCCAATCGCACTTATCATCAAGCCATGTTTCCATAATTCCGACTATATCATAATTTTCATCAGTCATTCTCGCTTCAAGCTCACCCACTTTACCAATCAGACTTCGTGCATTCGTGGTCATACAATTTATATCATTTTTTTTGTTTTTTAAATTTGTTTTGTTGCTATTCATACTTATGGCTGATCTATCAGTTCTAACTGTACTAACCCCACCCGCAGCTCGACCCCCATTCCCTTTGCTTGGACCCGGATCGCTAGTTACACTGGCTACCCCCCTATTTCTCATTTTACCCTCCCCCCAGTCCCTAGTTTAAACACTCCTCCAGCCTTCTAGCCATCTTATCCCCCAGCACAGCTGCACCCTCCCCATTAAGATGCAGCCCGTCCCTACGGTAGAGCCTGTAGCCGACAGCAAAGTCAGCCCAGTTCTCCAGGAACCCAAATCCCTCCTTCTTACACCAACTCCGGAGCCACTTGTTTACCTCCCTAAGATCCTGCTGCCTTTCTAGTGTGGCTTTAGGTGCAGGTAGTATTTCCGAGAAAACTACCCTGGAGGTCCTTGCCCTGAGCTTGGACCCTAGGTCCCTGAAATCATTTTTGAGGGCCCTCCATTGACCTCTAACTTGTTCATTGGTGCCAACGTGCACCATGACCGCTGGATCCTCCCCAGCCCCTCCCAGTAATCCGTCAATCCGATCCTCGATGTTTCGAACTCGAGCGCCAGGAAGACGACACACCGTTCGACGATCCCGTTCTTTATGGCAGATTGCCCTCTCTGTCCCCCTAATAATTGAGTCCCCCACCACTAGAACCTGTCTAGCCTGCCCTGCACTCCCCGTCACCGTCTCACTGGAGCAGTCATCCCTCTGGCGTTCAGAGGGCGTGTCGTGCTGCAGTGGTGCTGGCTCTGTAATGGCATCGCCCTCATCTGCCAACGTTGCAGACATGTTGGGTTGTGCCAGTTTAGGACCAGTCTCCCTGGTTCTATTCCCTCTACACCTCCTTCTATCTGTCACCCAGCTTACTGTCTGCTCCCCCTGCTCTTCCGTACCACCATCCGCCCCAACCTCTACCCCAGCGAGTGTCTGCTCAGTGAGCAGCAAACTCCTTTCCATGTTGTCAATGGCCCTCAGTGTTGTCAGTTGCTCATTTAGATCCAGAATGTGGGCTTCTAAATGTGCGACGTGCACGCATCTTGCGCAACAGTATGCACCCTCGATCGGCTGATCAAGGCCGCATACATTACACAAGTAGCACACTGGATGGCATTGCCAGACATGAAGCTCATCCTAATGGGGATCTACAATTTACTTGTGGAAGTAGTGAAGATAGACTTGTTCACACTCCGCTCACACGCTACCGCCTCCGCTCAACCGCTCACACGCTGCTGCAACCGCTCCCACTCTGCTGCAACCGCTCAACTGCTCACCCGCTGCTGCAACCGCTCACCCGCTGCTGCAACCACTCAACCGCTCACCCGCTGCTGCAACAGCTCAACCGCTCACCCGCTGCTGCAACTGCTCAACCGCTCACCCGCTGCTGTAACCGCTCAACCGCTCACCTGCTGCTGCAACTGCTCAACCGCTCACCCGCTGCTGCAACCGCTCAACCGCTCACCCGCTCAACCGCTCGGCCACAGGTAATTCTGTCTTTCTTTAACCCATTTAGGACCAAGCACCATAAATATATGGCACTTGGTCCCAGGCTTAAAGCCCAGCCGTATATAAAATTACGGCATGTATTTAAGCCTCCTGCTTCTGTAATCAATCAGAAGAAGCATGGGTTGTCAGCTGTTAGTCACACCTGATAACCCAGAGGAGGAGGGTGAAGTGGGTTTTAACCCTTTCTGCCTCCTGCTTTCTTCAGTACACAGTGCTCAATGAGCGCTATGTACTAAAGTGAAAGTGGAAATGTTTCTTCCACTATGCGAGCCTGGGGGGTCACGTGACCACCGGGATTCCCTGCTACAGCAGAGCTGCAGCGTCATAGTAGACCCTGATCAGCTCTGCCACTGACTATTGGGATGTTTTTTTCCAATAACTGGGACTCCTATAGATGCCTCAGCTACAGTGGGAAAGTATGAAATTTAAAAAAAAATAAAGAAAATACGTGAATGTCCCCCAGAGGTCTTATAAGACATCATGGCGGACATAGATAGTAAAAAAAAAACATAATTACATACATAAGTAAAAAAAAAACTGAATAAAACAACAATATATACATAGAAAACATGAACAAGATGAGGAACCCGTTCCCATACTTTATTTTAGCGTAAATATACTAATTAAAAAAAAAAACTAGAAGTGTTAATTTTTTTATTTAGCTTTTTACCCTCAATAAAACTAAAAAGTGTGTGTGTGGGGGGGGGGGGGAGTCAGTGAAAAAGATATAAAAAAACAGCCCTATATGTCACAGGAAAAAAAAACACGGCAAAAATTATTTTGTTAGCTGAAGGAAAATAGGGCCGTAAAACCACCACATTCCTAAAAAGTGGCCTTTAAGGTACAAAACAGCCTTGTCTTTAAGTGGTTAATTATGTGGCATTGAGATCTCATCCTTGTTTTAAGTTTTTGTCCTGTTTCTCCAACATAAAGATCCCCAACAGGTACACAACATCGGTCAGGGGAACATATGAATGTCCCAGACATCTTAGGCCTCCTGCACACGGGCGGGTCAGACCCCATATGCGGGATTCCCGCAGCGGAGTTCGACCCAGTGCCTGGCCGGTGACCCCAGCTTACCTCTCTACTGTCTTCTCCACTGCTGCTGCTGTCCAGGGGTGGGGCTACAAGTGGGGAACCCAGACTCATTAGAAAAGTCAAGCTAAACTTTGTTACATCTGTAGCAGATGTGTATTTTCTCCAACTTTCCATTGCAAAAGAAAAATCACAAAACTAAAAAGTCACATTGTAAATAGAATCCTGTACTGAAAAGCAAGTAAAACGCAAGGCAGCCAAAGTAACTTCCGATGACACCACTGATGTCCGCTCTCCACTGTAAGGACCCCCGGCACTGAAAGTATTGCTATTTTGTACATTTACAACGAGCTTTAGTTGTTTTTAATCAAGATTATACATAAAATTACAAGGAGATGTTCAAGTAATGAGTCAATATTCCACCCTGCATCATCCGGGAAAGCCTCAAGGGTTTTCATTACTGACCCAAAACTAAATTTAGTAGTTCATTTCTACTTAGAAGAACTCCCCCCCCCCCCCCCCCTTCCCCCTGCATAGCTAAGGATAAGCAAGAAGCATTGTCTTAAAATGACCCTACAGGCCTGGACAAACAAATATATCTGATTAGCCTAAGACACTACACGTGCTTTGATTAACCAGTACTGTCCACATGAGCAGCACTTACCAGTCAGATCAGTATGTAATGCCTTAGACTACTGACGAATACTAGTGCACAGTGTGCATCATGTAGTCAGAGAAGCGGTTCAGCCATCTTTGTTATTCAAGGCCTTGAGGGGTTTTAAAGGGAGCCTGTCACCAGCTATGAGCACCATAACCTAAGTGGTGGTGCTTATAGAGCAAGTTCCCTGAAGCCCCAGAAGAATTTTTTTACTCACCTGTCAGCCCTAAAACTTGGCATTCGGACCATGCAGCGGACTCGAGGTTGCAAGCTGTGTGTGCACTCTCATAGAGATCAATGGGCACACAGCCTTGAGTCTTGAGTCTTGAGTCCTATGCACAGTCCATGCACTGAGTTCATGTTCTGCGTGTCGACTTTGTAATAGTGTAGGCAAGTCTAAAAAAAATGCCTCTTCAAGATCCTGGGAAACTGGCCTATGAGTATCATAAATTAGTTTCCCTTTAAACTGTTTTCATATAATCTCAAGGAAAAGCTATGTTGCTTTAATATCTACATTATTCTTCAGTGGTGTCCAATAACCGATAATAGATAGAGAGATAGATATCTTCAATGGATGTAGCTTAGTGGTTAGCAGTGTTGCCCTGTAGTGCTGAGGTTCTAGCTTTAACCCTTTCCAATCCAATTAGTATCCTGGTTTTCCTAGGGGGCTTACTCTTTTTCTGCTCTTATACAACAACGCTATCTGCTGGCTAAAGCCAGTACTGCATGAGGTGACATGTTGGATAGGCTCCGACAGCAGAGAGGCTGGCAATATACAGTAAGAGAAACCTGATGGACGTCTTCCGACATCGGAGCTGTACAGCCTTAAATCATAATGTCTTCAGACGTCAGACAGTGGATGGGAAAGGGTTAAATAAATCTGAAACAAAATTTGCAAGAAATTAGAAAATTCCATTCAGATGTTGTCCTTGGTTAGATTTAAACCTAGGACCCGTGTAAGGCAACAGTGCTAAAAACTACCACTAAACCACCATACTCCTTTTTTCTTCTTCAGAGGAGAAGAAGAAACATAAAAGAACATACAAACTCCATGCAGATGCTGTCCTTGCATAGATTTGAACTTAGGATTCCAGCGCTGCAAGGCAGCAGTACTAATCACTCAACCACCATGTTTCTTCTTCTATCTTCCTCCTGCTCCTCCACCTCCAGAGGAGTTGAAGAAGGAGGAGGAGGAGGAAAGGGAGAACAAGGAAAAAGAAGAATATATTTTTCTTCTTATTTTCTCTGTCTTCTTTCTGCTCCTCCCAGAGGAAGAAGCAGGAGGAAGAGGAAGGAACAAGAAGCTTGGTGGCTCAGTGGTTAGCACCTTTGCATTACAGCACTGAAGTCCTAGGTTTTAATCTGACCAAGGACAACATCTGCATGGAGTTTGTATGTTCTTTTTATGTTTGTTCTTCTTCTTCTCCTCCTCTGCAAAAAGAAGAAGGTTGAAATATGAAGGAGCATGGTGGTTTAGTTGTTAGCACCTTTGCCTTGAAGTGATGGAGTCCTAAGGTCAAATCTGACGAAAGACAACATCTGCATGGAGTTTTCCAATTCCATGCAGATATTGTCCTTGGTCACATTTCAACCTAGGACCCCAGCACTGCAAGGCAACAGTGATGACAACTGAGATGCATCCATTGCAGAAGGACCATCACTGTTTCAGGGCTCTTAGACAGTGTTAAAGAGACTCTGCCACTATCTTTCTGCACCCCTCTTTGAGGGCACACTGATTACAGTGATATGTCTGTGGTATGTATCTGTGCAGTAGTTTTGAAGAAACTTGCTTTTTATCAGTAGCAGCCACACATACATAGACAACTACAGGAAGTAGCCTGGATATTCATATGCTGCTGCTACACCCATCCCACCCATCAGCCATTTAATTCACAGCTCTCTGCTTATTACTGTGCATAGACATAGAAAGCTGCCAATAATTGGCTGGAGGGCATGACTAGCCTGCAGCTCATGAATCTGCAGGATTAGTTCTGTGTCTAATTAAATGAAAGTTTCTCCAAAACTACTGCATAGATCACATATCACTGTGATCAATGTGACAGGCACTACCTTACGCTGCTTGGCAGTGAGGGCTGAAAAATATTGTGACAGATTCCCTTTAAGTACTTATTCTAGATGTTTCAGTTCAAACTAATTCGTACTGAACTCAACTCTTTGATGCAATTCGTCAACCCAGCCGAACCAAGGTTTTAAAAAGTTAGCTTATCTCCATTAGTTGCATAAGCCATTGCAATTTGTTGACTCTGAAGCTATGTAAATAGCATAGGCACACTATGATAAAGATGTGGCATAGGATGTAGGGTATGTTAGTGCTGAATAGATAGATAGATAGATAGATAGATAGATAGATAGATAGATAGATAGATAGATAGATAGATAGATAGATAGATAGATAGATAGATAGATAGATAGATAGATAGATAGATAGATAGATAGAGTATTATAGTATCTTGACGCCACCGGAAGGTAGGGGTGTGACAGGGCTTACATATAGGGATGGTCCTGTCACACCCCTTCCTCCGCATTGGCTGTTAGTCAGTGCGCTGTGCCATCCCCCCACAGCTGTGTTACTCACCACCCGGTGGCTCTGTGTTGTGTGGTAGCACGGCTCCGTTGGGTGCTGCTTCTTGTGCGGTGGCCGACTTCTGCGAGGCCTCCCAGTGCAGCGTCGGAGGAGCAAGGAGCCGCAGTGGTGGGGACCACTGCCGCAGACATTGCAGCGCCGGAGCATAGAGCGGGACACAGCAGAGTGTGCAGCGGGGGGCACCTCAGACTCCAGAACTCAGCACCGGAGCGAGCAGCATGTAGCGCAGGCGGTGAGACAGCGCAACACTGCACAGGAGCAGAGGCGCTGATACCTCCGCAGCGGGGAGAGGAGGCAGGGGGGAGCTGAGCCACAGCTTAAAATCCAGCACTGGAGCCAGCAGCACTGGCGGGGGGAGGTGAGCACCCCCCGACCGAGGAGCACACAAGGGGGGTCATGAAGCTATGCAATTACTGCAGTGCAGGAAGGGGGAGCTCAATGCCGCCCCTGTGACCTAGCCCTGCTGTCAGTATTCCCTGCTCTCGCCTCCCACTCTCTTCTCTGTAGTAGCCAGTCAGAAGCTAGGGGCTTGGCAGGGGGCTTAAACCCCAGCAAACCCAGGTCAGCCCTTAGCTTCCAGTGGCATCAAGATACAATAATACAGATAGATAGATAGATAGATAGATAGATAGATAGATAGATAGATAGATAGATAGATAGATAGATAGATAGATAGATAGATAGATAGATAGATAGACAGACAGACATATAGATAGATAGATAGATAGATAGATAGATAGATAGATAGATAGATAGATAGATACATCTCTCTATATCTGTCTATCTATACCCCTATCTATCTCATATCTTCCCACATATCTGTCTCTCTACTTATCTATCAGCCTTCCTTTTTACATTTCCCGGTATCAGCAGTCCGCATAGCTCCTTGTGTTAGTTAAACATTGCATACATTAAATATAAGAGCAGATTTAATATTCCGCCCGGCAGCTGCTGTTCTGATATTCTGTCTGAGAAAAACAAACAGGTCAGCTACAATTCAAAGCAGCTGGGCCGATGTCTGGAGAATCAAGACGCGTTTCCAATCTACACCTGGAGAAAAATCTCTCTGAAAAGTGAAATGACAATTTTCACATCAAATAGAAACTTCGGAGCAATTTAAAAATCAGCAGGAAAACAGGAAGAGAAAGTTAGTGGTGAGATGGAGAGAAAACAAGATATGGATTAAAAAATATCACCCCTAACAAGCTAGACGAGTATACAGCGCAGTGCGGTACGCGCCGAGTGTAGAAACTGATGCTTATTTTTAAGGGGAGATCTGGGTAGAAAAAGTTAGAATGAAATCCGCTCATTGCTGTATAAAAAATATAGCCGTGCTCACCTCCCCCACCGTCCCATTCCAATGGTGCTCGGTTCCCCTACCACACTCTTCTTTTGGCTTCAGTGATGATTTCCCATCCTGGGGACATGTGACCACTGCAGCCAATTATCAGCTGATCCTGAGTTAAATACAGCTAGTAATTGGCTGCAGTGGTATCAGGCAGATGGATACACCTTGCCACATACCGGTTGGGTTTTGGGCTATCTGAGGAGGCAGCACCTGGAGAACCCTGGATTTCACACTACCCCTTCAAACAGGATGCTAGCTTTGCTATGAGGTTTCCAAGCCGTTACACACATAGATAATTCCAGTTGTGTGGCTGCTGACACTGCAATGGGCCAAGGAGCGGTTCTCTTAGGTCTGAACAGGAGCATAGTGTAGAGGCAGGCTTGAGTTATGGCTGGCAGCACAGGTGCGTAAAGGAGGTCCAGACCATAAATCAAGACAGGCAGCAAATAAATGCAGAGCCAAGATCTGGGAGCCAGAAGCCAGGATAGCAAGAAAAGCATGTGTCAAAAACCATGGACATAAGAACTGGAGCTTTGTCACAATGGATCGGAGACAAACTGGTTAGGCATCTTCCATGGGAAGGGATGCCTAAGACGGTAGATGATTGGTGGGGGACAGGATCACAGAGGATATGCTGGCCCTTTAAGAGAGGGGACAGGAGTGCACATGAGACTTTGAAGTGAGCAGTGACAGAGAAGGGGTCCAACCACAAGCCCAGGAGCAGATAGGCATGACAACGCATGTGACAAGCAGTTATATGTCACTGTGATGGGATGTCATTACTGGAACCAGAAACAGAGTGCAGTGGGGGACCAGGCACCATCGGAACAGGAGCTGCAAGCATTGGATGAGGTGAATGTGACTTTTTTGTTATTTGGCATTATACATCAGTGTTTAGTTCTAGTGTTGAGAGAATCAAAACCTATTTTGGGCTGAGCTAAAAGCTCAATTCGGATTTGTGCCAAACCAAACTTTTAGCAAAGTTCATCCCAAAACAAGATTCTACCAGTTCAGTTCGCTCAACACTAGTCCCATGGTGTTTTCATTGAAGTAATGTGGGCACAACACAGCTACTGTACCAGAAGCTATAGTCAAAATACTAATGTCAATCTGTCTGTGAGTGATGGAGTGACTGTGTGACTGTGTGACTGTGTGATTTGCATGTGATGATGTCACCATCATGTGATCAGTCACCAGGGTTCTGAGCTTCGCGCCTGATCACATGATGGTGATGTCATCACAGGTCCTAAAACATGCAGAGCCTGACAGCAGCCGTGATGATGGACCTGTGAGGATGCCACCATCATGTGATCAGGAGGCGGAGATCAGAGCTGCTGTCTGGCTCTGCTGGTCTTAGACCTGCGATCATCACACATTAGACTTTAGTCATCAAACCCTTGCATAATGGCGTGATCGCATGGCTTTCTAATGTGTGTGGGGGCTGTGCAACTTTTCCCCAAGAGTTGATGTCAGGAGAAAGATGGATTACTAAATTTCAACACTTCATCCTTTTCTTCCCCAGGAGATAAGCCAGAGCGGGAGCTGTTTGACTGTGGCTTACCTCCATGAACACACAAAAGTTCAGCCAAGCTGAATGCTCATGTGTATTGGGAGCTTAGGGAATCGACTGTCGGATAAACAATTGTTCTTCCTACAGATGTTGAAGGTGAATGGGCAGTAACATTGATCAAACTTTTGATTTGAACCTAGGACCCCAGCGCTACAATGTAACAGAGCTAACCACAGAGTCACCTTGCTTTTTCCTCCTCTGGAGGCAGAAGGAAGAAGAAACACAGCGGCACGGTGGTTAGTACTGTTGCCTTATAGCGCTGAAGTCCTAGGCTCAAATCTGACCAAGGACAACATCTGCATTGAGTTTGCATGTTCTCCCTGTGTCTGTGTGGGTTTCTTCTTCATCAAAACAATCATCTTTATTAATATAGTGGATATATTTATGGAAAAGAGGAAAAAGAATAGGAACATTTTAGTGGGTTTGGGCAAGATGAACCACCAGGGGTTAGGGTTTGTTGCAAACCAAACCTTTAGCAAAGACCAAAGGTCCAACACGCTACTACCGCGTTTCCCCGAAAATAAGACAGTGTCTTATATTAACTTTTGTTCAAAAAGTTTTAACTTTTTTACATGTATAGCTGCCTGGACACTATTTAAATTGACTTTTTTAATTAACTGTTAGCAGTGCTTAATTTTGGAGTAGAGCTTATATTTCAAGCATCCTCAAAAAGCCTGAAAAATCATTTTGCATCCTCAAAAATTCTGGAAAATCATGCTATGTCTTATTTTCAGGGTATGTCTTATTTTGAGGGGAAACAGGGTAGATGAAGGGTCCTAATAAAGTGCTCATTCAGTGTATGTGAATATAACACAATGACTGTACAAGAAACATAAATATAGTGTAATAGCTATATCCTGAAATAACTCCAAATCTGATGTTATTGGCTGATATCTGAACTTTATGTCTCTCTACATCTACTTATTGCCATATTTATGAGGTTTCTATGGCTTGTGCTATATGACGTAAGGCCAGAGATCAGAGGTTTTTTTCTTCAGACCCCCTGTCACCTGCTGCGCTCAAAGCTTTCATCTCACCTCAGTAGTTGCCATTTTGAAGTCAGAGATGATACATTAAGAAAGAGGAAAGATTTACGAAAAAAGGAGCAGCTCTATGCAAGAAGAAAAAAACAAAGTTACAAATAAATGCTGCCTAAAGCTAAACATATTTGTACAAATGTAGCAAACATTACCTTAATGCCCTACATGCCAAGTTGCAACAAACTTTTATTTGATATGTTTTTTTGTGTCAATTTACATTTACTGAAACTGTTTGAAGTCTTTAATGCATTAAGTTCAAAGGCAACATTTGCTACATCTGTTATCCACATGACCACTAAGCCAATCGCAGGCTTTAGAAATGATTCCGTCAGGAACGGCATGTAGACACTGATGACTGTGATTGGCTGAGTGATCATATGCACAATAGACACATGTGATTGACAAAAGTTCTTCTGAGATTACAGTGGCAGGGACTGGGGCCCCTGCACTGGACCGAGAGGGCCACTGTAGAAGGTGAGTATAACTTATTTCTTTAATTCACACCATTCCTTGCCCCTCCTTCTCTGGACTGTGGTGCTCTTCCTGAAGATAGGAAATCAATCTTAAAGTCCCAGAAAATCCCTTTAAGTCAGAATTTTGACATTTCAAATAATTTGTACTTGTATAATAGCCAGTGTAATAATGTGCAAAACTGTTATTTACTTTATTTATATTATTAAATTACTCTAAAATGCGGGCCACTAGGAGTTTCCCTTCCTTCTAACTTGCTGTCCACTACCTGTTGTCAAGTGTGTTACTAGAAAGGGCAGGATGTCAGGACAGGAAGTGGAGGAGGGTGATGAATCATCATGGGGATTGAAGTCTATAGAGAGAAGAGAGCAGGGTAGGGTAGAGGAGGTAGAGACTCATATAGTGACTGTTTACTTTGTTTTTGCTACTGAAATCCCATCTCCACTGCTAAGCACTGCTGTGGTATTCTCTATGATGATTTCATGCCTATCTGTGTGTGCTACAGACAGACAGCAGAATCTTCAGTTCTCTCTGTACAGTCAGTAGAACACAACACAACAACAGGCTTCTTCCACAAGCCCTGATAGAATTGAGAATCATATGCGTTTTGTTTGTACAGCGTTCATATATGGTGACCCTCACTAGTACATCACACCAAAATACAATTATGTCCATAATGGACCAACATATACATAAATATTATCCCAACAACAAGGGAATAACTGCTTAGAGGAAAGGGAATGCTATTCCTAACCAACTTCATCTTGGTGGACCCTAGCTAAAAGCAGGGTGATCATCCTGATAGAGACAGCCCCACATCTTAAACCTGGAGGACCTAGCCTGATGGAGGATAGGGAAGCATGTACAGCAAATGGAAATGCAAATTGGACTAGGCAAAGTACATAGTTGAAAGGAGTCTGCTGTTACACCAAAAAGACTAGACAGAACAGAGTACAAGAGTCTGAAAACTGATCAGGGGACAGACAGGACTAGACTCAGGCGTACAGCCACTCGGATGAGTGGAACAAACAAGACAAGACTTAGGAGTCCAATCACAGTTGGATTGGTGGCGCAAACAGGACAGGACTTAGAGCAGACAAATAGACAAACATCTATATCATATAGCATGCATGCCCACAGAAGAGTAACTGGCGCCCATGTGAGGGCGGGAGAGGAAGAAATACACATCCGTTATCGCCAATTGGCTAACTAGGAAAAACACCTCCCTCTCGGCCGGTCAGTCCATATACCACAAGCGATATTGCAGCAAAGAAGAGAACATTAAACACAATTTCCCAAAAAATTCAAAAAGTTTTCATTTTGTGATATACTCAATAAAATAAGACTGTTGAAAAAAAAAAAAGAAACACTTTGGTATTTCCAATAATCAACTCCTAACTCAGCTTATTCTGAAAACTCATATCAAAAGTTAGGAATAATTTAACTAACTCAGAAATCTACCTTTTGTAAGCCCATGGCTCGTCTATACTCTGCTGTACAAAACAGAATCATTCGGACAGAAATTGGATCCATTCTACAATCCCATCTGCCCATAAAAACATATGGTCCAACACAGCAGCAGTGCGAGTTCTCCCTAATAATAGGAAATGTTAGATTCTCTGCTCTTCCTCGTATTATGAGAACACTCCATCTGTCAAAGCGAACAAGTCTGTTAAAAGCAAAAATATTAGAATATTAAAATTGCTGCAATGTTTAATAATATATTCCTGCAGGTTTTCCTCAAAGTCAGATTTATGCATCAAGCCTTACAAAAATAGGAGATCATGTTTGTAACCAGTTATGCACACTGCATGGCCTCCTTATTAGAGCCCTTCTCAATTAGCGTTTCCTTGCATGGGAATGAGAGCCGTGACCCCGGAGTGCAAAATAAAATCACGTTTTCTGTGGATCAGTTTCAATGTAAATCCACATTAGATAGAAAAATCCAGCGATCTGAGCGATTCCAGCGAGGTCTGGTCATCGGTGCTAACTAGCTAAGGCAAGGATATCAATGGCAACCTTGTGGGGTTTTATCATGTGATGGTGTGGAGAGCATATTAAGAATGGTGTGATCAAAGAAAACATCCAGCGAAAGGGGATCTTGTGGATGAAAATAACTGGTCATCAAAAGGGGCCAGAGGAGGATGTCAAGAATCGTTCTGATGAACAGACACTGCACATCAAGAGCAGCTGAATACAAGGTTGGAACTCCAACTAATGTGACTGAACACACAACTCGTCGTTCCTTATCATGGATGAACTTTAATAGCAGTCGATCAGTTCCAGTGTCATTCCATCTAAGGGAATCGGAAAGGTGAGACTCCAGTGGACAAAAGAGAGCGCAATTTGTATCGGCAGTGGAAAAGCATCTGCTGGTCAGATGACTGCAGATTTCTGTTGCACCGTGCTGCTGGGAGGTCAGAATTTGGCACAAGCAGCATGACTTGATGACCCCTTCCTGTCAGAGCAGGTCAGCACCTCCAGATAATCTGCAGCAACTACAAGAAGCTTCCTGTCCGCAGGGGCCAATGTTCCTGCAGAACGATTTCATCACCTAGTAGAATTTACATCATGATGAATTTCTGTGGTTCTGAAGGCCAAAGGAGGTCCAACGTGCTACTAGATGAGGCAGATCTTCTGGGCTTCACAGCATGTTATAGTTTATATAGAGGTGCCAGCGACATGATCTGCTCTCTGAAGCTTCTTCAAACAATGGAAATGCTGCCAGCTGGAATGTTATTTTTAAGCTAAAGCAGCCTTCCAGCAGAAGGATTTCCTTGGCTGCAGACTGTAAAGCATTGGGGCTACTGGGGCCGTCTGACTCCTAGTGTATAAAGCTACACTTATAATGATATTGGAATGTGATATATGAGATTATAAAGGTACATTACAGCGCAAGGCTCCTTAAAGGCCTATTGATGCATATTTACTTAGACCAGCATTTCACACGCTGCTGTAAGTAAAGCCTGCACCCGTGTACTAGTGTAACAATATACCAACCTCTTCACGCCCCAGGGTGTACATATACCTCCTGGGTGCATGAGGTCTCCATAGAGTAGGTTAAGGAGCCAGTCCCTCTCCATACACAGCTGACACCTGCTTGCAGCAGCCGTGATCAGCATTCACACTGATTGTGGCTGGTAACTTTTAAATGCCGCTGTTAATTTTGGCAGTAGCATTTAAATGCCCCGATCGATGTTCAGGAGCTCCGAAAGCTCCCCACCCATGCAATGACATTGCAAGGTGCCATTCGGTTGCTTTGGCAGCCCTAAGGGTGTTCCAAAGGCCCATGGCATGAGACTACCTGTCAGAGCATGGTGTAATGCAATACTATGGTATTGCATTATTCTGTATAAGTGATCAAATGATTGCAAGTTCAAGTCTCCCATGGGGATTTAAAAAAACAAAAAAAAAAATGTAAAAATGAGTATTAAAAAAAGTTTTACTAATCATTAGGAAAAAAAATAAAAGGTGCTAAAAGTTTTTAAAAAACCTTTCCCCATATTTCTAATAATAAAAACAAAACATATTTGGTATCGCTGCATCCTTAAAAAGTCTGATCTATTAAAGTAATGCATTAAGGTGAGTGTTGTCAGAAAAAATTGTGCTTTTTTGACAACCATGTCGGTGATTAAAAAATGTAATGAAAAGCGATGAAAAAGTCATATGAATTTCGAAATTGTACCAATAGAATCTGCAGGCTGTCTTGTAAAAAACTAGCCCTCACAGAACTATATTGATGGAAAAAAATAAGAAAAAGTTCTGGCTGTCAGAAGATGGCGGCAGAAAATAGTTTTATTTTTTCCAATTACATTATTTTTAAATAGTACAGTAAAAAAAAAAGTATATGAATTTGGTATTGTCCTAATCATACTGACCTATAGAATAAAGTGATCATATAATTTCTGCTGCAGTAGGTACGCCATAAAAACAAGCCCTGCCCCCCCCCCCCCCAAGATGGTGGAATTGCATTTTTATTTTTATTTCACTTCACTTAGAATTCTTTAAAAGTTTTTCAGCACATTAAATAGTATAATTGAAAATTACAACTCATATCACAAAAAATAAACCCCCCTTAGGCCTTAGTCACACGGGCGTTTTTTCACGCGATTTGCGCATCGCATGACGGATGCGCATGCGCAAATCGCGTGACCGGCGCCGAAAAATCGGCCCAAAAATCGCCCGAAAATCTGCTCCTAGCCGCGTTTCATTAGAAACGGGCCGGAGCTGTCCAGCGAATTGCATTCGATGGAGCCGGCAATACAGCGGCTCCATTGAATGCAAGCGCTGCGGGCGTGCGCGGGGTTAATTGTCGGGAAGGGGTTAAATATATAACCCCTTACCTGCAATGCATCCTTAAATGTGAAAAAATAAAAAAAAAGGATGTACTCACCTGCTCCCGGCAGCTGGAGATCCCGGCGGTCGGCCTGCAGTGGGTGTGAAGGAGGTGTGACTCAGGCTTGCCCCTGATTGGCTCAGCTGTGGCAGAGAAGAATGATTTGTCTTCTATATGTTCTCAATGGGGTCGGCGCTGCTGCCGCCGGCCCCGTTGAGCGCATATAGAGAAGAGAACAGGAATCGCAGATCGCAGATAGGTGCGATCTGCGATTTCTGTTCTCTAATTTATCGGACGAGCGCATAAAAAGCGCTCATGTGTCCGATACCATTGCAAAGCAATGGTTTTAAAAAGTCGCCGGACGCATGCGCATGCGCAAATCGCGGCAATAAACGCCCGTGTGACTAAGCCCTAAGACAGCTGTAGCAATTGGAAAATAGAAGATTTAAGATTTTTTGAGAGTGGGGAGCGAAAACAAAAAATGAGGAAAAAAAATGGCGGCGTCATTAAGGAGTTAAGAGTTGCAAGCGATGTAGAGAAGTCGCACTTTTGGACCATTCATCAAAACTGTGATTTTTGGATGTCACAATTCTGTTATACTGGAGTTGCTGAATAGGCCCAATTATCCCAGATGGCCTTATAGAAATAGTTCATGTTTTTGGATGTTTCATTCAACATCCTAGAAATTTGTCTGGTACAATCTGAATGTAGAAAGAGAAAAAAAAGGCTAAAAAAAGTAACCGACTCTGCTACCGACTTTTGGCACCTCCATCTGAAATCTACCAGCAGCTCCATTTTGACCACAAGAGTAATGTAGCATGCAGCAGTACAAACTCCAACAGCCACTGACCCCATAAAAAGTCAATAAGGTCTGTTGAGCGCCATTTGGATCCAGTATATGATAGATCTGACAATGTTTTAGCTTTCATTGTGAATGGAAACATTGACAAACACATTAACATTGCCTTAAAGAGGTATTCCTAAATTTACAACTTATCACTGCTCCAGAGCAGATGTGATTCGTGCATGCATTAAAATTGCAACTTTTGTATGCCAGATATCTGGTGTACAGAGTATAATACATATACCCCCATGCCTCAGTGAAATCCCAGGTAATACAGAGGTAATTGGAAATGGTTTTATAGTGAAATGTATCCGATTGAAGCAATAGCCATCTTCCTGAAGAAAGAAATCGGCATTTATGAAACACATTAGGGGCTTTTTGCCCATTCTTGGCACCTATAATTTTTCTGTGATGTCACTGTTAGGGCACACAGAAATGAGAGTGGTAGAGGCTACCAGCTGAATCCCCTCCTGGTTACCTATTCACATTAGGGTTTCCATCTAAAAATAGTGGGCAGTGTGAAAAGAGTCTTGGCTTAGGGGTGTGGTTAGGGGCATGGCTTTTGAAGACATATGTTTTTACCTCTATTATTCCAGTGGCCTCAGTAATAATACTGCCCCTTCTCATTGGCCCTAATAGTAATAGTGCCCCCTTCAGTGGCCCCAGCAATAGTAGGGTTCCCTGTAAGGGTCTTGGTAATAATAGGACCTCTTTCATTCATCACAGTAATAACACTACCCCCTTTCAGTGGCCCTAATAGTAATAATGTCCCCTTCAGTGGCCCTAGTAATAATAGGGCCCCTTGTAAGGGTCTTGGTAATAATAGGACCTCTTTCATTCATCACAGTAATAACACTACCCCCTCTCAGTGGCCCTAATAGTAATAGTGTCCCCTTCAGTGGCCCCAATAATAATAGGGCCCCTTGTAAGGGCCTCAGTAATAATAGGACCTCTTTTATTGGTCCCAGTAATAACACGGCCCCCTCTTAGTGGTCCTAATAGTAAGAGTTTCCTCTAAATGGCCCAGTAATAATAGGGCTCCCTTTAGTGGCCCCAGTTATAATAGTGTACCTTTAGTTGTTCTATTAATAGGGTACATTTAGTGTTCCCTGTTGTATTAATGCCTCCTTTTGTGACCTCAGTAATATTAGTGCCCCACCTTTAGTGTCCCCAGTAATAATAGGGCCCTTTTAGTGGCACCAGTAAAATCTGTGCCCCCTTTAGTGACCCCCCGTAGTAATAGGACCCCATTTAATGACCCCAGAAGTATTAGGACCCCCCTTAGTGGTCCCAGTAGTACTAAGGCCCCCTTCAGTGACCCCAGCAGTAACAAGCCTCCTATTAGTAGCCCCAATAGCAACATAACCCGTTCTCAGTTGCCTCCACACCCCTAAACTTCTAGCTAGACAGCAAGCCCTATAACTTAATCTGAAGCTCCAGTTGGGATGCCATTGCAACACTCAGAGAAGACTCTCACTCCTCCACCGTCACCTGTCTTCCTGCGCATAGTATATGTAGCACAGATGTCGAGGGGAGGAGTGAGGATCTACTATAAGCACAGCAGTGGCTTCCCAACCGAAGATTCAGATTGAGTTATAGCGCTTGATGATATGGTTACTGTCTGTCCAGAGGCAATTAATATGCCACTGGCCTCTAGAGTAAATTACCAGGCAGATGGGAGGCAACTAGAGATGAGCGAACTTACTCGTTTAGGGCGGTTTTGCACTCGAGCACAGCTTTTTCCAAGTAACTGACTACTCGGACGAAAAGATTCGGGGGGCGGCGTGGTGGAGCGGGGGGTAGCAGTGGGGAACAGGGGGGAGCTCTCTCTCTCTCCCCCCTACTCCCCTCTGCAAACCCCCGCTCACCCCCGGCGCCCCCCGAATCTTTTCGCCCGAGTAGTCGGTTACTCGGAAAAAGCGGTGCTCGAGTGCAAAAACGCCCTAAATGAGTAAGTTCGCTCATCTCTAGTGGCAACCCTAACTAATTACTCAATATTCCCTATGGCTGTCAGCTTTGGTGTGTCTTCTATGACAGCTCATTGGTGGAATCGGGATACAGGACTGTTCAAACAGAATGACATCCCTTGGAATGTCTGTCTTTTTAGTTAGTTTCCCTATCTTCTATATGTTGGGTTTTCTTCAAGAACTCATTAGTTTATCCTTATGCTGATTGGAGCTCAGACCTATAGTGTCAGTACTTAGATTGAATTAGGTTATCTTTTTTATACTGGCAGATACAGTAAGGCATCAGCCGGCTATTTTGCCGTCTAGTTTTCTTACTGAGACATCACAGTAGCATAGAGGAGCATTGGCAATGCAGCTAGAATCCCACTTCAATAGATTGTTCAGTCCCTCTTACCATCGGCTATGCATTATTATGATACAAACCATTAGGAAATCTAATGTAATTCCATACTAATAAATTTGAAAGCAATTTCATCTGGCGTCCAGCGAGCCGATAGAAAAACACGAGGGAGACAATGTTACATTCACACTTAGCAAAACAAATGTATAAAAGGGTCTGGAGACCTCCAGGGTCGGATGGTGAGAGCGGAGACCTGTATTGTTTTACTCCCTTCATTTTGTTGTAGACAATCGATTTAGGAAATGTACACCTATTGAGGGAAACATTATAGAAGCTGTGCTTTATGGAGCATAAGAATCCAGGAGTAATTTCTCAAGTGAAATGAGAATATCTTATACAATAAAGTCAATAGTTTCATCGCTAGTCTTGCATTTTGGAGATGCTACACTCCAATAATACACCATTTTAGTCTGTATTAGAGATAAGCGAGTATACTCGCTAAAGGCAATTGCTCGAGTGAGCATTGCCTTTAGCGAGTACCTGCCCGCTCAAGACTGAAGGTTCGGGTGCCGGCGCGGGGGAGCGGTGAGTAGCGGCTGTCAGCAGGAGGGAGCGGGGGGGGAGAGAGGGAGAGAGAGATCTCCCCTCCATTCTGCCCCGCTCTCCCTCGCAGCTCCCTGCCCGCCGCCGGCACCCGAACCTTCAGTCTCAAGCGGGCAGGTACTCGCTAAAGGCAATGCTCACTCGAGCAATTGCCTTTAGCGAGTATACTCGCTCATCTGTAGTCTGTATCAAATACACAAGTGTTTCTTTAGACAGGATTGGAGTGTTATGTACAGATGTAGCTAGCGTAAACTTGGCAATTAATGTGTTAGGGTGAATGCCCATGGACGGATTTCTACCGAATTCTGCAGCTACTACGTTCTATTGAACATAATAGCTTTCTGCCTGTCAATGCTCACATGCGGAATTCTACCATGAATTTCCGTAGTGGGAAAAAAATCGCGGCAGGATCTATTTGATGTGGATTTATGCTGCAGGAGGTCTCCATTAATATAGCAATAATCGAGGCCGTGGAATTTCGCGATCCCCAGCAGGCACTTTTTGTTTTTGATCACAGTACTCCCACGGCGTAAATCCTTGGGCGTATCCGACGACGCTCATGGGCATGAACCCTAAACTCATTGATGCAGCAAACTTTAACTTTACTTTTCAGCAGCTTTTGCTTTGTTAAGGGAAAGTTTAATGTTTGCTATAACTAAGAGTTCAATGTGTTAAATGTCATGTTAAAGACTATAGACACTATTCAGGGGCACATTTTTTTCATGGAAATGCATGTGGGTACAAATGCCCCAATGTCCAAACTTCACCGTGGAGAGAGTAAGAAAAAACAACCAGTGGCTCAGCACGACACTCCAGGAGCAATCATATCCTTAGAGCATTGTTTCCCAACTCCAGTCCTCAGGGACCACCAACAGGTCATGTTTTCAGGATATCCTATGGTAAGAACACCTGTGGCAATGTCTGAGGCACTGACAATAATTACATCACCTGTGCAACACTGAGGATATCCTGAAAACATGACCTGTTGGGGGTCCCTGAGGACTGGAGTTGGGAAACACTGCCTTAGAGTGATAAGAATGAAACATGTCCTTTATTTCCAATATCAGCACCCAGTATTGGAAAACGTGTCTTGGGGCGAAACCCCTTAATCAGCCCAGTTGGATTACATATAGTTGGAGACCTGAAGAGCCTAGGGTCCCAACTGCTGGTGAAGAATACAGGGATATCGGTGGAGGGTGCAAAGGTTGGATGTGACATGCCATATTACGGCTGTGTGTGTGGGACATCACCTGTACTCAGGATCAAACTGTGCATTATAACAACTCTGTAAAGTCCAAACTGGACACAAAACTCTTTATCTGGATCAGATGTAAATTGTTGCGAATGTACAAACAATATGCTAAGACAGAGAACATAAAATATGTAGAATGAAACCAAAAGTGGGGGAACGAAAAATCTGACTCAAACCTACTAATGCAATGAGACCTTACCTAAATGTGGAGCACCTGCTCTGATCAGGGGAACCCCAGGTCAGGAACTTGGGCCTACCTATCACACTCTCCCTAGTTGGACAACAAGGATAATATTTGCTACAATAAATACCAATACATTTGGTATAGTTGAAAGTCCACAATAGGCCAGATGAAATACTAGCGCAGAAATAGCAATTAGTCAGGAGATAGATGATACAGCCCTCCAAATATCCTTATCACTAAACAGACCTATCTGACAATGGAACAGAACAGCAGTTACTGACTGTACCAGAGACACCTTCAGAGAAGTAGTATAACCAACGTCCTCAACGAGGAGGAGCCAAAATAAATTTGTACAGACAAGCATTGATTGGTCAGCTAGGACACACACCTCCCAGCTGACCAATCCATCCACACACCAGCAGAGAAGTGCTCATATAAGGCTCCAACTCCAGAATGATACTGAGCATGTCCACATATGGAATACATGAGCCAGGGATGACGCCATGACATCACCCGGGGCCTGATGCAACACAGCTGGCGAGTCGTGACAATCATACTGGGAACAGCAAACTGTAGTCTGCTAGTTTGGTTATAATCCAGCCAATTACTGACTTCCCATCAACCGTAAGCTGATTTATTTCTACGGTATACAGATGTATTACACGCCTGATGTTATTATTTAGCCGTCATCCCTGACGTTATTACAATACAGCCTAGATAAAATGCTGCGCTGAGGGACTTCCTAGACAAAGCAGAGATTTAAGGCTAGGTTAGCGGAAATCACGCCGTCTTGAATCCTTTTCTCCCCAAAGACCTGATCACATTGTTCATGCAGACGGCAAACTCCGACATATTAAACATATTGATCTCACGTTTAGCAAAGTGTGAAAAAAAATGTTTGATGCAGCTACTGTATATGCCAAGAATACTAAAAATGGCAACTTTACTGTACATAAATATCATGTGAGATCTGTGTAGTAGAGAGGGATTTCACAGCTGTGTCCATCGGTGGATGCTGGGCTGAGTCCTCGTTAACATTTCATTTTCCATTTTTCTGTTCCATCCTAAGAACAGAAAAATGGAAGAAAAAGACCGATCCAGTAAAATCCCCATTCATTTCAATGGGACTTATTTTGTTTCAGTTTGCTTGTATCTAGTTTCCATTTTTTGAAGAAGAGTGCAGGACTTTTTTTGTTTGTCCATATAAAAGAAATGGAAGCCAGATTGAATCGAAATTTTGCTTTTTTTTTGTTTAATATTGTTCTTAATCCAGTTTTGATCCCACTTTTAGCATATTCATTTTTTTTATAAAATGGGCAGCAAAAGAGAATTACAACTCAACCACATGGTGCAAATGAGTGATGGAATAATGCCTCCATAGTGCCACCTATTGGAAAGTAGCTACACTATGAGTCAATGTCATACTCGGGGTAGCTAAGTCTCATTGGGTGGCTGTAATGTTCATGCAGGATGGAAGTAAAACAACCCTCACAGACCCCAGTAATACGTCAAATCTTGACGCATTTTATGTCTACAATGGACCAACATATACATTAATTAAGACACCGACATATGGGAAATACCAATATAGGAATGGAATGCTCTCCCTAACCAACTTCAACTCAAAATAAATACATTTCCTATATGTGGAGTATTATTCCATCATTCATTTGCATATCTTTTTCCCAGGGAGCATTGAGTGGCCTACAAGGCTTCCTACAATCTTGCGGTGCTCTCTTCAAAGAGAAACATTAGCTATCCCAGACCGATTTCTAGTAGAGTAACTGTTCGAGTTGCAAAATGTCTCTGTCAACTAGAGTGCTATAAGTGGGCACTATAGAAGCGCAGTGATACATCAGATATAGCAAGGCTGACTTGGAGAATACTTTATACTGGATAATGGATGTCACCATATTTGCCTTATAGAATGTTACTCAGACCCATCCTTTAATATGGAGTAAATGTACGCAGCATATATTATAATGCGGTTACAATAACTGAACGCTTAAAGGGTATACCAGCGATGGGACTTTTTTCAGTTTTCACCCACGCACTGAATGGGTAAAAACTGATAGATTGGTGAGGATCTGACCACTGGGACCACCACCGATCCCAAGAATGGGGGAACTACTGTATGTCTCATTTCTGTAGTGTAGTGGTAAATGGATTTGCTGGTCATAGTGGTGAATGGATTTGCTAAAGTCTCTTGGCTCCTAAGGTGACGTCACATTGTGACATTTTCTTGATAGACTGTTTTTGTGGGGTGGTTTCCTTCCCCAATCATTTTTACTTCCCCTGCCCCCCATTTGCTCATTTTACCAACCTCAGAGGCTGAGTTAACTTTAAGCTGGCTACCTGAATATGTGTGGATTTAACTCACAACCTTCAGGTCGTGAATAAGACTTAGGACTGCATTTCTGCTGCCTTAACACTCTGCATCACACGAGGCTCCTCATTTGTGCAAAAGGTTAATCATATTAGATGCCTGTCTATACCCACAATTGCAAAAATTTCCCCTTTAATATTATTTATTTTAAAGCACCATTAATTCCAGGACATGGCATGTATGAAAAGAGTGAGTATAGATATATTACATAACAAAAAAACAGGCTATTACTATGTCTGAACACACAACCTGTTGTTTCTTAGCACAGATGGGCTATAACAGCAGATGACCAGCTACAGCACCATCGTGTCTGAGGGAAACAGAAAGGCAAGACTCCAGGGGGCAAAAGAGCGCAAAATTGTATCACTGAGCAGCAGAAAAACATCTCCTGGTCAGATGGATCCAGATTTTTGTTGTCCCGTGCTGCTGGGAGGTCAGAATTCGGCCTAAGCAGCATGAATCGATGACCTCTTCCTGTCAGCTGATCAGAACATGTCAGCACCTCCATCTAATCTGCAGCAACTACAAGAAGCCTCCTGTCCGCAGGGGCTAATAATCCTGCGGAACAATTTCAATATCTAGTAAAATCTATGCCAAAGAGGTCCAACGCGCTACTAGATGAAGGTCTCTAATAAAGTGCTCATGCAGTGTATAGAAAAGACAGATGCATAAACCGCAATTAAACAAAAAAAAAGTTAATGCATCATTGATCTTAGAATGACTCATATGGTATTAAAAGGTTACAACGTTTAATAAGCAAAGTCAATAATTCTTCTATTAAACAAAGTTTTGAAAAGAAAAGAATAGTCAAGGTTAAAAGATGTTACTTTTTACAGTACATTTGTGTAGAGCGGGATATTATTCTGTGTATAGTCCCAGAGGTCAGGCATAAAAATGTCTTCTGTGTGTAATTTTCTTGTCTATGTAAATGTTTCAGCTCTGTTATTTATGCATAAAACTACCTCCCAATGTATGATGAATGTGTGTACTCGGGGTGACTCACAACAGCTTCTGTGGTTGTGCAGTTCTGTAATGACACCAACTGGACACAAGACAGCAGAACCGAACTTCAACTACATCAGTTGTCCTTCGCGGGTACTAATGGTGTCTCACAATACTCGAATACCCCCATGATTTACAGTAGGGCTCAATAGTGTAACAACCTGACAGTAAATGGGCAATGGTATTAAGAACTTTTTAATCAACACTACAAGGTAATAAAAATGTAAGAATAGGAAGAGGACCAGGAAGTTAGCTTTCCCTAAGCCTTCACCTAATCTATCCCTGGTGCTGACCCTAACACCAGACACCACTGTCCCTGAGTGTCCATAAAGATATCCCTAATGGAAACTTATCTAAAACATTGACCTTGACAAACAGTGAGAGGGCATTAAGACCCAGAGACAAGACAAACTAACTGAGCAGACTTGAATTAGGAAGCAAGATGGAAATGCAAATAGGGAACAGTAAACAGAAAAAAACTGCAAGGCTAAGAAGCAAGGAATGGACTAGAAATAACTGCAGGAACAAAACTACATTGACAAGACGCAAAGCTAGACTAGGAGCAAGATATAAGGAGCTGTAGTAATACAGTATAAGGAATGTCCACTAGAGGGCTCAGGAAAAGTTCAGAGTTCAGTTCTAGCACAGAAAGAGTGCCTCTGCTCATTTGGGCGCCTTCACACTGGCGATAATTGTGCGATGCGAGAGTGAGTGAAAATGCAGAATTATGCAACCAATGATTTTCAATGGTTTCTTTCACATTTGCGATGTTTTCACTCATGCGATGGTGTGAAAGAAGAAAATCGTGGCATGTCTTATCTTTCCACGTTTTGCTTTTTTAAAATCTCCTATGTTTCCCTATGGAGCCTCCTTTCTATAGCATTGCAAAGCAGAGACTTGCGTTTTTCGCGCAATGCGTTTTTAACATTAGAGAGTCTAATTGACTATTGCGCTAAAAAAAATGCAGCAAAATCGCAAGCGGTAGTGATGTTTTTGCGAGAAAAAGCAACACTGATGCTCAAAAGCCGCAGGAGAACTTTGTCGCGATCACCAGTGTGAAGGTGCCCTTAATTAGGAGGCGCTTGAGAAAGTTTTGTAAAATGAGGTGTGCCTCTCAAGGAGAGGCTTCTGAGCTCCTGGGATTCTGGCACTCAAACTGTGTGGAAAAGACATCCTTTGTACTGCAGAACAAGAGTATTGGTAATGTACTCTGATTATGTTGATTTGTGATTTGAGGAGGTACTAAGCCTGTGAGATAGCGCCACAGACGAAGTATGGATAGAGGTCATAGAGCCAGATGTTTATTGTCAAATATAAAATGCTGTAAACCTTTGCCATGATGCAATAAAAATGTCAGACGCCATATATAAAGAAAGTTCCAGTTGTCAAATGATTTTCTGAGAGTATCGCCAGCATCTGGTGACAAAAAGAAGTTTGTCATCAGTCATGAATAATCACCCAATTTCACAAAGCACACAAGGAATATTGGGTATAAATGCACATAGCTTATGCTGTAACCAGCAACCCACTGCAGAAGCTAAGAATATTTAAAGAGAGACTAACCAATCAGGAACTCCTCTCCTAATAAGCCTGATCTACAGCAGCGTAGTCATCTGACACACTCTAATGAATCAGCAGTTATATATAAAGTTTCCCAGCAAGAAATGAGCAGAGAGGAGATGATGAAACAGCAGGAGAATCCCTGCTTATCATAACATTTTTGTACTAGCGCATGCATAGACAAAATTATACTACTCCCCCCACTGATACTTCTCACACATGACACCCCATACTTTATTTGTGAATGGTATAGAAGTTTTAGGCTTTGTTCACACTTACATTTGACATATTGTTTACCCAGCACAGCTTTCATAGAAGTCATAACACTAATGTGTGCAAAGCTGAACACTAAGAGAGTATCTGACTATAGGAAATTGAAACTATCCTAAATTGATTTGAACTTTTTGAAGTGACACATATAACAGTACAGATTGCTGTGTATTTCAGTGTGTTACCAGAATGTGCAGCCCTTTAATAAATTACTAACACTGTATTAGGAAGTACGAAAAGCACAAAGATATTAACAAATAACGCATTAAAGGGATTTTCCACAGAAAATACTATTCATGTCTTATCTTCAAGATAGTTCATCAATAGTTGATTGACTGGGGCCCGCTGCTCTGGACCCAGGCCGATCAGTTGACTGGGTGCCCACTGTCAGCGCCTGGATACATAAGGGTTGGAGTATAAGCTTCTGCTCCGACCCCCATGTAGTGGCCAGCGCTTGTAACTGCATGCTGGAGTCTCATTAAAATTAATGGGAGTTGCACTCTCAGTTACAAGCGCCGGCCACTACACAGGGTCGGAGCAGTAGCTTCCACTCCAACCTCTGTGTATCCCAGCGCTGACAATGGGTGCCTAGAACTATCCCGAGCAGCAGACCCCAATCAATCAACTATTGATGACCTATCCTGAGAACGGGTCATCGATAGTATTTTGCATGTAAAACCCCTTTAAGCAACATCTTTCCAACCACAAATCTTTATTTTCCATCCACAAATTGCTGACTTGTTAATGTCACTTAGTATCCAGAAAGTTAAACAAAAATTCTCCAACCCACATGGCTGAGACAGTCCCCTGCTGGGACGATACGGAGATACAGAGACACACGTGTAATTATAGCTGACATCCATGACATCTCTCTTCGGCATCATAGTGAGAAATGGTGATGAGTAGACTTGTTGTTTACACCTCATACTGTAGGTGCCCTATGAAAGGTGAAGCTCATGCATGTTCTATCATGTACACCCTCCATAAATCAATATAAGAGAAAGTACCGGCGTTGGCGAAGTGATAGCATTCTTTACACTGTCATTTGCAAATTAACCCTTAGGGGGCATTTTAGAGCATGCACAACTTATATACAGAGTCTCTTGTGTCTACTGCTGTCTTAAGCATACACTTGCTGCATCCTAAATGTTAGGATATATTAGCTGAAGGGAGACATAAACCAGCGCAGAACCTCAGCCGTGGGCTTAGCAGCACATAATATTAATTTTGCACACTCTATGCCTATGATATAGGTAGAAGTCTGCTCTTATTGAGAGCTCTATACATTGCTTCCACTGCACTGAGCATTTTGCATTTCAGCACTGCACTCTTGGACAGCGCCAAAATGATGAAGACAACTAATAAAGATACTATATGCCAAATAAAAAGCAGCAATGTGCAAAGATCTTCATATCATCTAAGTACATGAGACTTGTACCAATGAGACATACAGCATGTTAACCACTTCCTAATCCAAAGCTTTACACCCCTTCCTTACCAGGCATGGGCCACCTAGACTAAAGGCAGTCAAGAACTGTTTAAACAAATGACTGAGTCCTACCTTGTGTCCCTTGGTAGGGGGACATCTGACGTTGTTGGTTGCCCCAGCTGTTTGGTTCATGTTGGTATAATAAGTGCTCCTTCAACTTCTTTTCTAAGTCCCTAAGGGACCTTCCAAGAGTTGCAATCCTATGACGGTGTCTATCAGAGTGTCACACTTTGTATTCTGTCTGTAACGTAGCAGCTGTAAAGGGTCCCAAGTTGACGAGCTCTGCTGGAGGTATATTCCAAGACGATGCAATGCTGAGCCGGTATACAGCAAGGCTCCGTGATGAGCGATTAGTACACAAGAATGGGATTCTCAGCTAGAGAAGTTCAGCAGAAGGAAATGGTGTGAGATCACCGAGCAGATGTGTGCAAATCAACTAGATCCGGGCAGTGCAGCTCCACCTCTGGCACAGATCACTGGAGATCACTGAATTAGGCTCAGTACGGTATATATATATCCTGCAGTCACCGTTGTTCCTTAGTGAAACTTCCTCAACAGCTTTGACTCGGCTGCTGCACCTGTCACATTATCTGACTCCCACTTTCTCGCCACTGTTGTACTATGTGTTGTTAACCCTTCCAGCTTCAGATGCCTTTTAATCCTTTGTGTTTCCCATTTGTGTAATGCATACTAAGCACAAATATACACATATATCACTATTAGAATTTCATGGTGCATTGTTCATACTATTGACCCTTTCATGTCTGGAGTTTTTTCTTTTTGGTTTTTAGAGTAAAAGTTTCACCTTTTGAAAATGATTTTATTTATTAGGCAAAACTGGATGTGCATTTTGCAGAACAGATGGGTTTTTGTGCTTCCGAACTGGAACCGATTGGACCTTTTTTTGAAGTTCTGTCTACACTGATGTCACGACTTCTGTCTTACCAGAGCTGTTAAATTTGCAGTAGTATGTATGCGTTAGAATCTGTTTAAAGCAGGGGTGTCCAAACTTTTGGGCCACATTGGAAGGAGAAGAGTTGTCTTGGTCCACACATTAAAATATGCAAACACTAACCAAAGATGATAAGCAGAAAATAAAGTCAATGCAAATTTTCATGATATCCACCACCACAGATAAGCAAAAAGTCCTCACGTAATAATCTTAATTCATAGTTCTCCACACAACTCCCACCATCCTTCACACAACCAGCATCATTCTCAAGTCTTCCACACAATCCCATCATCCTCCACAGTCCTCCAAACAATCTCCTGTCATCCTCCAGTCCTCCACACAACCCTCATTGTCCTCCACACAAATCCAGATGTCCTTTGCACAACCCCCATCATTCTCCACAGTCCTCCATGCATCACCCATCATCCTTCACACAACCCTCATCATCCTCCACACAACTCCTATCATCCTCCATATAACTCCCATCGTCCTCCAAACAACCAGCCGCAAACTCAATCCAGTGACTGAGTGAGTCAGGCAGTCACAGAGCTGCAAGTGCTGCAGGCTGCCTCGTCATCTGTAAGTGTAAGCTGAGAGCCTACCACTGCCGGGTACCACTTGTGGCTTCGCAGCCTCCCGATTCAGCCTCCCCTTTCTGTTTTGCTTTAGTAATAGCCAGCCTGGGCCACATAAGGCCTATGGGTAGAGTTTAGAGCTGGTAATTCATTGGCTCGGACGGCAATTAAGTGGCAAGGCTGGTGCCGGTATTATTTTTTACCACCTATATAAATGGCCAGTAAAAAGTAATTGCTCTCAGTGAGTATGGCCATGCAACAACCCAACAGCATGTCTAGTTCACTCTGTCTAGTTCAGGTCTGGGCGCGTTGCTGGAATCAGTGGCTGGGACCTCTGTCTTGTCCTCCTGGTGTCTGCATTCTGAATGTCCTGTAGGCATTGCAGACATCGAGAGGGGGTGGTGGGGTGTAGGGTTTAGGGGTCAGAGGCTCTGATTCTAACAGTATGGCTGGATGGTAGCTAAAGAGACAGGGTGAGTGGCATACTTAATGCTGTGGGGTTGTTGCCTGGCTGCAAGTTCAAGATGGGGAGGGCTCAAAGAGGGGGCCCTATTACTACTGGAGGCACTATTGGGGGAACTATTACTATTGGGGGCACTACTACTATTGGGCCATTACTAGGGGCAATATTACTATCGGGCCACAAATGAGGGCATTGTTACTATTGGAACTACTACTACGGGTGCTGTTACTAGTTGCTGCCACTAGGATAACAGAGGTAAAAAGATTCTCTGTGATAAGCCACACCCCTAACCACACACCCAAATCACCCCTTCACCATTTATTTTGGCCAGTTGGTTTAAAGACAAAGGTAGTGTCATCACAAGCACCACGCTCAGCACAGACGTAGGGTGATGTTTAACAACTACAGTAGTAGACAGATTTATGCACTGCAAAACAGGGCACACCACAACTGACATACGTAACCCAGATGTAAAGCCCATGTGACACCTGCACATTACACTCAGCACGGTGATAGGGCACGTACACACTGTTGGAATTTACCCGCACACCTCACTATGCTGAACGGTAGCACCACTCCAGGAAGGAAGAAGCCTGGCCCTAACCTAGCAGGTAAGTTGAAGGGTCCCTGCCTAGAAGCGAAGTATTCATTTTGAAACAGACAGCCCCACGGTCTTCATCCTGGGTCCTGACTTTCCCTGTAAAGGCCCCTGGAAAGATGAACCAAACAGCAAAGCAAAACAGAAATCAACAGCAGGAAAACAACTGAAAAGGAACCCACAGCAACTTATCTGCGAGACGCAATACACCCCGCGCAGAAGATCTCCAAACTCCAAGGACTCCACCATGCAACGGAATAAGCAGCACTGATCACCAGGAGGGGTGAGAATATATAGCCACTTTGCACCTAAAACTGGCAGAGTGAATAGAAAACCCCACCTCCACCCTACTTCTAGGCATGGCTAACCCAGCATGCATCCATGTAGCAAAGAAAGACAGCACCAGCAGTCTCTGCACGTGGTGCATTAACCCTTGACCTGCATACCAAGGCAACAGGTCTTTACCTGTGTTGAGGCCACCATGCTACGACAAGCCTTGGCAGGTGGCAACCCTCCTCACAGCTTGTGGGTTGGACACCCCTGGTTTAAAGGATTTTCTGAGTAATAGAACATTGATGGCATTGGGGGGACGAGTTACATACTGTATTTAAAAGTAAAAAAAAATAAAATACTCACCTCTGTGCTGCTGCGCTACTCCTTGGCCACTACTCCCAAAGTCTTCTGTTTAGACCAGATGCAGCTGCAGTTGTTTACCATGTGACTGCAGCAACCAATAGGAGACCCAACAGAAACGTTATTAGTGCTATCCCATAAAACTGAAGGGGTGTGACAAATTCACGGGACATCACCAGGTCAGAATAGCTGGTGAAGTCACCTCTCAGATGCTGTGATGCTGGAAATCCTTTGTGAGTATGTTACTTATACATAGTTTTGAGCATGAGGGGCCCAAAACTATATAAAAATGAAGTGGAACAACCACTTTAAAGGGATTACATCACCAGGTTCATAAAGTTTGACTGAGAGCTGAGCTCTGAGCCATGAAGGTGGGCCATGCTGGCTGCTCCCCACCCTCAGCATGCAGAGTGACAGCTCTTGCCCTACATACAACTCTTGGTCTTTATGACGTAGGCAAGGAGAAATGGGCATGGCCCGCCTCCATAACTTGGAACTCAGCTCCCAGTCAAACTTCATAAAGCTGGTGACAGAGGAACACTTGAATCACACATCTCAATGAACAAAAGATTCAAGGTGTATATTTTTGCTTATATAAATTGTGTGATTCGTTGAAAAAAAATGGTGTATCAATGGTCAATGGAAACCAAAATCATCAACCATTTGAGAGCTGGACTCAAAATCACCCAGGAAATTGATTTGCGTGAATTTCATCATGGAAACTCATAATGGGACTCAGTTGTGAGTATGGCTATCACATACCTATATGCACAACCAGCAACATCTGAGCATCAAGATGGTGTCAATGGTAATCTTCTCCCAGACCCAGAGCAGGGCATCAGTAAGCTCTTGGATAATTTGTAGAGCTATTTGGTGGCATTGGATGCACTGATACTGAATTTCCCAGAGGTTTACAGTTAGATTCAGATCTGGGGAACATAAGGACCAGTCAGTGGCATCAGTGCTTTCATCATCCAGGAACTGCCTACACACTGTGGACACATGAGTCCAAGCATTCTCTTGCAGCAGTAGGTACCGAGGGTTCACTGCGCCAGTGTAAGGTTTGCCAATAGCTCTGTGGATTTCTTCCCACTGCCTAACAGTCAGGGTACCACTGGCTATCACACGGAGGTTTGGCTTTCAACACCATCTCTATGCTGACGACACCCAATTATATCACAGCAACATTCCTCCACTGTATGTCCACTGTCTATAATACTATGTTGTCTCTTCCTAAAACTGAACCTCTCAAAAAATGACCTACTGGTGTTTCCGACCTCTGTCAACTGACCTCATCCTGACATCTCCATCTCAGTGTGTGGCATGACCATAACTCTCAGCACGCCCGCTGTCTTGGGGTTACATTCAACAACGATCTCTCCTTTAGCCCCTATATCCAATCTCTTGCCTGAACATGTCAGCTACACCTCAAGAACATCGCAAGAATCTGCCCTTTTCTCACCATGGACATGCTAAAAATGCTCATTCACTCTTGGCTCATTTATTGCATCTCGCTGCTGATCGGCCACCCCTGCACCAGACTTTACCCCCTCCAATCCATTCTGAATGACACCTCGGACACCTCTGCCATGTGTCAGTTACTGCACTGGCTGCCCGTCAAATACAGAATTAAATTTAAACTCACCACCACCTCATCCATAAAGCTCTCCACAGGACCGCACCACCCTACATTGCCTCCCTCATCTCAATCCACCAACCAGCCCACATCCTCCGGTCTGCTAATGAAATCAGATTTAGTGTTCCTTTAATTCGAACTTCTCTCTCCCACCTCCAAGACTTCTCCAGAGCAGCTCCAGTCCTCATTACCCCAAACTATCCGAGCAATCCCTGATACACAAAACTTCAGACCTGCTCTAAAAACGCACCTCTTCAGGGAGGCATACCACATCCTCCAAACCAAACCACTCTGTACTCCACCTGATAACATGCTCCCTGACCTGCCGACTGCAATCCCTGCTAGCCGCCATCAACTGCCCCCTGCAGTCATAACGATTCGGCCACCACATGGCTTAAATCTGACTATTGTCTATGTATATAGCATCCCACACTCTCAACCTCTCCGTACCGTGCACATTTCCAGCCCCTTTACCTTCTGTCCCACCCCATTATTTGTAGTATGTAAGCTCGCTGGAGCCCCTCACCCCTACTGTCTCCATCAGTCAATTACTACATGTAACTGTGGTTCTTGTATCTTTGTTTTTCGTATCTGTTCTCCCCTGTTTTGTAAGCACAGCGGAATATGTTGGTGCTATATAAATAAAGTTAATATTATTATTATGCAACCCTCCAAGAATATGCCTCCCCGGAACATTACTGACGCACCACCCAACTGGTAGTGCTGGAGGATATTCACCACGGTATCAGGAGACTTATTCATGTCTGTCACGTTTTCAGTGTGAACCTACTCTCAATTCTAGTCTTCTATGGCAAAAGCCAATTGAGCTGCACAGTGCTGGGCTGTGAAAACAGGTCCCTTCACAGGATGTCGGGACCTCATGCTATCCTTATAGAGTCTATATATGACAGTTTGGTCTTGTCCCGCTGGAGGTCATTTTGTTGGGCTCTGACATTACTTTTCCTGTTCCTCCAGTCCTGATACTGGGTGGATGCCCTTCTATGGCCCTGTCCAGATCTCCTCATGTAACTGCTGTGTCCTGGCATCTACTTATGCTCCTCAGACTTTTTTGGGAATACAGCAAACCCTCTTGTGAAGGCACATATGAATGTTCCATCCCGGGGGAGCAGGATTACCTGTACAACCTGATCAGGCTGCAGGTAGAGCCTCATGTACCAGCAGTGACAAGGACATCAGAAAATGAACCAGAAAGGAGAGGAATTGTCTTCAGTCCATTCTTGTTGGTTGTTTTGCTGTTTCTCTCCAGTTCTCCTGTTGTCACTTCATTTGCAGCAAAGTAGGTGAAATTGATTCACACCTGGACAGATTGATATCTCTGTAGTGTAAATGACTTAGTGTTATACTGTGATTAGTTTTGAGCAAACTCAACAAATATAACCTTGTTTCGGGTCGAACTTTGCTAAAAGTTTGGTTCAACAAGAAACCAAACTTCAGGCAGTTCATTTCAGCTGAACCAGGAGTTCATAAATGCATATAAAACTAGTATTGAACATTGTGGTGGTGGTAGTCTCGTGAAGCATGGTGGATCAGTGGTTAGAATTGTTGCCTTGCAGTGCTGGAGTTTTAGGTTTAAATCTGACAAGGACAACTGCTGCAAGGCAATAGTGCTAACTAGTGTTGCTCATCCTGATCTGCTGGGTGAGCCCACCCAGATTTCTTGCAAAAATCACACAAAAATTTAATTTTCCATAATGCCTGCTGCAGTAGTCAGCATACAACCAATCAGCAGCCAGGGCGCCTAATTGATGTCACCAAATGTGTCCTCCATCTTGCATATGGGCAGCAGTTTCATTGGACGCTTGCAACATCTGAACTAGCCAAATATAACATTGGGCACAGTGTAACAGTCTGTTGTTTGGGAAAGATATGCTTAAGAGGATATACTGCTGCTCTTGTGAAAGCTTGTACATTGAGGTTACATTGGTGGGACCAGAGAAAGAAACTGCATTAGGTTTTTATGCCTATATGAAGCATGGCATGTCGTTAGGGACTGATATTCTACACAGGGTATATTCCTCTGAATGTGAAAGTTTGTATACCAGCAGATAAGGAGCAAGCCATTCCCTAGTAGGGGTTCTGCCCCTGCGTTACATCCACAGTCCACAGAACAGGTCAAGAGTGGATGACCCAACATGCCTCAAGTACCACCACCTGCACTAGCTGGCCATGAGCATCACCCTTCTACTTTACCTCATGCCAAATCCCACCTACCCTCTGAAGCATTCCATATGGATCAATCTGAGGAGTTGTTTGATCATTCAGTGTCATGGATGTCAATCATGCAGTCCAAAAAAGCAGAGGGAGAAGACCAAGACTTGAATGTACTGATGACCAACTATTTTTTCCTTCAAAAAGGAAGATAAGGGTGGGTCATTACATGGAGTCAGCTTTCGACAGGTAATGTGTACTTAGAGGGATGTGGAAATGGAGGTGCTCGCTCCAGGTGCTCACTATGACATAGATTCCCCTCAAAAGAAGAAGGACAACGAAGAGGAAAGGGAAGATGATGACGTGCTTGAGCAAACATGAACAGACTGGGAGAATCATGATAGCAGCTTGCAGGGGAAGGAAGGATGGGCATTCGTTGCAGGGCAGCACCATGCTAAGATTGGGTCTAGAGGGTTGCAGACCAACATAAGTTCTATACCATCACCATCAGCTACTACTAGTCACAACAGCATCAACATCAGGTCCCCAGCTAGGTCTACTAACCTGGGACACACTGGAATATGGAGTAGATGTCAAAGTCGGTGAAGGTGGTGGCGATGGTGATGGCTGATTTTCTGCTCGCTATTTCCCACTCTAAAGCCTGCAGCTCAATCGTCATTTGCGGAGAAGACTAAAGTAGGCATGCTATTGACCCTACACAAAACTGTCTCTCTGTGCTCAGAGCCTACTGCATGAACATGGAAGAGGCAGTGAGCAGTGTCTGATGTCTGGGGAAGAGTCATGTGCGCCATAGTTGAGACATGGAGCAAGATACCAACAGGTCCAAATTAACCTATTGCTGAGTGTCTTTGCAACCTATGTTACTGGAAATTGATATTGACAGTATCATTGAGTTGGCACAGTTGCCTGACAATATAAAGGCCATTTCAACGATGGAGCCAAAGGAGTCCTATTTCCTAACCTTAAAGGGGTTGTCCCGCGCCGAAACGTTTTTTTTTTAAATTCAATAGGCCCCCCGTTCGGCGCGAGACAAACCCAAGGGATGGGATAAAAAAAACCAACTTCTTACTTACCTTACCAAGATGGCCGCCGGGATCTTCACCCATGATGCACCGCGGTCTTCTCCCATGGTGCACCGTGGGCTCTGTGCGGTCCATTGCCGATTCCAGCCTCCTGATTGGCTGGAATCGGCACACGTGACGGGGCGGAGCTACGAGGACCAGCTCTCCGGCACGAGCGGCCCCATTCACCAGGGAGAAGACCGGACTGCGCAAACGCGTCCAATCGGGCGATTAGACGCTGAAATTAGACGGCACCATGGCGACGGGGACGCTAGCAACGGAGTAGGTAAGTGAATAACTTCTGTATGGCTCATAATTAATGTACGATGTATATTACAAAGTGCATTAATCGTGCCATACAGAAGTGTATAACCCCACTTGCTATCGCGGGACAACCCCTTTAACTATCTGTTCTGCTGCTGGGAATTTTCCTGGTCTGATTACAATATGTACTGATAGTTTCATTTCCCTGCTGTCAGACATCTTTGATTTCATTGACCCGGAGGACAGACTGCAAAAAAAGAGCAAATATTGGATAATTTCTAGTTCACAAGGGTTCTTTTGCTAGTGCCAGTACCTGAGAGTAGGAAAATGATCACTGTCAATCTTATTACCATGTTGAAGGGTCTGTTCACATCTTGTCTTCATCTTCATCCAGGGGTTCCGTCAAGCTTAATGTCAAAAATTCTGAAAATAGAAGCCCTGGATGGAAACTGAATGGAACCTAGGACTTCTATTGATCACATATGATAGAAAACAGACCAAAAGGATTGCATTATAGCAGGTTTCTGGTTGCTTATGGCACTGGGTGCCTGAAATAAGAAAATGGTGGATGTGCTGTATATTAGAAAACCAGAGCAAGCACTTAAAAATGCAACATGAATGAAACTTAAACAAATTTCATTGATATTTCTGTAACAAATTAAATCCTGGCCCCGACCAGTCTAGCACTAATGACCAGGCTCCTTCGGAAGTGGTTCAGATTGCTGGATTTCCCCATCTGAGGGTGGACACCCACTGGCGTTTTTTTCTCCACTGCGCTGCGAGAGTAAAGTTAAAGTCTCGCAGTGCAGTACGAGAAAAAAAATGGCATCACGCCGGGATATCGCCAGTCTTTTCAATGGGGCCAGCAGCAGCAGCGCTAGCCCCATGGAAAAGAGATGGAGAATGCCGGGGACTTCTGCCATAGCTGTGACAGCTGTCACAGCTGTGGCAGGAGTTTCCTTCATCCCCGCGGGGATGAAGGAATTCTCTGCCACAGCTGTCACAGCTGTGGCAGAATTCCCCGGCATTCTATCCCATTGCTGAAAGCAATGGTTTCTGCCAAGCCCC
The DNA here is from genome assembly GCF_035609145.1 of Eleutherodactylus coqui. Taxonomy (NCBI): domain Eukaryota; kingdom Metazoa; phylum Chordata; class Amphibia; order Anura; family Eleutherodactylidae; genus Eleutherodactylus; species Eleutherodactylus coqui. The sequence continues at coordinate 96,937,756 of NC_089848.1, read as the reverse complement.
GCAGTATGATTATCGGTGAAGGGCTTGAAATATAAGCCTTTCCCCGATAATCAGCAATAAGTGTAAAAAAAAATTACTCACCTCTCCAGCGCTCAGATGCGTCCTCCGTCTGGCTCCCCTACACTGCTATGAAGCTCTTTCAGCAGGCGAGGATTTAAAAATCCCCGCCTCCTGAAAGGGCTGTGCTGATTGGCTGAGGGCTCAGCCAATAGCAGCTAGTGCTTAGCTATTGGCTGAGCCCTCAGCCAATGACACATAGCCCTTAGCTATTCATTCATATGCCGATTCTATACCGACGTCTTTCTTGCGCTGCGAGGCGAGAGTTTTCTCATGCTCTTGCAGCGCAAGAAAGAAAATATCGCTAGTGAGTGTCCACTGTAACATGGATTTAGATTGAAACGGATCCATGCAAAACTTGTCACGTCATTTTATGCTCATTTCCATTTCGGGACAGGACTGAGCAGAGGCGTAGCTTGAAGCTGCTGGGCCCCAGTGCAAAATGTGGAACTGGGCCCCCAACTTCAAAGCTTCATTGATAGTATTGGTTTGCAATATGGGGAAGAAAGATCTTATGGGCCCCTCAGGGCTCCTGAGCCCAGGTGCACCCCCTATACTTACGCCCCTAGGGCTGAGGGTTCTAAAAAGGCTGTTCAGTGTATTTGCCTGTACAGGGTTAATAACCCAACTGTTGAATTTCAGATGAAGGGATACTTTAAGCTATTCCCCTATCTTGCTCACAAAACCCTTAAAATTATGTCTTTAACATAAATTAGTATAAACCCTTCCCTTCTGTGGTCCGGTTCACTGGACTGTGATATGATTTGCCTTTTGTGTGTGTCTGCAATGCTCATCTCTGCCTGCAGGGCTTTATCTTGCTCATACTACCCATTTTTTGCTTTCCTTTGAGGCTTCAAACTCTTTGCATCCTGTCTATTTCTCAGTTATGAGCCCGATACAAAAAAAAGCCAGATCACCAAATCAGGAATGATAAATAATACAAAATGCAAATTCCTCGTCTCATAGACCGCTGGATGCCTCGGGGAGACGAAGACTTCTTACTCACTGTCAGATTCTTACTTGTAAGTATATGTAATCTGTATTACTTTCTTTCTTTCACTGTATGGAATGGAAAAAAACACTATGCAGAATTAAAAATAACCCAGATCCATCATGGAATGAAGAGTTACACAATTCAGCAAGATACACTCATTGTACAAAAAACAATATTCCCCTAGAAGAAGTTGTCGGATGTTTTCTCTGCATGATTGTAACATTGATAGAAGTAAGTGATTACAATATCAGAGCAAAAGGACAATTTTTTTGTGGAGAACTGACCCCTTATAGAGAGGCTCTAGTACCCAGTTGTACTGCCGCTAGCTTGGATACAATATGTGATACGCCGGGCATGGAAGCTCCAGTACCCTGTTGTACCGCCTCTAGCCTACATACAAGATGTGATACACATGGGCATGGAGGCTCTAGTACCTTGTTGTACCGCCTCTAGCTTGGATACAAGAAGTGATGTGGGTGGGCATGGAGGCTCTAGTACCTTGTTGTACCGCCTCTAGCTTGGATACAAGAAGTGATGTGGGTGGGTATGAAGGCTCTAGTACCCTGTTGTACCATCTCTAGCTTGGATATAAGATGTGATACGGGAGGGCATGGAGGCTCTAGTACACTGTTATACCACCTCTAGCTTGGATAATGGATGTGAATAAGGACAGGCATGGAGGCTCTAGTACCCTGTCGTACTACCTCTAGCTCGGATACAAGATGTGATATGGATGGGTATGGAGGTTCTCGTACCCTGTTGTATTGCCTCTAGCTTGGATACAAGATGTGATATGGGCAGGCATGGAGGCATAGAGGTTCCATATGGTATCATGCAGCATATCGTTCAACATTTACTGTATCTGAGCCTATAGATCGTGCAAGCTTAGATCAACGTTGGCATTCCAAATGGTCCCCTACATGTTTTATTGGTGATAAATCTGGTGACTGGACAGCCATGGAAGTGTGACAATCTTGTGGGGACATTTCTGTGACCCCTCTTGTGTGTGTGGGCAAGGATTATCCTGCTGGAAAATGCTTCTGGAAGCCGCCATGAGAGGAATTCATGTGGCTGTCATTGTCCCTCGTACTACTATTAGGGGTGACCAACTGTCATATGCGATGGCTCCCCAGACCACCACACCAGCAGTGGGGGCAGTGTGCCATTCCACAGCGAAGGCAGGATTGAGGCATTCATCCCCAGGTCTCCAGACACGATCAGTGCCCAAACTAAATCTGGATTAATTACTGAAGACAACCCAGTTCCACTCCATCACATCCCTTTTCATCATTCCCGACACCACTGCAAATGGAGGTAACTGTGACATGAAATGTCCTTCAGCCAAGCGCCTGGAAATGGTTCTGACAGACACAGGGGCGTAATGATGGCGCCACCTGTCTCTGGAGGGCGGACAACAAAACAGTTGGAACTGCTCTTCCTTGTCGGATGATCAGACAATCCTCTCTAATTGGTGGTCTGTGGAGGGGGTTTTGAGCCGGGTCACCTTCTGTGCCTGCATCTACTAGTCCCAACACCCCTGTCTGGCCAGAATGGCCGGTGGGGGACAATTCATTGATACGGCCATCCAGCTTCTCACATCCCAATAATGCGCCTCTCTCAGCCTCTGGTATCGGGGTGAAATCTCTTCTCTGCGTCGTAGAGGCGTCTAGCAGTCAACAAGCTCTACACAAGCGGAATAAGAGGTCACTACACACAAGGAGACTCCGAGAGCCTTTTATAGGCCAAGGGTGGAACCACAAGACCATCCATCTAATCACCACAACTCTCATCATTTGCATATCTTCCTGAGATGGAACTGCATGTTGAGTTTTGTAGCAAAACGACTTCTTCTATGAGTGGGATTTTTTTTTGACAAAGAGTGTACTTTCTGTATTAATTTTTCAGGATTTTAAGATCTCTGCTTGCTGTCACTCAGTAGGAATCTTTTGTCTTGGTCATATGATGATCAGCATTGTGGATTTCTCAGATCTCAGGTGCAATGAGGGCAGTGTTGGGCACAGAAGAGAAGGAGCTGCATAGTAAAGTATAATATGAACAGAAGGTGTCTGTTTTACCCTCTGCGCCCTTTTCATGATCTTTTGGGTCAATTCTATCATGGCGCACTGACACAGCTGCCAACTTGGCTCATTTGCCCTGTTGGTCGCTGTTCACACTCCTTCATACAGCAGACACCGCATCCTGTCAGGTCCCAGCCTGTAGTCTCTGCCCGCAAGGTGCGTGCATGTACCCACTCCCATACTTAAAGGGCCAGCGCGAGTTTTGTTAAGCTTTCCCCAATTTATCCTGACACGGTTCTGGCTATATTAGGCATCCTAATCCTAAGGCTATATTTACACAAGAAACTCGAACTGATTCTGCCCTTGTAAACCAGCGATGTTTTCCTGCAATTTGAGCGAAAAATGCATTGCATTTCTGCACATGTGATTTTCACATGCGTTTTTCACGAGTGTGAAAATCACGTTGTCTCAATTGTAAAAATAGAAAAATTGCATCACACCAACATGACACTTGCATTTATGCACGAATGCAGTGCGAATAATCTCCTCCCATAGCAACTAATGGGTGATTGCTGCACAGAATCGCGCAATAATTGTTCCGAGAGACAAATCGCTCATGTAAATAAACACATTGGAATTAATGTGTTATTTTCATATGCGAGTTCCATCCATATCCCTATCAGATGGAACTCGCACTTGGACCTCGCCTGTGTAAATACTCCCTGGGGGCTTAAACACATAGGTGTGATTTTGGCCCGTTATCATGGCTGCAAAACGGAACAAAACAAAATCAATGATTTCATAGTTTCATTTTCACTATTGTGATTCTCGCCTGTTAATTCTACGGACGAGAAAAAATTGGACTTCGCTGTATTTCATGCATAGGTAATACTACATGCAGAAAAGATAGGGCAGGACCTATCTTTCTGGGGTTTTTTTTCAAACTCGCGCTCACTAGTGCGGAGTTTGAGAAGTCAGACTCACAGGTAGTATTAAGGTGTGAGGAAAGATTTCCCTAGCAAAAGCATGAAGTTTGAACAGTAAGAAAAAAAACTGTCTCATGCTCTAATATACTCCGTAGTGGCGAGTGTATGAGCACATGTGCCCATCTGTTGAAGCCCTAAGGAGGCTGACGGAGCAATTTGGTTGCATCTATTGTTAAAGTCTGATCAGTTGTTTGTGAGCTCTCCTGATTTTCTGACTGCTGCTTCTTCTTGCTGACTTCTTCATCCCTGACCCCGACTACGTTTATTGGACTCCACTCTTCGCCAGCTACCTGCCCCGACACAGACTATTTATCGTATTGCGCCTGTTCTGCAAGTCCTGCCCTCTTGCCTGACTACTGATGTATACGTTGCCTGTCCTGACCTCGGCTACCTTTCCTGGCCATGCCTCTATTCACACCCTCGGGCACCGTGCCTTGGTCTTCTGTACACTAGCTGCCACATAAGTGAGACTAATTCTAGCAATAACAATCTGCAGCAAAGACCGAATCCCAAGAGGTAGGGTTAAAGGGTGAAAACCTGTGGAACCCCAGGTGCTGCCTCCAGATTTAATCTAAAGTCAAATCAGTGTGGGGCAAAGCAGGTCCACATCTGCTCGCTGACAAATCCCCGTAACCCTTGTTTGTTAAAAATGCTGTTCCTCTGGTAGGGAATTTTGCAGTCTATTTCCAAACCGCCTACAACCATTAAAGGAGTAGGAAAGGAAGAAAATCGCTGACATCTACAACTTGTGAGAAACCCATCCTAGAACGTAGCTATGACAGCTTGTTTGTGACAAGGATGAACAATATGGAGTTAAACTTCACCCCCCTCAGTAAACCCTCTCCACTCCTGACCTCTAACCTCATCAACCCTCCTAGTTACATTCTAAGATGGGTTTCTCACAGGCTGCGGATAATGGCCTTCTTATTCATTTCCTGGACCACTCCTTTAACCCCTTCAGGACTAGAGAATTATCACTTTATTTTTGTTTTTTCATTCCCGTCTTCCAAGTGCCATGACTTTTTAATTTTTTCATTGACATAGCTATACTTATATAATCAAGCCCTTAGGCTTGGTTTTGCGAGACAAGATGTATTTTTTAATGGTACCACATAATGTACAGGAAAGCTTTAAAACATTTTTAAGTGGGGAGAAGTGAAAAAAAATTGCAATTGCGCCACTTTTGGTGGGTTCAGTTTATACAGCATTCACAGTGCAGTAAAAATGACATGAACTTTGTTCTATGGGTCGAGACGATTATGGTGACACCACATTTATAGAGCTTTTAATGTTTGTCTATTTTTAAAAAATAAATAACATTTTCTTAAACAAAAAGTGCATTCCGTCACCATATTATGAGACTTGTGATTTTTTTTAATTTTTTGTCCATTGGGCTGTGTGAGGGCTTGGTTCTTTTTTGAAGATGAGCTGTAGTTATTATTATTAACATTTGGGGTGCATACATTTTTAGCACTTTTTATTCAGATTTTTTAGAAGCCGGGATTTAAAAAAATATATATATTAATCGCAATTATGGCATTCCGTCAATTTTTTTTACAGTTTTCACCTTGCAGGATAAATTTTAAATATTATAATATTGTAATATTTTGACCTTTGCATACAAAATTATACCAAATATGTAGTTTTTTAATTATTTAGTTTTTTATAGGACAAAACCTAAAAAAAAAAACTTTATTAAAATTTTTTTTAAAAATCCTTTTATGTTGTTCCCGCAGGGGACTTGAACTTGCAATTATTGGATTGCTTGTACTATATACAGCCATGCTTCAGTATTGTAGTATATAGCAGTTTTTGATATTGCCTATCAAGTCCTGCCACAGACTGGGCATTTATGTGTATCAGCCCTGGTAGCCTTCAGTAGGCTATGGACTATCATGCTAGCCAATCAGTACCCCTCGATCACGCTGCAGGGGATGCTGATTGGGAACAGGAGGGGGCTCCCCCCTTGCTTACTATTTAGACATACTGTCAGCTTTGACTGCAGCACCTAAACAGTTAACTGTCAATCTGATCTCGGCAGTTTGCGTTGGCTGTCAGCTCTCAGAAATTGCTGGAAGCATGAGAAAATCGCATTGCACTAGCATCCATGTGTGATGCATTTTTCAAGCATTTTACTATTCGAACCCTTGCAATTTTTGCATGTGTTTGAAAAACACAAGTATATCTGATGCATATTGCATATTTTTAACACAAAAACACAAGCATCCATGTAAATGCAGTCTAACTGCAGAGGTGAACAAGCAGCTGTGCCTGCACTGGTATCTTTAGTGCAAGCGCAGCAACTTACATAGAAGAGTATAATAATTAGAGATGAGCGAACGTACTCGTCCGAGCTTGATGCTCGGGCGAATATTAGCGTGTTCAAGATGCTCGTTACTCGTAACGAGTACCACGCGATGTTCGGGTTACTTTCACTTTCCTCTCTGAGACGTTAGCGCGCTTTTCTGGCCAATTGAAAGACAGGGAAGGCATTACAACTTCCCCCTGTGACGTTCAAGCCCTATACCACCCCCCTGCTGTGAGTGGCTGGCGAGATCAGGTGTCACCCGAGTATATAAATCGGCCCCTCCCGCGGCTCGCCACAGATGGCTTGTGAGATAGCTAAGGGACAGTGCTGCTGGTGCCGGAGCTGCTGTAGGGAGAGGGCCACATCTAACAGTGTGCAGTAGTGTGGAGGCTGCTGTTAGCAGTGTTGCACTTTTTTTTTTTTTCCAAATCGGCCGTGCAGAGCATTGCGCCCTGCAGTAATACTACAGGGACAGAAGTGGTGATTAGGCAGGGAGAGTGTTAGGAGTTAGTGTAGGCTTCAAGAACCCCAAGAGTCCTTCTTAGGGCCACATCTAACAGTGTGCAGTTGCAAGAGGCAGTGCGGCGGCCAGGGGTAGAGGCAGGGCCAGACCGAATAATCCACCAACTGTTTCCCAAAGCGCACCCTCGTGCCATGCCACCCTGCAGAGGTCAAGGTGCTCTAAGGTCTGGCAGTTTTTCACAGAGACGCCTGACGACCGACGAACAGTGGTATGCAACCTTTGTCGCGCTAAGATCAGCCGGGGAGCCACCACCAACAGCCTCACCACCACCAGCATGCGCAGACATATGATGGCCAAGCACCCTACAAGGTGGGACGAAGGCCGTTCACCGCCTCCGGTTTGCACCGCTGCCTCTCCCCCTGTGCCCCAAGCTGCCACTGAGATCCAACCCCACTCTGAGGACACAGGCACTACCGTCTCCTGGCCTGCACCCACACCCTCACCTCCGCTGTCCTCGGCCCAATCCAGCAATGTCTCGCACCGCACCGTCCAGCCGTCGCTAGCGCAAGTGTTTGAGCGCAAGCGCAAGTACGCCGCCACGCACCCGCACGCTCAAGCGTTAACCGTCCAGATAGCCAAATTTATCAGCCTTGAGATGCTGCCGTATAGGGTTGTGGAAACAGAGTCCTTCAAAAGTATGATGGCGGCGGCGGCCCCGCGCTACTCAGTTCCCAGTCGCCACTACTTTTCCCGATGTGCCGTCCCAGCCCTGCACGACCACGTCTCCCGCAACATTGTACGCGCCCTCACCAACGCGGTTACTGCCAAGGTCCACTTAACAACGGATACGTGGACAAGCACAGGCGGGCAGGGCCACTACATCTCCCTGACGGCACATTGGGTGAATTTAATGGAGGCTGGGACAGAGTCAGAGCCTGGGACTGCTCACGTCCTACCCATCCCCAGAATTGCGGGCCACAGCTCGGTGGTGGTATCTGCAGAGGTGTATGCTTCCTCCACTAAAGCACCCTCCTCCTCCTCCTCCAACGCAACCTCTGCCTCGCAATCAAGATGTGTCAGCAGCAGCAGCACGTCGCCAGCAGTCGGTGTCGCGCGGCGTGGCAGCACAGCGGTGGGCAAGCGTCAGCAGGCCGTGCTGAAACTACTCAGCTTAGGAGATAAGAGGCACATGGCCCACGAACTGCTGCAGGGTCTGACAGAGCAGACCGACCGCTGGCTTGCGCCGCTGAGCCTCCAACCGGGCATGGTCGTGTGTGACAACGGCCGTAACCTGGTGGCGGCTCTGCAGCTCGGCAGCCTCACGCACGTGCCATGCCTGGCCCACGTCTTTAATTTGGTGGTTCAGCGTTTTCTGAAAAGCTACCCACGCTTGTCAGACCTGCTCGTAAAGGTGCGCCGGCTCTGCGCACATTTCCGCAAGTCCCACACGGACGCTGCCACCCTGCGCACCCTGCCACATCGGTTTAATCTGCCAGTGCCCCGACTGCTGTGCGACGTGCCCACACGGTGGAACTCTACGCTCCACATGTTGGCCAGGCTCTATGAGCAGCGTAGAGCTATAGTGGAATACCAACTCCAACATGGGCGTCAGCCTCCTCAATTATTTTCAGAAGAGCGGGCCTGGTTGGCAGACATCTGCCAGGTCCTTCGAAACTTTGAGCAGTCTACCCAGGTGGTGAGCGGCGATGCTACAATCATTAGCGTCACCATTCCTCTGCTATGCATCTTGAGAAGTTCCCTGCAAAGCATAAAGGCAGACGCTTTGCGCTCGGAAACAGAGCCGGGGGAAGACAGTATGTCGCTGGATAGTCAGAGCACCCTCCTGTCTATATCTCAGCGCGTTCAGGAGGAGGAGGAGGAGCATGAGGAGGATGAGGAGGAGGGGAAGAGACAGCTTGGCCCACTGCTGACGGTACCCATGCTGCTTGCCTGTCATCCTTTCAGCGTGTATGGCCTGAGGAGGAGGAGGAGGAGGATCCTGAAAGTGATCTTCCTAGTGAAGACAGCCATGTGTTGCGTACAGGTACCCTGGCACACATGGCTGACTTCATGTTAGGATGCCTTTCTCGTGACCCTCGCGTTACACGCATTCTGGCCACTACGGATTACTGGGTGTACACACTGCTCGACCCACGGTATAAGGAGAACCTTTCCACTCTCATTCCCGAAGAGGAAAGGGGTTCGAGAGTGTTGCTATACCACAGGACCCTGGCAGACAAGCTGATGGTAAAATTCCCATCCGACAGTGCTAGTGGCAGAAGGCGCAGTTCCGAGGGCCATGTAGCAGGGGAGGTGCGGAGATCGAGCAGCATGTACAGCTCAGGCAGTGCAACAGTCTTTAAGGCCCTGGACAGCTTTATGGCTCCCCAGCAAGACTGTGTCACCGCTCCCCAATCAAGGCTGAGTCGGCGGGAGCACTGTAAAAAGATGGTGAGGGAGTACGTAGCCGATCTCACGACCGTCCTCCGTGACGCCTCTGCCACCTACAACTACTGGGTGTCGAAGCTGGACACGTGGCCTGAACTCGCGCTGTATGCCCTGGAGGTGCTTGCTTGTCCTGCGGCTAGCGTCTTGTCAGAGAGGGTGTTTAGTGCGGCTGGGGGAATCATCACAGATAAGCGTACCCGCCTGTCAACCGACAGTGCCGACAGGCTTACACTCATCAAGATGAACAAAGCCTGGATTTCCCCAGACTTCTCTTCTCCACCAGCGGACAGCAGCGATACCTAAGCAATACGTAGGCTGCACCCGCGGATGGAAGCATCGCTCTCAATCACCATCCAAAACAGGGACATTTCTGCTTCATCAATCTGTGTATAATATTCTTCCTCCTCCTCCTGCTCCTCCTCCTGAACCTCACGTAATCACGCAGAACGGACAATTTTTCTTAGGGCCACAAGGCTCACTCATATAATTTTTCTAAACCATTTTTATATGTTTCAATGCTCTTAAAAGCGTTGAAACTTTAACTTGAACCAATTTTTCGTTAAACTGGGCTGCCTCCAGGCCTAGTTTTACCACTTAAGCCACATTAACCAAAGCGATGAATGGGTTTCACCTGCCATCTTGGTTGGGCATGGCCAATTTTTTCTGAGGTAGATTAGTACTGTTGGTACACCAATTTTTTTGGGCCCTCACCTACATTGTAATCATAGTCATTTCTATGTTCTTCGCCTGCACTCATGGTACAGAAAGGTGTGTGGGGTTGGCCTACACTTTAGCTACATAAATGTAACTGGGGCCTTGTCTATACTGCAGCTACTGAAATGTGAAAGAGACTGTTATCTCCCTAAACTGCTGCAATGGGAATGTTACTGGGGCCTGTCTTGAATGCTACTATTACTGAAATGGAACTAAGACTGCGCTCCCCCTATACTGCTGCTAGTGATATGTTAGTGGGGCCTGTCCCTAATGCTACCGCTGAAATGTTAATAATTCTGGGCTCTGCCTATACCGCTGCTAATGGTATGTCACTGGGGTGTGGAAACAGAGGCTTCACAAAGACATGATGGCGGCGAGGTCATTTCCCACCAACGCTGTTACTGTTAAGGTGCATATAACCACGGACACGTGTAGAGGACACATAGTGCTTCCAAAACATCCCCCTCCTCCTCCAACAATTAAAACATTCTTGGCAAATACCTTTGCATTGGTCCGTCTGGTGGCAGTCCAAGAATTTCACCTTTAACGACACAACAAGAGAGCACCACCACCATCCCCCCGCCACGGCCCACTTAATCCTGGCCACATTCCGAAAACCAACTACATAAAACCGCGCTACCAGGTCCGCAGTCACCACCACATTACCACCAACGAGGTTACTGTTAAGGTACATATTACCAGTCAGACTGGGGCATGCAGTGTGGGCCGAAGCCCACCTGTATTAAGCACGACATTACTACCTCAGCTGTGTTGGGCAATGCAATGAGATATGTTTATGTACCGCCGGTGGGTTCCAGGGAGCCACCCATGCTGTGGGTCCACAGGGAATAATAAATGCATCTGTTTCCACTTCTAAAGAACCCCAGTCAGACTGGGGCATGCAGTGTGGGCCGAAGCCCACCTGCATTAAGCACGACATTACTACCTCAGCTGTGTTGGGCAATGCAATGGGATATTTTTTTGTACCGCCGGTGGGTTCCAGGGAGCCACCCATGCTGTCGGTCCAGAGGGACTTCACAATAGGGAGTTGTACCTGCCTGTGTCTATGAATTAAAAACCGCGGTCTGACTGGGGCATGCAGACACCTTGACAGAATGAATAGTGTGTGGCACATAGGTTCCCCATTGCTATGCCCACGTGTGCAGCTCCTGATGGCGGTGGCACAGCATTATATTTCTCATTGCTTCTGTACAGCATTGTGGGCTATCACCCTGCCCCTTTTAAAGAGGGTCGCTGCCTAGCCGTGCCAACCCTCTGCAGTGTGTGCCTGCGGTTCCTCCTCATGGCAGACGCACTTATAAATAGACATGAGGGTGGTGTGGCATGAGGGCAGCTGAAGGCTGTGCAGGGACACTTTGGTGTGCGCTGTGGGGGGGCAGCATGTAACCCAGGAGAAGTGGCAGCGGAGTGTCATGCAGGCAGTGATTGTGCTTTGTTGGAGGTAGTGTGGTGCTTAGCTAAGGTATGCATTGCTAATGAGGGCTTTTCAGAAGTAAAAGTTGTTGGGGGGGGGGGGGGCACTCCTGCCGCTATTGTGGCTTAATAGTGGGACCTGGGAACTTGAGATGCAGCCCAACATGTAGCCCCTCGCCTGCCCTATCCGTTGCTGTGTCGTTCCCATCACTTTCTTGAATTGCCCAGATTTTCATACATGAAAACCTTAGCGAGCATCGGCGAAATACAAACATGCTCGGGTCGCCCATTGACTTCAATGGGGTTCGTTACTCGAAACGAACCCCCGAGCATCGCGATAATTTCGTCCCGAGTAACGAGCACCCGAGCATTTTGGTGCTCGCTCATCTCTAATAATAATACATCTCTGCCATTGGTTTTATTACATTTATATACACATTTTCCCCTTAGTGCCCTCTCCTTTCACATAACCCTCTTTCCACCATCCCCTGGCACTGTGAGGAGAAGACGCCATCCTGTGTTACAGATAGCGATGAGTGATTAGTGGAATAAACAGTTTGTGTCAGACATGGACGATTTCAGCAAAATCATCGTGAATTGGGATGGCCAATTCTGTAGTACCCCAGAGTTGGGGGCAAACAGCACTGCTATTGCTACCTCATGTAAAGTGTATATATATTTGTAAATGTGTGAAATTATGTGTATATTACTTTAAATGGTTAATAATGGGTTAATCTTTGGTGTTCCTAAAACTGTATGACTGTGCAGAATGCACTTTGACCAGCTAGATCAGGGATTGTCTAGTTATAGAGATGAGCGAGCACGCTCGGATAAGTCAGTTACTCGAGTGAGCCTCGGGGGGTGGCGGGGAGCGGGGGGTAGCCAGGGAGAGAGTAAGAGAGAATTCTCTCTCTCCACCGCTATCCCCCACCGTGCCCCCGCTCACCCCCCCCCCCCCCCCCGAGCACACTCGAAGAAGAATGCAGTTACTCGAGAAGAGCGAGGCTCGCTCCAGTAACTGACTTATCCGAGTGTGCTCGCTTATCTCTAGCTAGTTAGCTTTCCCTTAGTCTAGGATTGGTGGGGACTTCCCTTAGTTTAGGATTGGTGGGGACTAAGTGTATAAAAGGTAGAGAGTGGGTGGGGTTAGTTAGTCTTGCCAGCTCAGAAGAGTCTGAAGGAGACCAGGGAGGAACAAGGAGACCATTTTCCCTAATAGCCAGTGGGGTAGGAAGTGGAACAGTTAAGTGTGAGTAGTAACAAGCCAAGTCAACGTGGAGTGTTAGTAGAGGAGAGATATAAAGAGCGGGGAGAAGGAAAATTTTAGAGAGAAAGAAACAGAAACAAGTAGTGTTAACCCAGCAAGCAAGTAACAAGTTAGCCCTTTACAGTCTAAGTCAGCTAACTGAATCTATAGTGAATGATACACGTAGATTCTGCGGTCTAAATAATGGCAATGCAATGGGATTGTTGAACTGCTATCAGGACAAAGAACTCTCCTAATAAAGTTTGAAATTATTTTCACCATCCAAAAGTCTACTGCCTGGAGTGCTTCCTGACGCCTACACCATCTGCACTGAGGTATCACGCTACACTACAGGAGTAAGGATTACTACCCCCATTAATGTTTATTTCTCCAATTTTTGTATTTACTATTTTTGTCCGGAATGGGCCCCTATACAGATTGGCATCACGACAAGCTAGCATCTTCCTCTACCCGACTCCACAGGAAGCAGGCTATAACAGCTGCTTGTTGTTTATTTCTTTTGTTATTTTTTCCACTGGTGTAGCTCAGCCCAACAGACCCCCATTTTTGCCATCTACTAGAAAGATCAGTAGAGCCACTGTTGACAACTGTCTTATTCCTTGCTGCTTAGATGCCTCCTAGGTCTGGGTCGCTACAATTCCGACTCCCATTAAAGTCAATGGGAGCAAAAAGCAATTTCACAAGCTCCATAAATTGCATGGGGATACAGCCACACCTCTGGGGAACACCGTACTCCTCCCAAAAATTGGTCAAAATAGTCTACAGTGGTATATAGGGTTAATCACAACACAGGGGTGTCCCTGAAACAAAAGAAGTCAAGGTGCTCTTCATACAAACATAAGAGATTTAGCCCTGTATTTCCATATTGACAAATTTTTCATTTGGTTAGAAGTAGGAGGAGGACACATGGCAAAAGCATGAGAAGAAGAGCATTAGCACCACAACTACAAACAGCATATTCTGGGTTACATATGAGTAAAAATTACCAGCGTGCTAACTAATCAGTGAAATCTGCAATGAGGGTGCATGAGTCAGGTGAAATCCATGCCTGGCTCTTTTTATAAACATCAGGCAGGGCAGAGCACCTCTGAAGCATGTTGTACAAGCTCTGGCCACTCGTCCAGTTTAGACATCCAGAAGTGAAAGAGGCCAACACCATGTCTGAGTACATCCACGTGGGAGCTGACATACTCTTGGACCATCATGGATAAGTGCTGCCTGTGACTGTCAGTACTACGCTGTGCTTTTGCTACAGTATCCTATGGGCTGAATAAACTATGCCACACCTTTGTTAGACTTCTCCTGTCACCAATGATGGCACTGCTGTGGCAGCTTCATACTCATCTGTCACGACATACAGAGCTGTGATCTATTGCTGATGCATCCTGATAGCCATGAGGAAATGCTGGGACGCTAGCCGCTTGATCTCCTGGCAGTGTAGTGAAGTTCTGTCATTCTGCTGTCTATATTCAGTCAGTAACACATGCCCTGAAAATCATCCCTAGAATGTGTGAAAAATAAAAAAGAAATATATTCACCTCTCCTCAGCTGCCGGAGCTCAGGCGCGTCCAGCCCGTCTTCTCCCTGCACTGCTCTGAATCCCTTTTTCAGCAGGCGGGGATTAAAGATCCCTGCCTACTGAAAGGGCTGTATCTGATTGGCTGAGCATTCAGGCAACCACAGGCAGCGCTTAGCCATTCATTGAACGACAGCTGAGCGCTGCCTGTGATTGGTCACAGAGCTCAGCCAATCCCAGGCAGCGCTTGGCCATTCATTGAATTCAGGAAGTATATATTTTTTATTTTTTTTATACAAGCCAGGATGATTTTCTGGGAAGGGCTTATATTTAAAGTCCTTCCCCAAAAATCACTGCAGAGGTTGCCTGCATCCCACTGCTTTCAATGGGGCTACCAGCAGCAGCAGCAACCTCATTAAAAGCAATAGGAGAACATTGTGATCCTCTGCCACAGCTGTGGTGGTGGATTCTTTGCTCCCCGTGAGGAATGCCATCATTACTGAATGCTGTGACAGTGATATCACAGTGTACAGTGGCAAGGGAACTCCCCACAGGGAATATTGACACGCAGCACGGACCTATGGTGCATGCATATCCTGTGTTTTGCAGGTACGCGTGTTTGCACTCCTGTAAAACACGGACATGTGAACACAACATAGGGACCAATGGTTCAAACAGACGTGTGGTTATGTGCGCATGATTGTACGCACATAAACACGCTCATGTGAATGAGCCCTAACAGTCTATCCTGATAGTGCCGCGGAATGAAAGTTGTCAGTTCGGCCTTGTAGTGGGGCTCAAGCAAGGTGACCACTCAGTAATGATCTAATATTTTGATTAGAGCTATGTGATGGTTCTTTTGCAAGAAGCCTGAACTGTCGCTGTACCTCTGCCAAACGAGAGACGGCTGGGTATGAACACCGAAAGTGTGATCATCATTTTCTGACCTTTTCCAGTACTGGATGTAAATCATGGTAATTGTTTAGGAAGCACTTCCCTACGAGGTTCATTACATGGGCCAAGCAAGGTACCCGTGTGAGATTGCCGAGGTGAAGGGCTGCCAGCAGGTTATCCCTATTGTCACACACGAGCTTGCCTGGCTTCAGATTGTGCAGGGTCAGCCACATGTCAGCCTGGGCCTGCAGAGCCATCAACAGCTCTTTGGCCATGTGACGCTGCTCCCTTAGACATGTGAGTTTTAGGACACCATTTTGGCATTTACCATGTGCACCGCTGTATGGAGGTTGGATTTTGTCATATGCTGATATCTGTGCTGATGTGAAGAGTGATATCCTAACCCACATTTTGAAAGGTGGTATGAAGAAGTGGAGGAAGTGAAGGAGGAGGGAGTGAGGAGGGAATAGACAAGGATGCATATTCCACAGCTTTTGGGGCTACCATGAAACGTGGACCACCACTTTCGACTTGCCCATGGCCATGCTTGCTGGACCACGTGCCCATGGTCAGGTGCACCCTGCTATTGACAGCATTCTTCAAGGTCAGGAGCACATTTTATCATTCATATGGCAGTGCAGGGCTGGGAAAGCCTTTTGGGCAAAGAAATGAAGGCTGGGCATCTGGTACCGTGGGTTAGCATTGAACATTAGACATCTGTGTCCACTAGCCTGAAGGGTAGCATTTCTCTAGTGTAAGCAGCTGTGCAGCGCTTGTGTTCATGGATGGTTGGGGTGGTATTTTCTTTTACTTTCCTATAGATGAAGGATGGAGGGCTGGCTGATGACTTGGGACACAGTAGAATATGGGGTAGATGTGAATGTCGCTGAAGGTGGTGGTCATGGTGGCGGCTCAATTTCTGCTCTCCGTTTCTCACTCCTGTCTTTGAAGTCTGCAGCCTCATTGCCAATATTGTTCCTACACAAAACTGCCTCTCTGTGTTTAGTAGCTACTGCATGAACAAGGAGGGAGATGGAGGAAACATATGATGGGTGGTGGGAGTTCATGTGACTGTTCATACACGTTATGTTGAGGTTGTTTATGTTCTTGCTGCCTTTTAACTTTTTACAACAGAACTTACAGATGGCCAATCTTCTGTCACTATATGCGGTTTCAAAGAATGCCCAGGCTGTACAAGTCCTGTGAGCAGACCTAACTGTGAGCCTGATGTTGGTGATGCTGTAGCTAGTAGTAGCTGAGGGTGTTGGCATTGCCTTTTTGTTTTTTTGCATTCAATGTCTTAATCTTCTCCATCTGGTTGCTTGGGCTGCTCTTTGACATCCATGACACGGAATGATCAAACAGCTCCTCAGACTGATCTATGGGGTCTTCTTCAGAGGATGTGGGGGGGTTTGGCATGGAGTGTAGTAGAGTGGGGATGCTCATGGCCAACTGATGCAGACTGACTGTTGTGTGCCTATGACTGGTACTTGAAGCATGCTGTGTTATCCATTGTATGACCTGTTCTGCCAGCTGAGGATGTAATGCACAGGCAGGACTACTTTTAAGGAAAGGCAGTGGTAGTAGCCACTTGAAGTGTCAACTTGTTGTGTCCTTCCCCACCTCCACCACCACCGACACGTCCCATACCTGTTGTATTCTTTTTATTTATTTAGGGGGTTTTTTGGTTCACTTTTTAGTGTACCTTTATGTAACCTATCAGTTAACTTTGTAGTTTGCAGAAAATGGCTGCTAGCTGTTCATAATTCGTAGTAGCCATACTGGTGACTTTGAATGACATCTGAGGCCGCTGACACGCACTGTGTGTATTTTTTGTTTCCCTGTTTGGTTTTATTTTTATTTTATATTAACAAAAAAGTACTGCAGACTAAATAAACTGCAATCACTGGGAGGCACGATATGTGAGAATAGAAGGCCGCAGAGTATAACTTTTATCTTTGTTAATTCTCCCGGTTTGGTACAGTGTAATTGAATACCTAAAATCTCACTGCTGATTGCGCAAGGTCTGCAAATAATTTCTAGTGGATGGACTGATGACTTTAAACAATGTCGGGGCCATTGACAGGCACTGTGTGTATTTGTTGTTTCCCTGTTTGTTTTTTTGTTTTATATTAACACAAAGCACCACAGACAACTAAATAAACCACAATTCTGGCTTATAAATGTTATATATCATAGGCATATAACCGGGATGCAGCTTTTTTGTTCCCTCCAATAGAACCCTGTTAAAGTTGTCTGCTGGTATACAAGCTTTCACACTCAGCAGGAATATATCCTTTGTAGAATATATGTCACTAACCAGAGATGACATATTATATAGGCATGTAAACATATTGCAGCTTCTTTCTTCGTTACCTCCAATATAACCCTGGTATACAAGCTTTCACACCAGCAACAATATATCCTCTGTAGAATATCTGTCCCTAACAACAGGCCATGTGCTATATAGGCATAGAAACCTGATGCAGCTTCTCTCTGTGCTCAACTGTAAAATGACCTCTGGTTACACTATGCATCTGCTGCAATTTGCTAGCTCATGTGATACAGGCATCCAAAAAAAAATACTGCCCATATGCAAACGGGAGGACCCATTTGACAGCATTATCAAGGTTCTCTAGCTGGTGATTGGCTGTATGCTGACCTCTGTAGCAGGCATTACAAGAAATTTGATTTTCCTGAGTTTTCTGCTAAAAATTTGGTCGACTTACCTGATTTGAGTTGTTGAAAATTCGGTCAATTTTGTTGCCTGGCCAATCAAGATGAGCAACACTACTTACAGAGAACCTTTCCTGTTCAAAGCCCGGACGTTCCCCAGCAGACCCTATTCACTGTCACGGTCTCAGTGCACTGTGTTGTGACATTCTATGTTATAGTATATACTGTATATCACAACCCAATGCACTGAGGCCTGGACAGTGCAAGGAGTTTGTCGGGAAGCGGGCATGCTTTGAAGAGGAGAATGGATTCATTTTTTCACGGTGCTATGAACGCTGCTGTGCCTGCACTAAAGAGAAAAGTGCAGGCACAGCTGGAGCCCCCTGGTCAGGTAAGCAGTTAACTAGTTAAATTTCTCAGCATAATCTTCATCTTGCTGCATAGCTGAAGACTGGTTTTCTATGAAAAATGTTCAGAACAGGCTGATAAAACACATAGCAAAAATGCATATAATTACCTATTCTGTACATTGGGGCGGGGGGGGGGGGGGATTAAAGTGCAGATACCCTTTAAAGCCAAGTATCTATGTCTCCATTGCCTGACCTCGACAGATTTAAACTCCCTGAAAGCAAACAATAAAATATCTAATTGAATGATGGCAATTAGAGATCTGGAAGTGATGTAGAACCTATACTGGAAAATGTAAAAACTTTCCACTGTCCATCAAATCAACTTTGTTTGCTGAGACCAAAACACCCAATTCAGTTAAGTTTTCGAAAAGAATGAATTTCAGAGGAAAACATTACACATTGGGTCAGAAGGTTCTGGCAATAAAACACGGGTAAGGAGCCATCTGTAGAACGAAGAATAAAATATTGCAAACATCATGGCAGAAATGTAAGAGATTAATTACTATTACAGCAATCAACAAGAAATATCCTACTGTGTTCTTTTGCGCATGTTCTTCGCTTTCTTCTTCGCTGTTGATTGATGAATCCCAACTGTAGGTCTCCCAGTAATCCTTATCAGAGAGTACAGAACGGGCTTTCTCTATGCTATGTTCTGGATAATACAATGACTTCTCTACATTTGTTAGCTGGCTTGATGAATGTTTCTTTATTTTCAGCCTTTGCCTTTGCTGTACTGTTTTATCTCCTTTGGATTATCTCAGTGATTTAACCAAGTTGCATGCGCACAAAAATTTGCAAGCCAGCATCACACTGAAAAAAATAGTGCGGTGAATCCCTGTCTGCTGAAAGCACTTCAGAGCAGTTCAGGAGGACAAGCGGTTAGATGTGCCCGATCCCCAGCAGCGGCGGAGAGGTGAGTATATATATCTTTTATTTTTGTACACAGTTTGGGGATAATTTTCTGGGAAGGGCTTATATTTAAAGCCCTTCTCCGAAAATCACTGCAGGGGTTTCCAGCATCCCATTGCTTTCAATGGGGCTACAGAAGTGTCGGCCCCATTGAAAGCAATGGGAGAACATCACAATCCTGCCACAGCTGTGACAGCTGTGGCAGGGGAATTCTTCATCCCCGCGGGGAGTCCCCTTGTCACTGAACACTGTGACTATGCTGTCACAGTGTTCAGTGACAAGGGGACTGCCGCGCAGAGATGAAGAAATCCTCGACCACAGCTGTCGCAGCTGAGGCAGTGGACCGCAATCTTCTCTGTATGTTGTCAATGGGGCCTCCGCTGCTGCCAGCCCCATTGACCACAAGGTGAAACCCCCGATGTGACAACATCCGGGGGTTTTACATAATAAAAAACCTGAATGCCACAGTTACTTGCGTTTTGAAATTTGCTGCCCTATTTTTACAGATGCAAATATTTGTAAAAAACGGGCATGTGACCGCTGCCATTGAAAACCATCGGTTCTAATAGTTGTGAGCCTGACTAAGCCCTAAAGGGGGTCTCACACAAACCAATTTTAATTGCGGAATCCTTGATTGTCATCCACATTGAAGATCTGCTGTAAAACTCGGACACCGAAAGACAAGTATTTTCAATTTTTCTTTCGAATTGCGTATTCCGCGAGTGGAAGAAAAATCATAGCATGTTCTATTTTAGCGCGGATTCCATGCAGACAGCCTCAATAGATGTCTATGGATGCAAATAGAGTTGAGCGAACATACGGTGGCGAGCTTGATACTAGTTCGAGTATTAGCGTACTCAATGGTGCTCATTACTCGAATGAGCATCAAATCGCGTCCGACCCCGCCCAAGCTTTTGGCTCTTCCCCGCTGTGGCATGCCTGTTTTGGCCCCTCCCTGCCACAACGCAGCAGCGTCATTGGCAAATTTTTGGTCTGGCAGGAAAGGGGAAGGGGAAGAGAGAGAGAGAGAGAGAGAGAGAAAGAAAGAGAGAGAGAGAGAGAGAAACACGAACGAAGAAAAAAAAAAAAAAAAGCTCATGACCCTGCGTTCATCATACAAAAATGCTTGAGTCTCCCATTGTAGTCAATGGGGTTCGTTACTCGAGTAGAGCTCTCGAATTTTACGAAAAGCTCGACTAGAATAACGCGGACCCGAGCATTTGGGTGCTCGCTCATCTCTAGATGCAAATGATCCGCAGCCCATACACAATTAACATTGCGTATGAGCGGCAGAAATGATCTCAACTTGATAGGAGGATAGAAAAGTCGGAATGCCAGTTGGAGGGGAGAGAGAGATCGTTCTTCCATGCAGATGATACGCTGTGCTTTCTCGATCATTCGCAATTACTTTCCGCAAAGGATCACAGGTCTTCCTCTGCAGGAATTGGCCTGCGGAATCCGACCAGTTTGTGTGAGCCCGGCCTGACCCTGATCTAAAAGTGTCTTTCCTTTAATTTTGGGTTGCATGTGGCTGCCGACCATAACTCAAAGTGGAATGCGGCTCACAATGTACAAAAGGTCGAGGACCTCTGCATTACATGATCATCATTCTAGACCTACCAAAGCTCTTGGATTTTACTAATACACATCTAATGTGTGTGGTCACCCTTAGATGCTAGAATAATGGTCATGTATTAGAGGAGGGTAAGATGGGAGCAAGGGAATGTTTGGTTTTACCGATAACACTGTCTACCTCCATAAATAATCTCCATGTAAGCCTGTTGAAGACATAATCAAAAAAACACAATCATGTAGTAGAAAATCTAATAAGAGAATATATAGTTTTTGTAGGATCAATGGAATGATAGGAAAATATATCTTCTGTTCTTTCTTGTATTTCATCTCTTAGTTTCAGCAAAAGTTATGCGTTTTCCAATATACTTATTTTTAACAATTCCTCATGGTTTGCAAGCTTACTGTTTGAACTCATTTAACCACTTCACAACTTAGCCATTGTGCACTTTTTTTTTTCTTCTTGGCTGCCTTTTTTTTTAATTTTTCCATTGGCAAAGCCATATGAGGGCTTGTCTTTTGCTATACAATGTTTTTTTAAACTATTAAGGGCGCAGCCATTTTTGTTTTTTGCATTCCTGTTTTCAAAAACATCATAACGTCTGTATTTTTCTGTTGCCATAGCCATCTGAGGGCTTTTTGGTGGGAAAAGTAAAATATAAGGTTATGAAAAAATGTTTAAAACTTTCAAAATGGGTTGAAATAGAAATAACTCAATTTCGCAAATTATTGAAGGTCTTGCTTTTACAGCATATACCGTGTGGCAAAAATGACAGGTTCACTTTATTCTGCGAGTCAATGGGATTACAATTATATCAAATTTATAGTTTTTTCTTGCAAAGATTTAAAAAAATAAAATACATATTTTTTAATTGCTTTCTGTCGTCATCCTTTTACCATGAGAACTTTTTATTTTTTCGTTTAGCCCTCAGACAGACGGACGGTTTTATGTGCGCATGTTACTTGCATTTGTGATCCACATCTATATAGAACCAATGCTTTTCAATGGCAGCGGTCACATGCCCGATACTTACCTGCGCACAAAAATGTGCAGCGGTAAATATAGGGCAGCGGATTTTAAAACGCAAGTAACTGCGGTATCCGTCTTTTTTGGATATTGAACCCCTGGATACTGTCATATCTAGGGTTTCACCTTGTGCTCAATGGGGTCGTCGGCAGCAGTGCCAACACCATCGAGAACATACAGTGAATATTGCAGTCCTCTGGCATAGCTGTGGCAGAGGAGCACAATGTTCTCCCATTATATTCCATGGAGTAGCGCTACAGCCGGCTCCATTGAAAGCAATGGGCTGCTGGCAAGCCTTGCAGGGATTTTCGGGGAAAGGTTTTAAATATAAGCCTAGTCCTCAGCTATTAAATGACAGCTGAGAACTGCCTCTGATTGGTTACAGTGCTCAGCCAATCAGAGGCAGCCCTTTCAGCAGGCTTAAATTTTTAAATCCCCGCCTGCTGGAAGCACTTCAGAGCAATGCAGGGAGAAGACCTGACTGGATGCGCCTGAGCCCCGGAAGCTACGGATAGATGAGTATATCTAATTTTTTTATTTTTTACACATTTTTATATTATTTTTAAAGCCCTTCCCCGAAAATCACTGCAGGGCTTGCCAGCAGACCATTGCTTTCGATGGAGCCGGCTGCAGCGCTGGCTCCATTGAATTCAATGGGATAGCATTGCGGTCCTCTGCCACAGCTGTCACAGTGTTCAGTGATAAGGGAACTCCCCGCGGACATGAAGAAATCCTCTGCCATAACTGTCACAGCTGTGGCATAGGATCGCAATCTCCTCTGTATGTCAATGGGGCCGCCGCTTCTGCTGCCAGCCCCATTGACCAAAGGTGAAGTCCCCAGGGATAAAGTGTGCTGCCCGCTATCCCCTGCTGCAACTGTGACAGCATCCAGGGGTTTCACATCCAAGGAATCCCCTGTTGCAACTGTCACAGTCGCAGCAGGGAATAGCGGGCAGTGCACTTCCATCACATGCCACAGATGCAGCACTTCCTAATAGGCAATCTCATTGAGGGGGTCTTTTGGAAGGCAGAGGAAGCTCATTTAGGAGAAGAATTCACTGTGTACCTGGTGAGGTTACTGACAGCCACCTACCAGTGACATGGTTGGTGTTAGCTGCATATATATGTGCATGTTAAATGTGTTTTTGCTGTGTATATGCATTTTTTATATCTGTGATGTATCCATGTGTCATCTATTTTTCATCCGTGCAAAAAAAACCTCAAAAAGGCCTAAGTTATGTCAGTTTTGTCACAACCAATAGAAAACAGTGCACAGAAAAAAAACACAATGAACATGGATGCAAAGTCCATAGACTTCAATGATGAATTTCGGTTTGTGAATGCAAACCTAAATAGGACATGCCACCATTTTCATACACGCACATAAAAAACTGCATAAAAAGAAAAATACTCACCTCAGCTGCCGGGACTCAGGCGCGTCCAGCCCCATCTCCTCCCTGCACTGCTCTGTATCTCTTTCAGCAGACGGGGATTAAAAATCCCCGCCTGCTGAAAGGGCTGTGCCTGATTGGCTGAGCGCTCAGCCATTCACAGGCAGCACTCAGCCATTCATTGAATGACAGCTGAGTGCTGGTCACAGCGCTCAGCCAATCAGAGGCAGCCCTTGGCCATTCATTGAATTCACTGCAGGGGTTGCCAGCATGCTATTGGTTTCAAAATCAATGCTGCAAGGATCTGCATTGACGCGTGTTTGTACACATACGTGGGCGCGCGGTTTTGTGCGCACCTATGTACACATACGCACACGCTCGTGTGAATGCACCCTCACTGTGAAATGGTAACTAAGGGGACGGAGTCATTAATAAGCACTATTACTATCAAGCATGTGGCTTAGCATAAAAAGAATATAGCCTGCAGTAAAAGTGTGCTGCGGCACATGAAGTTGGGAGATTTGTTTTAACAAGTTTTAGGGTGATACACGACCTTTACAGCATGTGTGGGAAAACGTCATCATGACAGTATCTCGTGGCGCCCCCTAGTTGTTGCCTCTGCAAGAATAATAGTCATTTCTAATACGATATGAGAGTTAGTAAAGCTGCTGTTGTGTCTTTTTGTATATTTAGCTTTTTGGCTGGATCACTGAGATGATTGATACTGGAATTTGTAGTGTTATTGGTAGAGATCTTTATGTTTCTGGAGTGTGTTTTCATGTTAGCCACTAGGATCTAATCCCGCACGCTCCGTGTTTTTATGTAGAATTCTCTTTCTGTGCTTTTCTGAGTTTTTCGTGCCTTTAAAAAGTTCCCTGAAGACGGATTATGCATGTCGCTGTCCTGAACTCCGGGATTAGGTTTCTCCCGGGTTATAAATAGACATTACATTATTGATACTGTGTTCTGTTACACTCCATATTTCGCCTCATAATTCTCGCACTTTTATTATCAATCTGCTTTGTCGTGTGCCTCCTTTTTCAATTACAGAGATATATACTCGCCGCATACACCGGAGAGGGCGTAAATAACACCAATTTTGCACAAAATATAAAATGTATATATAAAATTGGAGTCGTTTTTTCCTCGAGATGAAATGTCTTTCTCTCGTGGCGGTGAACGTTGACGGTACTCAATTTCTTTGTAGCCGTGATACATGAATAGTTATTTACTCCCACCCCTACTGCCGACGCGGGTCCTGAATTGCTGCTATTGTACTCCACCGCGACCACCCACCAATAAAACACCTGCCCGCGGTAACCAACAACCATCCAAACACATCGCTTCTGTACTATATGACATTCAAGGATTCCCAGTGATGGAGAAAGGAGGAACCATCAACAAAACACTGATTTTACTAACAGCATCAGCACTCATATAACCACTTAAAGGGGGTTGAGCCAAGATATTACATTATTCCATTTCCATAAGATAGGGGATAACTTTATGATTGCTGGCGATATGACATCTTGGACCCCCAGTGTTCCCAAGAATGGGGATCCCGAAGTTTCGCATATTAATGTAGTGGAGGACATGCATGCACATCTCTGATCCATTCTTTTCAATGGGAGTGCCATAAAGTTACCTATTTTATTTTATGCATTTATATAGTTCATACATATTCCAGGGTGTTGGACATTACTTGATATGGGCTGACAGTCTAAGTTCACCTATTGGTATGTCTTGGGAGAGTAAAAGCACTCAGCAGTCTCCGCCGCTTCCATTGAAATGAATGCAGTAGCAGTACGTTCCACTCCATTTAGGATTTGTGTTTTCCCAGCAATCATACCCCTACCAACTATAGTTATTCCCTATCCTGTGGATAGGCAAGGGGATAACTTTATATCTTAGCACTAGGGGCTAAAAGTTCTGGGACCTGGGTTCAAAAGTTTATCTTGGAGCCTTCCAACTTCTCTTAACCCCTTAACTCAGAGGCATAACTTGAAGCTCCTGGGTCCCAATGCAAAACCTGTAACAGGGCCCCCCAACTTTAATGCTTTATTCATAGCACTGGGCTCCTTACATGGAGAAGAGAGGCCTAAGGCTCTTGGGCCCAGATGCAACTGCATTCCTTACAGTTACGCCAGTGCCTAGCACAACCCCTTTAATGACAGACATGGACATTAGCCCATCAGACCTTCAGGACCCTATAGTAGTGGTATGATATTGTGAGGGTATATGTATATATTGCCATATGTTTTTTATACCTGTATGCAAGTTCTATGCAATGCTATAATGCAAAAAACTTAATATGTAGCCTTAAAAATCATATCAGATATGCCAAGACTTTGCAAGGCCGAGAGAGATGTGTCCAGAAATTCAGAGATGATACAGAACTGGATACCAAGGCCACATGCTGGGCTGTTTTCCCAGAATCAGCTTATCTAGACAACAACTGCTTATGTGACTAACACTGCCTCAGGCGGAACTGCGGACATCACATATATGGTTATGCGGTGGATTTTGGCCAATAAGAACAGTTACACACTTCTAGTGACGTGACAAGGAATATAAAGCCCCATGCAATCTGTAATAAAGGGCACAGTTATTTCCCCGTCCGAGGAACTATACCAGACCTCCGTGTGTAGTGGTTCTTCTTTACCGCCGGCAACAGGGCATTGGGGTGGGCCTGATTGGTGCTGTATGCAGAATTTCCCTGACAATATCCATTTATAGTTCCCTGCCTGGTACCATAATACATATTGTCTCAGTAGTATTGCTGCACCTGTAAAAATACAACAGTATTTACTTAGCATGGCATAAAAAAAATAACACAAAGAGCTGTAGTTTCTGCTTGTCACACTGCTAAAAAGTTGCCCAGAGCAATGTGCAGGCTCAATAGAGCCAGTACCCACTATGAGCCAGTACACTATCGAACAATCCCAAGGTTAGAAGTACAGCGCTTGGCTAAGTGCCTTTGCCTCTTTCTGTAAGCAATCGGTGGAGGAGTTCTCAGCACCCAACCCCATTGATCAAAACTTCCAAACTTTTTAAAAAGTTTAGTTATATTTCAATAGTATTAACTTCAAGCAATTCTATAGAGAGGATAACAGGACTGTTTATCAACAAAGCAATGTAACAAGTACCATCTCCATTCTTTCTGGAACACGTTTAGACATAATTTCCGCTCATGCTAAGAGGTGTTTTATGAGATTGTTTAATTAATCGTAACCTGTCTATGAATCCTCTTCTTTTTTTTTTTCAGTAGTCGAAAACACACAAGGAAGGAAGCTAAATAGTTTCTAATAACCGCCACCATGGTGACTGAGAATTAATCAAGACCCACGTGAGTCGGTTCGGCTGCAGATCTCTGAGTTTGATGTTCATTTTCATGTGAAGTCTGAGGTTTCTTTCCCGAATACTGATTATCTGCCTGTAACATGCTCAGATATGCAAAGTCCGCATCAAGGAAACCATAATATCAAATTCTAATTTAATTTTGCCTGATTTTTCAATATTTCATTACTCATACTCGCTAACCATTGACCTTGGATGGTCCGGAAAGCAACACTTAAATTCTAAATACAAAGTCTACAGCTATCATAGGTGCCTATAGGGTTAACCGTACAGTATCTTACACATTCCCTTATTGCCTGTATTAGTTTTTATGGCCATTAGTTTAAATCCATATATTATGATGCACAATAATTGGAAAATTCCATCTCCAGGTTTGTATAATTGAATGCGGAGTTTATTATAGGGAGTGCGGATATAATGGCCGCTCGGCTCCACAGTTAATAGAATAATATCTTAATTGATTATAATCCCAGTATGACCTCTATATAATAAAGGTGTGTGCTGCACTCAGGTTTTACATTCAATACAATGTAGGAAAATTACTAAATTAGCACAAAGAAATCTTGAAGACGTGTTAAATGAGTTCTATTACCCCTTTTTTTGATTTTTGCGTTTTCATTTTTCCATCGCCACTTTCAAGGAAACCAGGACTTTTTATGTACTTTTAGTGACATAGCCACGTGAAGGCTTGTTCTTTGTGGGATGAGTAGTATTTTATAATGGTACTATTCAGCGAAGCCTTTATTCACACAAGCGTTTTTACGCGGCTATTTTGCCGCAAAAAAAACCTCGCTCGAAAATCGCTAGCATGTGAAGCATTGGATCCCAATGCATTTATTTACATGGGAGATTTTCGGGTCCATGAAAAAAAATCGCACCGTTAAAACGTCAAATCGCCAACCGTTTTTGATCACCGATTTTTCCCACTGTGTCAAAAGATAGGTCTTGACTCATCTTTTGACGAAAATCACTTGAAGCTCCCATAGACTCCTATGTGAGCTGAAAAAAAGGGGGGAGGAAGGAGTTTACCTGCATCTGGCACTTGGGAAAAAAGGCAGCTGGCTCTATTTAAGCATTAGAAGTCATTCTGAGGACTTCTGCCGACTGCTGGAATCCAGCTCTGCAGCGTTTTTTTCTAGGATATGCCTGTGTGAATGAGAAAACGCTAATTAATGGCGGAACGCAATCGCCGGTGTCCTACAGTGACGCAATATTCAGACACGATGTGGCCGGCATAAAATCATGATGCTCGTGGGAATGAGGCTTTACCATGTAAAGTATTAGAAAAGTTTTAACCCCTTCTTGCCTCAGGGCATAAATGTACGCCTGGGGAGCAGTCCCTGCGAATAGACATACATTTACATTCTATGGATGGACCGGGCTCAGAGAAGCTGAGCCTGAGTCATCCGCAGCTGAAGACAGCTGTGACCAATGCCTGCTGTTAATCGTAAAAAAGATGGCACCGCACGCGTAAAAAAAAAAAAAAGGCCATTGCCACCCATATGTTCTATCTTTTGTAGGTGCGAATTCAGTGCGAATGGAGAAAAAATCAGACATGTGACCGCTACTATTAAAAAGCATTGGTTCTATATAAATGTGAATGGAAAACGCATAAAACATGCGCAGCAAAAAAACGCCCGTCTGACTGAGTCCTTGCAATAAATTGAACATACTTTTTATCTTGCACAGCAAAGGCTATAAGAAAGCAAAAAAAAATAAAAAATAAAAAAAAAACCAAAATGCTTTTTCTTTTCATTTCGCCGCCCAAAAAACCCCCAATAAAAGTGATAAAAAAGCCATACAGTTTGAGAGGTACAACACGCGGGCTTGGGGCGCAACACTACAGGTCCATAAATGATCAAACACGCGAATTACCCAGTTAGTCTTTGTTAATATTAAAAAGCAGTCAGCATAACGTGCTTCTGGGACGCAGCCCGTTCTTCAGAAATTACTGTGAAGTAGGGGAGGTATATGCAGAAGAGTGGCATTTTGCTGCAATATTAATAAAGAAGAACCAGTTAATTCCCTTGTTTGATCATTTATGGACTAGAACTGTTGCACCCCCAGCCCATGTGTTTTCCTTCCTCTCAGACTAAGGCCTCTTTCACACGGGTGACAGCGATATCACCGCATCATTGTTCTGGGTCTTCTCGCGGCAATATCGTGATTTTATGTCGCTACAAAGTCGAGTGTGGATTGACAAAGTTGCTACAGGGGTTGCCTTCATCCCATTACTTTCAATGGGGCCGGCACTGAAAGCAATGGGATGGCATCGCAGTCCTTTGCCACAGCTGTGACAGCTGTGGCAGGGGATTCTTTCATCCCCACAGGGATTCCACTTGTCATTGAATACTGTGCTGTCACAGTGTTCAATGATGAGGGGACTCCCCACGGGGATTCTTCACGCACAGCACGGACCTTCCCGGTACACGCATGTCCTATCTTTTGCATGTGCGAGTATTTTGCATCTGTAAAAAATGGACATGTGAACATTACCTAGGGACCCAATGGTTCTAATAGAGCAATTTTTTTGCGCACAAAAAAAAAAAAAAAAAAAAAAATGGCTCGTCTGACCTTGGCCTGAAGATGCAACCTATTTTTCCTTCTTTTAGGGGAGAAATTTGATCTTTTGATTGGAACCTGCTCCCCCCACAACCACACTTAGCCCCATTTGAAAAATAAATGTCCCTTTAGAAACAACGATAATAACAATAATTGAACTACCTTACCCAACTTGTGCAGGAGCCAACCAGAAGGAGGGCCACTCTGGACTTAGTATTGACTAACAAACCTGACCGAATAATGGGGGTTCAGGTGAAGGGACACTTGGGAAAGAGTGACTACAATATAATTAATTTACAACTGTCATTTAATAAGAAACCTTATCAGTGAGCGACTAAAAAATTAAACTTTAGAAAAGCAAAATTTGATCAGCTCAGAACTACTGTCTGTAACATTAATTGGGACAACATCCTCAAAAATATCAGTACAGACAACAAATGCGAAAAGTTTAAAAACATCCTTATTACTTCATGTGAGCAGTTCATACCCTTTAAAAAAAGGACTACAAGTAGAAGGAAACCGATGTGACTCGACAAGATTGTTAGGGGGGCAAATAAACAAAAAAAGCGTTTAAACTACTAAAACAAGAAGGCAGAAAAGAAGCACTAAAATCATACAGGGAAGAAAACAAAATATGTAAAGGAAAGATCAAAATTGCTAAGGAGGAGGCAGAAAGACTGATCGCCAAAGAGAGCAAAAGCAACCCTAAACTATTCTTCAATTATATTAACAGTAAAAGGATTTACACTGAGAGCACTGGCCTGCTAACAAATAATGCAGGAGAGAACATAGAAGACGATGGGGGGGGGGGGGGGGGGGTGAGGGAGGCAAATCTATTTAATAGCTTCATTTCAAGTGTATTCACGAACGAAAAGGAAATGTCACACGAGATGCAGGGGAACAAAACAAACTCCACACTAAATATTGCATGCCTAACTCAGGAGGAAGTGCGGAACCGGTTAAAGAAGATTAAAATCGATAAATCGTTGGGCCCAGATGCAATACACCCAAGGGTTCTAAGGGAACTAATTGATATGATAGCTAGACCGCTATTTCTAATATTTATGGAAACTATCAAGACCGGGGTTGTACCATTGGATTGGCACATTGGCAGTGTGGTTCCAATATACAAAAGGGGTCCAAAAGAGAGCCTGGTAACTACAGACCGGTAAGTCTCACTTCAATAACTAGAAAAATATTCTAGGGGTTTCTGAGAGACGCCATACTAGAATACCTCAAGGAGAACAATGGAATAACTCCTCATCAGCACAGGGTTATGAGGGGTCGATCATGTCAGACCAATCTGATCAGCTTCTAGGATGAAGAAAGTTCTAGGTTGGACCTGGGAGAGTCTATTGATCTTGTATATCTGGATATCTCTAAAGCATTTGACACCGTGCCGCATAATAGGCTGATATATAAAATGAGACAGCTTGGACTAGGAAAAAACGTGTGTATCTGGGTAAAGAACTATCTGAGAGGTAGAAAGCAGAGGGTGGTAATAAATGGTTCATACTCAGACAGGGCCACGGTCACTAGTGCCACAGGGTTCAGTATTAGGCCCCATTCTGTTCAATATATTTATCAATGACCTGATAGAGGGGCTGCACAGCAAAATATCAATATTTGCAGATGATTCAAAATTATACAATATAATTAATGCAACAGAGGACAATGTGCGGCTACAAACGGACCTAGATAAGCTGAGGGCTTGGGCAAAAAAATGGCAAATGAAGTTCAATGTTGATAAATGTAAGGTTATGCACATGGGCAGGAGAAACAGATGTCACCAATATACACTAAATGGGGTACTGCTAGGGAAAAGTGATATGGAAAAAGACCTGGGGGTACTAGCGGATTGTAGATTGAACTGGAGCAACCAATGTCAGTCAGCTGCTGCAAAAGCTAATAAAGTCCTGGGTGCATTAAAAGAGGTATCGGGGCGAAGGACGAGAACATTATCCTCCCACTATATAAGGCACTTTTCAGGCCACACGTGGAATACTGTGTACAGTTCTGGTCACCGATGCTCAGGAAAGATGTTGCAGTGCTTGAGGGGGTTTAAAGACGGGCAACTAAACTAATACATGGAATGACGGGACTGGAATACCCAGAGAGGCATCAAAATTGGGATTATTCACCCTGGAAAAAAAGACGTCTATGGGGTGATCAAAAAACCATATGTAAGTACATTAGGGGACAATACAAGGATCTCATCCGCTACATCTAGAAGAAAGCAGGTTTCAGCACTACCACTGAAGGGGGTTCTTTACTGTAAGAGCAGTGAGACTGTGGAACTCTGCCTGAGGTCGTGGTGATGGCAAAATCCATAGAGGAGTTTAAGAGGGGACTAGATGTCTTTCTAGAGCGCTGTAATATTACAGGATATAGACATTAGGTGACCAGCGGGGTTGTTGTTTGGGGTCTTTCATTCAGGTAGAAACTATCAAACACTGATCTGGGGATTATTCTGACTGCCATTAGGGAGTCGGGAAGGAATTTTTTCCCCTGAATGGGCTAATTGGCTTCTTCCTCTTGGGGTTTTTTTTTGCCTTCCTCTGGATCAACAAGGAGATTAAACAGGCTTAACTATATGGACATTGTCTTCATTCAGCCTAACATACTATGTTACTATGTACTAAAAACCAGTGAATACAATCCAGAGACACATCAAAATAGGAGTATATAGTGCAACAGTGACACAAAATATTCTGTAAGATCTTTTTAAAAATACGCCCATCTTGTATATGAGGTGAATAGCTGGTATTAGTCATTTAACCCTTTCCAATCAAATTTCCCTGCCACCCTCACATTCCTCAGCTGTGATTTATTTTGGGTGGGAAAGCGCATTGTGGATTCCTTGGAATTACTCAACAGAAACACATAAAAATGATCAGTCATGATGATTTTATCAGCAAGTTTTTGAAAATTTCCAATTGTGTTGGTCCTCGTCCTACATTGAGATCTCTCTGTATAGCTCCAATGTCGGGCAAAGGCCGACACATGTTTCTAACAGTATGCAGGACAGTGCTCCATCGGAGTGCTGTCCTGTATACTTTAACATACATATGTAGAATAGCCTTCTATATCGGAGCGCTGTCCTGCATACTCTTGGAATCATGTCTCAGCCGTCATTCAACATTGGAGATATGCAGGTAAATCTTAATGTCGGACGAGGGCTAGCAGTGGATTAGAAAGGCTTAAAGGCGTTGTCCTTAGAATAGGTCATCAATATTAGATTGCAGGGACCCCCACCTGCCAGCTCTTCTCTGGGCCAGTGCGGTCTACTGAGTTGGTTTCTGTTGGAAGCAGACAGATCTGTTCTCACTGCAGTGGCCAGGCTTCGTATTGTGGGTCAAGTTCCTATTCACTTCAATGCCTGTAATAACAAGCTTGAGAACTGCAATAAGAACAGAGCAACATGGAATATTATGATACCAGTATGGGCTATATGCATTTTATTAATGGTCAATACATGTTTTACAATTTTTTGTTTCATTTTGTAAATTCTCTTGTCGACACTCCTCTCCCCCTCCCCCCTCCCCGCCCCATCCTGGAAAGTACAACACAAACTTTGGAAACCACCAATCTAAAGCATTTAGAAACATAGATCTCCCGAAATATGTCTTGCCCGTCCCACAAAGTTTGCAATCAAACTTTTCTGACTCTTAGTACGATGCTGCTTTTATTGCTGCCTCAACTGACTGAATTGTTTGTCACATTTTTGCTTTTTTTTTCACTGCAGCTGTTTTTGTCACGTTCTGTTATAATTAGAGATGAGCGAACGCGTTCGTCCGAGCTTGATATTCGTGCGAATATTAGGGTGTTCGGGATGTTCGTTATTCGTGACGAACACCATGCGGTGTTCTGGTTACTTTCACTTCCTTCCCTGAGACGTTAGCGCGCTTTTCTGGCCAATTGAAAGACAGGGAAGGCATTACAACTTCCCCCTGCAACGTTTAAGCCCTATACCACCCCCCTGCTGTGAGTGGCTGGCGAGATCAGGTGTTCGCCTAATATAAAAGTCGGCCCCTCCCGCGGCTCGCCTCAGATGCGGTGTGAGTTAGATGAGGGACAGTGCTGTTTGTACCGGAGCTGCTGTAGGGAAAGAATTGGTAGTTAGTGTAGGCTTCAAGACCCCCCAAAGGTCCTTATTAGGGCCACTGATAGCTGTGTGTTGGCTGCTGTTAGCAGTGGGATTTTTTTTTTTCTCAAAATCGCCTCTGCAGACCGTTGCACCTGGCATTAGGGACAGAAGTGCTGCATAGGCAGGGAGAGTGTTAGGAGTGAGTGTAGCCTTCAAGAACCTCAACGGTCCTTTCTAGGGCCATATTTATCCGTGTGCAGTACTGTCCAGGCTGCTGTTGGCTGTGCTGCATTTTTTTTGGGCTTCTCAAAATCGCCTCTGCAGAGCATTCCACCCTCCATTGATACTGCAGGGAAAGAATTGTATAGGCAGGGCCACAACACAGTTATTATTCATAGAATATACGCAGTGCTGCCTGTTGGTGGGAAAAAACTGAAAACAAATCTATTTGTCCAGCCTCTGTCCGTCCTTACGGGCGGTGGACACGTGTGAGCTGCGTGAAAAACATTGCTAAATCATACGCAGCCAGCTACGCTTTACTGCTGGCTTCGCCATTTGCTTTCCTTAATTGGGAAAAAAAATACCTGCTCTCCAAGAGTTATAATAACTCTGCTACCCTCACGTTCTGTGACACATAAGCAGGGACACAGCACAGTTATTAAACTTCTCAGGTTCATTGAATATACGCAGTGCTGCCTGTTGGTGGGAAAAAACTGAAAAGAAATCTATTTGTCCAGCCTGTGTCCGTCCTTACGCCTGTGGAGACGTGTGAGCTGCGTGAAAAACATTGCTAAATCATACGCACCCAGCTACGCTTTACTGCTGGCTTCGCCATTTGCTTTCCTTAATTGGGAAAAAAAATACCTGCTCTCCAAGAGTTATAATAACTCTGCTACCCTCACGTTCTGTGACACATAAGCAGGGACACAGCACAGTTATTAAACTTCTCAGGTTCATAGAATATACGCAGTGCTGCCTGTTGGTGGGAAAAAACTGAAAAGAAATCTATTTGTCCAGCCTGTGTCCGTCCTTACGCCTGTGGAGACGTGTGAGCTGCGTGAAAAACATTGCTAAATCATACGCACCCAGCTACGCTTTACTGCTGGCTTCGCCATTTGCTTTCCTTAATTGGGAAAAAAAATACCTGCTCTCCAAGAGTTATAATAACTCTGCTACCCTCACGTTCTGTGACACATAAGCAGGGACACAGCACAGTTATTAAACTTCTCAGGTTCATTGAATATACGCAGTGCTGCCTGTTGGTGGGAAAAAACTGAAAACAAATCTATTTGTCCAGCCTCTGTCCGTCCTTACGGGCGGTGGACACGTGTGAGCTGCGTGAAAAACATTGCTAAATCATACGCAGCCAGCTACGCTTTACTGCTGGGTTCGCCATTTGCTTTCCTTAATTGGGAAAAAAAATACCTGCTCTCCAAGAGTTATAATAACTCTGCTACCCTCACGTTCTGTGACACATAAGCAGGGACACAGCACAGTTATTAAACTTCTCAGGTTCATTGAATATACGCAGTGCTGCCTGTTGGTGGGAAAAAACTGAAAACAAATCTATTTGTCCAGCCTGTGTCCGTCCTTACGCCTGTGGAGACGTGTGAGCTGCGTGAAAAACATTGCTAAATCATACGCACCCAGCTACGCTTTACTGCTGGCTTCGCCATTTGCTTTCCTTAATTGGGAAAAAAAATACCTGCTCTCCAAGAGTTATAATAACTCTGCTACCCTCACGTTCTGTGACACATAAGCAGGGACACAGCACAGTTATTAAACTTCTCAGGTTCATTGAATATACGCAGTGCTGCCTGTTGGTGGGAAAAAACTGAAAACAAATCTATTTGTCCAGCCTCTGTCCGTCCTTACGGGCGGTGGACACGTGTGAGCTGCGTGAAAAACATTGCTAAATCATACGCAGCCAGCTACGCTTTACTGCTGGGTTCGCCATTTGCTTTCCTTAATTGGGAAAAAAAATACCTGCTCTCCAAGAGTTATAATAACTCTGCTACCCTCACGTTCTGTGACACATAAGCAGGGACACAGCACAGTTATTAAACTTCTCAGGTTCATTGAATATACGCAGTGCTGCCTGTTGGTGGGAAAAAACTGAAAACAAATCTATTTGTCCAGCCTCTGTCCGTCCTTACGGGCGGTGGACACGTGTGAGCTGCGTGAAAAACATTGCTAAATCATACGCAGCCAGCTACGCTTTACTGCTGGCTTCGCCATTTGCTTTCCTTAATTGGGAAAAAAAATACCTGCTCTCCAAGAGTTATAATAACTCTGCTACCCTCACGTTCTGTGACACATAAGCAGGGACACAGCACAGTTATTAAACTTCTCAGGTTCATTGAATATACGCAGTGCTGCCTGTTGGTGGGAAAAAACTGAAAACAAATCTATTTGTCCAGCCTCTGTCCGTCCTTACGGGCGGTGGACACGTGTGAGCTGCGTGAAAAACATTGCTAAATCATACGCAGCCAGCTACGCTTTACTGCTGGCTTCGCCATTTGCTTTCCTTAATTGGGAAAAAAAAATACCTGCTCTGCCACAGTTAATAACTCTGCTACCCTCACGTTCTGTGACACATAAGCAGGGACACAGCACAGTTATTAAACTTAGATAATTCATTCACTAGAGGCAGTGGGGCCTTTCGTTTTCCAAAAAGGGCAAAAATTATATTTGGCCTGCAGTCTTGCGCCAATTTATTTCCTGCCTGGGAAATCTAATCACTGGTAATACAGCATGCTGAGGGGTAGGGGTAAGCCTAGAGGACGTGGACGTGGACGTGGCCGAGGACGCGGAGGGCCAAGTGAGGGTGTGGGCACAGGCCAAGCTCCTGATCCAGGTGTGTCGCAGCTGTCTGCTGCGCGATTAGGAGAGAGGCACGTTTCTGGCGTCCCCACATTCATCGCCCAATTAATGGGTCCACGCGGGAGACGGTTATTAGAAAATGAGCAGTGTGAGCAGGTCCTGTCCTGGATGGCAGAAAGTGCTTCGAGCAACCTATCGTCTACCCGCAGTTCTGCGCCGTCCACTGCTGCCAATCCGAATCCTCTGTCTGCTGCTCCTCCTTCCTCCCAGCCTCCTCACTCCACTACAATGACACCTGCTCAGGAGCGGGAACACTCCCAGGAACTGTTCTCGGGCCCCTGCTTAGATTGGGCAGCAGCGGTTCCTCTCCCACCAGAGGAGTTTATCGTCACTGATGCCCAACCATTCGAAAGTTCCCGGGGTCCGGGGGAAGAGGCTGGGGACTTCCGTCAACGTTCTCAACAACTTTCTGTGGGTGAGGAGGACGATGACGATCAGACACAGTTGTCTTGCAGTGAGGTAGTAGTAAGGGCAGTAAGTCCCAGGGAGCAGCGCACAGAGGATTCGGAGGAAGAGCAGCAGGACGATGAGGTGACTGACCCCACCTGGTGTGCAACGCTTACTCAGGAGGACAGGTCTTCAGAGGGGGAGTCAAGGGCATCAGCAGGGCAGGTTGCAAGAGGCAGTGCGGTGGCCAGGGGTAGAGGCAGGGCCAGACCGAATAATCCACCAAGTGTTTCCCAAAGCGCCCCCTCGCGCCATGCCACCCTGCGGAGGCCGAGGTGCTCTAAGGTCTGGCAGTTTTTCACAGAGACGCCTGACGACCGACGAACAGTGGTGTGCAACCTTTGTCGCGCAAAGCTCAGCCGGGGAGCCAACACCAACAGCCTCACCACCACCACCATGCGCAGACATATGATGGCCAAGCACCCCGCAAGGTGGGACGAAGGCCGTTCACCGCCTCCGGTTTGCACCCCTGCCTCTCCCCCTGTGCCCCAACCTGCCACTGAGATGCAACCCCCCTCTCCGGACACAGGCACTACCGCCTCATGGCCTGCACCCACACCCTCATCTCCGCTGTCCTCGGCCCCATCCAGCAGTGTAGTTCAGCGCACCGTTCAGCCGTCGCTTGCGCAAGTGTTCGAGCGCAAGCGCAAGTACGCCACCACGCACCCGCACGCTCAAACGTTAACCGTCCGCATCGCAAAATTCATCAGCCTTGAGATGCTGCCGTATAGGGTTGTGGAAACGGAGTCCTTCAAAAGTATCATGGAGGCGGCGGCCCCGCGCTACTCAGTTCCCAGTCGCCACTACTTTTCCCGATGTGCCGTCCCAGCCCTGCACGACCACGTCTCCCGCAACATTGTGCGCGCCCTCACCAACGCGGTTACTGCCACGGTCCACTTAACTACGGACACGTGGACAAGCACAGGCGGGCAGGGCCACTACATCTCCCTGACGGCACATTGGGTGAATTTAGTGGAGGCTGGGACAGAGTCAGAGCCTGGGACCGCTCACGTCCTACCCACCCCCAGAATTGCGGGCCCCAGCTCGGTGGTGGTATCTGCGGAGGTGTATGCTTCCTCCACTAAAGCACCCTCCTCCTCCTCCTCCTCCTCTGTCTCACAATCAAGATGTGTTAGCAGCAGCATGTCGCCAGCAGTCGGTGTCGCGCGGTGTGGCAGCACAGCGGTGGGCAAGCGTCAGCAGGCCGTGCTGAAACTACTCAGCTTAGGCGATAAGAGGCACACGGCCCACGAACTGCTGCAGGGTCTGACACAGCAGACCGACCGCTGGCTTGCGCCGCTGAGCCTCCAACCGGGCATGGTCGTGTGTGACAACGGCCGTAACCTGGTGGCGGCTCTGCAGCTCGGCAGCCTCACGCACGTGCCATGCCTGGCCCACGTCTTTAATTTGGTGGTTCAGCGGTTTCTGAAAAGCTACCCACGCTTGTCAGACCTGCTCGTAAAGGCGCGCCGGCTCTGCGCACATTTCCGCAAGTCCCACACGGACGCTGCCACCCTGCGCACCCTGCAACATCACTTTAAGCTGCCAGTGCACCGACTGCTGTGCGACGTGCCCACACGGTGGAACTCTACGCTCCACATGTTGGCCAGGCTCTATGAACAACGTAGAGCTATAGTCGAATACCAACTCCAACATGGGCGGCGCAGTGGGAGTCAGCCTCCTCAATTCCTTTCAGAAGAGTGGGCCTGGTTGGCAGACATCTGCCATGTCCTTGGTAATTTTGAGGAGTCTACCCAGGTGGTGAGCGGCGATGCTACAATCATTAGCGTCACCATTCCTCTGCTATGCATCTTGAGAAATTCCCTGCAAACCATAAAGGCAGCTGCTTTGCGCTCGGAAACGGGGGCGGGGGAAGACAGTATGCCGCTGGATAGTCAGGGCACCCTCCTGTCTATTTATCAGCGCGTACAGGAGGAGGAGGAGGAGGAGCATGAGGAGGAGGGGGAAGAGACAGCTTGGGCCGCTGCTGACGGTACACCGGCTGATTGCCTGTCATCCTTTCAGCGTGTATGGCCTGAGGAGGAGGAGGAGGAGGAGGATCCTGAAAGTGATCTTCCTAGTGAAGACAGCCATGTGTTGCGTACAGGTACCCTGGCACACAGGGCTGACTTCATGTTAGGATGCCTTTCTCGTGACCCTCGCGTTGCACGCATTCTGGCCACTACGGATTACTGGGTGTACACACTGCTCGATCCACGGTATAAGGAGAACCTGCCCACTCTGATTCCCGAAGAGGAAAGGGGTTCGAGAGTGTTGCTATACCACAGGACCCTTGCGGACAAGCTGATGGTAAAATTCCCAGCCGACAGCGCTAGTGGCAGAAGGCGCAGTTCCGAGGGCCATGTTGCAGGGGATGTGCGTAGATCGAGCAGCATGTACATCCCAGGCAGTGCAACAGTCTTTAAGGGCCTGGCCAGCTTTATGGCTCCCCACCAAGACTATGTCACCGCTCCCCAGTCACGGCTGAGTCGGCGGGAGCACTGCAAAAGGATGGTGAGGGAGTACGTAGCGGATCGCACGACCATCCTTGGTGACGCCTCTGCCCCCTACAACTTCTGGGTGTCGAAGCTGGACACGTGGCCTGAACTAGCCCTGTATGCCCTTGAGGTGCTTGCTTGTCCTGCGGCTAGCGTGTTGTCGGAGAGGGTGTTTAGTGCGGCTGGGGGAATCATCACAGATAAGCGTAGCCGCTTGTCAACCGACAGTGCCGACAGGCTAACACTCATCAAGATGAACAAAGGCTGGATTTCGCCAGACTTCTGTTCTCCACCAGCGGACAGCAGCGATACGTAAGCAATACGTAGGCTGCACCCGCGGATGGAAGCTACGTTCTCTCTCACCATCCAAAACGGGGACATTTCTGCTTCATCAATCTGTGTCTAATATTCCTCCTCCTCCTCCTCCTGCTCCTCCTCGTGAAACCTCACGTAATCACGCTGAACGGGCAATTTTTCTTAGGGCCGCAAGGCTCACTCAAATAATTTTTCTGAACAATTTTTATAAGTTTCAATGCGCTTAAAAGCATTGGAACTTTAACTTGAACCAATTTTTCGTTACACTGGGCTGCCTCCAGGCCTAGTTACCACTTAAGCCACATTAACCAAAGCGATTAATGGGTTTCACCTGCCCTCTTGGCTGGCCATGGCCAATTTTTGGGATGTACATTAGTACTGTTGATACAGCAATTTTTGTGGGCCCTCGCCTACAGTGTAATCAAATTAATTTTTAGCCCACCTGCATTACAGCTGACGTTACCTCAGCTGTGTTGGGCAATGCAATGGGATATTTTTGTGTACCGCCGGTGGGTTCCAGGGAGCCACCCATGCTGTAGGTGCA
Organism: Eleutherodactylus coqui; assembly: GCF_035609145.1. NCBI lineage: Eukaryota > Metazoa > Chordata > Amphibia > Anura > Eleutherodactylidae > Eleutherodactylus > Eleutherodactylus coqui. Next base: position 96,897,979 of record NC_089848.1, on the reverse strand, counting down.
CACTGAGTTTTTAATACTTCTGTACACTTCTAAAGAACCCGTCTGACTGGGGCATGCAGTGTGGGCCGAAGCCCACCTGTATTACGCACGACATTACTACCTCAGCTGTGTTGGGCAATGCAATGGGATATTTCTATGTACCGCCGGTGGCTTCCTGGCACCCACCCAGGCAGTGGGTCCACAGGGAGTTAAACCTACATGTGTCCACTTGTAAAGAACCCCAGTCTGACTGGGGCATGCAGTGTGGGCCGAAACCCACCTGCATTAACCCTTTCCAGTCCACTGTGTGACCTGTGAAGACATTAGGGTTTAAGGCTGTACAGCTCCGTTGTTGGTAGACGTCCGTCGGGGTTCTCTTACTGTATATTGCCAGCCTCTCTGCTGTCGGAGCCTATCCTACGTGTCAGCTCATGCAGTACTGGCTTTAGCCAGCATATAGCGCCGTTGTATAACAGCAGAAAAAGAGTAAGCCCCCTAGGAAAACCATATACAAATTGGATTGGAAAGGGTTAAGCACAACATTACTACCTCAGCTGTGTTGGGCAATGCAATGGGATATTTCTATGTACCGCCGGTGGCTTCCTGGCACCCACCCATGCTGTAGGTGCACACGGAGTTTTTACTACATCTGTACACTTATAAAGAACCCCAGTCAGACTGGGGCATGCAGTGTGGGCCGAAGCCCACCTGCATTAAGCACGACATTACTACCTCAGCTGTGTTGGGCAATGCAATGGGATATTTCTGTGTACCGCCGGTGGGTTCCAGGGAGCCACCCATGCTGTGGGTCGACAGGGACTTCACAATAGGGAGTTGTACCTGCCTGTGTCTATGAATTAAAAAGCCCGGTCTGACTGGGGCATGCAGACACCTTGACAGAATGAATAGTGTGTGGCACATAGGTTCCCCATTGCTATGCCCACGTGTGCAGCTCCTGATGGCGGTGGCACAGGATTCTATTTCTCATTGCTTCTGTACAGCATTGTGGGCTATCGCTCCGCCACTTTTAAAGAGGGTCGCTGCCTAGCCGTGCCAACCTCTGCAGTGTGTGCCTGCGGTCCCTCGTCATGGCAGACGCAATTCTAAATAGACATGAGCGTGGTGTGGCATGAGGGCAGCTGAAGGCTGCGCAGGGACACTTTGGTGTGCGCTGTGGGGGGGAGGGGGGGCGGTTGGGCAGCATGTAACCCAGGAGAAGTGTCAGTGGAGTGTCATGCAGGCAGTGATTGTGCTTTGTTGGAGGTAGTGTGGTGCTTAGCAAAGGTATGCCATGCTAATGAGGGCTTTTCAGAAGTAAAAGTTGTTGGGAGGGGGGGGGCCCACTCTTGCCGGTATTGTGGCTTAATAGTGGGACCTGTGAACTTGAGATGCAGCCCACCATGTAGCCCCTCGCCTGCCCTATCCGTCACTGTGTCATTCCCATCACTTTCCTGAATTGCCCAGATTTTCACACATGAAAACCTTAGCGAGCATCGGCGAAATACAAAAATGTTCTGGTCGCCCATTGACTTCAATGGGGTTCGTTGTTCGAAACGAACCCTCGAGCATCACGGGAAGTTCGTTACGAATAACGAACACCCGAACATTTTGGTGTTCGCTCATCTCTAGTTATAATGAATTCTAGATTACTGCTCTCAGTGCTTGTTGCAATGCTAATTGCTGGATAGCATTTAACTATTTATTATTTGAGCCTAATGTTTAAGGTGCTCTTTCACAGCTGTCTCCTTCTATTCCCCTTTTATCATCCATATATCAGTCCAGCACTCTAATATTTATGAATGTAATCTATGTAAAAAAAATTAAATAACTTTGTATAGTCGAATCTCATCCCCAGCAGCATTCATAATTCAGAAGCTTCTGTGCCAATTGGTTTGCATTCTGAAAAATGTAATATTTACATCAGACGCTATATAGTAACCTCATGTAGAAAAATGGCCAAAAGGACAGAGCGTCAGAGACCATTGCATCACGGAAGCTCAAATAAGTTGACAGAGGTGTAGATTGAAGTTCCTAGGGCGGTATCTGCAATGGGACCCCCTAGTAATAGTCACAACGTTGTAATAGTACATGGATAATAAATAGAGTTGAGTGAACATACTCTGCCGAGCTTGATGCTCGTTTAAGTATTAGCGTACTCGATGGTGCTCTTTACTCAAACGAGCATCAAGCCGTATTCAACCCTGCCCCAGTTTTTGGCCCCTCCCCGTCGCGACGCAGCATGCGTCAATGGCAATTTTTTTGGTGGGCGAGAGGGCGAAAGAAAGAGAGAGAGCGAGAGAGAGATCTAGAAAAAAAAAAAAGCTTGGCACCCGGCGTCCCACATACAAAAATGCTTGAGTCTCCCATTGTAGTCAATGGGGTTCGTTACTCAAGTAGAGCTCTCGAATTTTACGAATAGCTCGACCCGAATAACGTAGACCCGAGCATTTGGGTGCTCGCTCATCTCTAATAATAAACACTGCAATGTCGTAGGAAATGGTCATTGCACACAGTAATGTCATAGAGATAGTAAACAGTGGCATTTGCTTATGTCTGGTCATTGGGCCATGCTGAGAAGGACATAGAAAAGTAGGAAAAAATAGTGCAAAGTAGCTTAAAATTACCGATTAATAGACTTTTGGGACTCTTTATATAAACTTTAAGCTTTAACATTTTAAATGATACATCTGGACTAGTGTTAAGTGAACCAAAACAGTAGAAGCCTGTTTCAGGTCAAACTTTGCTAAGAGTTCGGTTTAGCAAGAACTAAAGCTTTGGGTGGTTCTTCTCCGCCCAACCTGCTAAAAGGAAAACAAAAAGTAAATTAAAAGAACAAAAAGGAATAGAAAAAGGAAGAAAGGGGGGGAAAAAAAGAAAAAGAGGGAAAAAAATATTTTCCCTTCTTTTCTTCCTTCTCTTTCCATCTTCTTTATTTTTTGTTGGGCGGGGGAGAGCGCTAAATAGCCACCCCGCCTCCATGCTGGCTGCGCGCTGAGCGATACCAGCGATACTCGCTCCTGTGTAACAGTATAGGAGTGCGCTTCACTGGGACGCGCTGTCAGGCATCGTTTGCCTGACAGTTTGCCCGTATGAATGGGACTTTAGAAAAGGGCCAATGTTAAGCCAACAAACAAACAAACGCTCGTTAATTGGCTGATCATGATTCTTTTTAGCAAGCATCTTTCATAATGCTCACTCATTGGCTGCACATCTCCCCATATGAACAGGATGATGTGCAGCTGACCGACGATAGCATTATGAAGACAAACGGGCGTATTAAAGGGGTTTTCCAATGTTTTTTCTTTTTAGTTTAATCCTCCTGCCTCAAACTTGCATTTTCAAGTTGGACCTGGGGCTGCCAATGCACCCATTCGGCACTCTGGTGAAAGGTCATGTCAGTAATGTCTTCCAGGCCCAGTAACGTCCAGTAAACAGGTCACATAGCCTAATAATGGGAAGGCTCTGGCCTGCTTATGGGTTGTCACTGATGATTTTTCCATTTCAGGAACTCACATTGGCTGCCGTGGTCATGTACATAAAAAACAATGTCACCACTGCAGCAATGTAAACAGAGATTGACCTGAGGATAGGAGTGGGGGAGTAGAGAGGTTTCGTTATTATTATTATTATTGCTCCCCCTCCCCGCCATCACCAGTGTGTCTTTATTTGCGCAACTCCTTAATCGTTCGATCCCATACCAGCGATCCTCTGCCATTTGTAAATGACAGTTAACAAGTGCCGATCGATCTGCTTTGTTATTTAGCACTAGAGATGAGCGAACGTACTCATTTCGAGTACTTACGCACCCGAGTACCGCCATTTTAGAGTACTTCAGTACTCGGGTGAAAAGATTTGAGGGGCGCCGGGGGGCGGGGAGAGGCGTGGCGGTGCGGGGGGTTGCAGCGGGGAACAGGAGGGAGCCCTCTCTCTCTCCCTCTCCCCCCCACTCCCCACTGCTACCCCCCGTGCCGCCACGGCGCCCCCCGAATTTTTTCGCCCGAGTACGGAAGTACTCGAAAATCGCGGTATTCGGGCGAAAAAGGGGCGTGGCCGAGCACGTTCGCTCATCTCTAATTAGCACTAGTTACACTTGGCCAACTAGGGTTGCCACCTTTGTTACGAAAAAATACCGGCCATGGTAAAAAGAGGGGCGTGACTTGGGGCGTGGCTTATCGCAGCATTTTTTCCCCTCCTTTTTCTCCTGGATCCCGTACAGCGGCTGTGCGAATGTGTGGGATCCAGCGTGTTTTCGCGAGTAGATGCCGTTTAGTGCGATTCACACTTTTCGCGAGAACACATTGCAGTCTGCAGATGCTCACATCACATACAATCTACACATTTATAATTATATACATGAGATACCCAGGTTACCCCTGTATGGTCCATATCAGTATATACAGGAGATATGCCTCCCCTTTATATAGTGATGCTGATGTAACCTGGATATGTCCTGTATGTAATTATATGTACAGCTGGTATAACGTATACCACCTAAACATACAAGTTCACTTGCAGTACATGGTACATACCTCGTACTGCTCCTCCACTCTCCTCCTCGGGTCCCGACACTGTCACTACAGCGCCAGCCGGCCATCTATCCTGACCCCCACACATCGCACACACACAACTCCGCTACATCCATCCTGATCCCCACACATCGCACACACACACACTGCTCTACTATATTCATCCTGACCCCCGCACACATCACACACACAGCTGTGCTACATCCATCCTGACCCCCACACAGATCACACACACAGCTCTACTACATCCATCCTGACCTCCACACATCACACACACACAACTCCACTCACTCCATCCATCCAGAACCCCCCAGCTACAACACACTTACTGAGCCCCCCTTACAGGGTATCACATGACATGACATCATCGGAGGTCCTGGAAGCTGTCAGCTCTGCAGGTCTGTAAATTGTGAATCAGAACCAATGAGATTGCTGGAATTCCTCCATAGTACCGAACTTGAGTGTAATATAGATATATGCGTTTCCTCTGAGCATATATTTATATTATACTCAAGTTCGGCACTAACAACCAATCAGGTTGAATCAGGGAACTCAAACAACCAATGAGGTTGAATCAAAGAACCCAAACAACCAATCAGCTTACTGGAATTGTGAATCAGAACCAATGAGGTTGCTGGAATTGCTCCATAGTGCCAAACTTGAGTGTAATATAGATATCCCGCAATGTCAGGACTGCCGGAGGAGGGTTAACCGGCGCTAGGGGGCAGTGCAGGCTCTGAAAATACCGGCACCGGCCTGACAGAAAAAATAACGGCCAAGCCAGCGGATTACCGTCTGGGTGGCAACTCTATGGCCAACTCTTGGCAAATGTAAAGACTGCTGCTGCTTTTATTGTTGTCTGAATTAAAGATGAAGCAAATGTTAACTTGATGTTTACTTTATCATGATAATATCTCAACTACTATGTACCACAATGCTGTAAAGTGAGTTATCCCAATGCATCTGTCCTGTTAACAACTGTTAGGGTACATTCACAATGTAGATTGGAGGCGGATGTTCCACAGAAAATTCGCACCAAAATCCACATCAAAACGGTGACAAAATATGTGTAAAAATCTACACTGCTAGTGCCGATTGTGACGTCCATCCACAGCTGATTTTACCATTTCAACTCAGTTGACTGGGTGAAATCTGCTGTGCATCCACATCAAAAACCGTGTCAAAATCTGCACAATTGGCAGTAATGCTGCTGCTTTTATGTTGCCATTTTGATGCAAATTTTGGTGCAGATTTTCCACATTTTCCACTTTGTGGGAACATACCCTAACTGCGTATTACATCATTAACATGAGCAAAGTATTTGCAGAATTACTTGACTTTTCTTACAAATAACAGCCATACATATATTGTACATTAATATTCACAGGGAATAAAGGTTTGGAATAAGTAATACCTATACATATTGTTTACTTCTACATTAGGCCTCATTCACATGAATGTGTGCTGGTGCGTACATTGGTGCGCACACAACCGGCATGCTCATGTACATGCACAAACAGGCATGAATGCAGGTCTGTGCAGCATTGCTTTCAATGGGACCACGGCTGCTGCTGGTAGCCCCATTGAAGGCAATGATCTGCCGGCAACCCCTGCAGTGATTTTCAGGATTGGGCTTTAAATAAAAGTCCTTCCCTGAAAATCATTCCTAGCTGGTGTCAAAAAATAACAACAAATACTCACCTCTCTCGTGCTGTCGGGGCTCGGCGTATCTTCTCTGCTCTGTCCCCGGCAGTGTAATGAAGTTCTTTCAGTAGCTGGGGATTTAAAATCCCCGCCTGCGGAAAGGGCTACGTCTGACTGGCGCAGTGAATGATTGAATTCAATGAATAGCTGAGCGCTGCCTGTGATTGACTGAGCACTGTGACCAATCATAGGCTAGGCTCAGCTGTCATTCAATGAATGGCTAAGCACTGCCTGTGATTGGCTGAGCGCTCAGCCAATCACATTTAAAATCCCTGCCTGCTGAAAGAACTTCATTACCCATCCAGAGACAGACCAAAGAAGACTCGCCGAGCCCTGACAGCTCCGCAGAGGTGAGTATTTTTTATATTTTATTCTTTACACAAGCTAGGAATGATTTTCAGGGAAGGGCTTATATTTAAAGCCCTTCTCTGAAAATCACTGCAGGGGGTTGCCGGCATCCTACTGCTTTCAATGGGTCCGCTGGCAGCAGCGGCAACCCCATTGAAAGCAATGCCAGAACATTGTGATCCTCTGCCACAGCTGTCACAGCTGTGACAGCTGTGGCAGGGGATTCTGTACTCCCCGCGGGGAGTCCCCTTGTCACTGAACACTGTGACAGTGCTGCCACTGTGTTCAGTGATAAGTGGACTCCCCATAGGGAATATTGATGCGCATCATGGACCTATGGTGCACGCATGTCTCATGTTTTGCAGTTTTGTGCGTTTGCATGCCTGTAAAGCACGGACATGTAAACACACCATAGAAAACCAATGGTTCTAATAGACATGTGGTTTTGTGCGGACGTATGTACGCATATAAACATGCTCGTCTGAATGAGGCCTTAGTTTGTGTCGCTGACTATCACTGCAGCTAATGATGAGCAAATTTTTGAAACGTTTAGTTTGGTCCGTTTGCTGAACTTTTACAAAATGTTTGGTTCAGTCCAAACTAGTTTGAACCAAATCGAATGAATGGCTGAGTTCAATGAATCAGTGAGTGCTGCCTTTGATTGGCTGAGCGCAGGGACCAATCACAGGCTGGGCTCAGCTGTCATTCAATGAATGGCTAAGCACTGCCTGTAATTGGCTGAGCGCTCAGCCAATCACATTTAAAATCTGCTTAAAGAACTCCATTCCCATCCAGGGACAGACCAAAGAAGATGCGCCGAGCCCTGACAGCTCCGCAGAGGTGAGTATTTTTTTTCTTTTATTTTTTACACAATCTAGGAATAATTTTCAGAGAAGGGCTTATATCTAAAGCCCTTCCCTGAAAATCACTGCAGGGGGTTGCCGGCATCCTATTGCTTTCAATGGGTCCGCTGGCAGCAGCGGCAACCCCATTGAAAGCAATGCCAGAACATTGTGATCCTCTGCCACAGCTGTCACAGCTGTGACAGCTGTGGCAGGGGATTCTGTACTCCCCGCGGGGAGTCCCCTTGTCATTGAACACTGTGACAGTGCTGTCACAGTGTTCAGTGATAAGTGGACTCCCCGCAGGGAAAATTGATACGCACCATGGACCTATGGTGCACGCATGTCCCATGTTTTGCAGTTTTGTGCGTTTACATGCCTGTAAAGCACGGACATGTAAGCACACCATGGGAAACAAATGGTTCTAATAGACACGTGGTTTTGTGCAGACGTATGTACGCATATAAACATGCTCGTCTGAATGAGGCCTTAGTTGGTGTCGCTGACTATCACTGCAGCTAATGATGAGCAAATTTTTGAAACGTTTAGTTTGGTCCATTTGCTGAACTTTTACAAAATGTTTGGTTCTGTCCAAATTAGTTTGAACCACATCGAATGAATGGCTGAGTTCAATGAATGGGTGAGTGCTGCCTCTGACTGGCTGATCGCAGGGACCAATCACGGGCAGCTCTCAGCTGTCATTCAATAGTTGAGTGCTGCCTCTGATTGGTCACAGTGTTCAGCCAATCAGAGGCAGCCCTTTCAGCAGACAGTGGTTCAGGGAGAAGACGTGGCTGGATGCGCCTGATCCCCGACACCTGTGGAGAGGTGAGGTTTTTTTTTACACATTCTAGGGATGCTTTTCAGGGAAGGGCTCATATATTTAGAGCCCTTCCCTGAAAATCACTGCAGGGCATGCCGGCAGCCCATTGTTCTCAATGGGGCTGCAGAAGCGCCAGCCCCATTGAAAGCAATGGGGGGACATCATCTCCTGTGCCACAGCTGTCACAGCTGTACCAGAGGATCGCGATCTTCACTGTATGTTCTCATACATCGGCCCCATTGAGCACCAGGTGAAACCCCTGGATGTGACAGGTAAATATCGGGCATGTAACCGCGGCCATTGAAAAGCATTGGTTCTTACTAGATGCAGATCGCAAAACACAAGTAACATGCACACATAAAAACGCCCGTCTGACTGAGGCCTAAGAGTGTTAAATAGGGCTACACCAGTGTTCATGACTAGTGTTAAGTGAACTGAACCAGTAGAACCCTGTTTCAGGTAGAACTTTGCTAGAAGCCTAGTTTAGGTTCACTCGGAATTGAACTTTTAGCAAAGTTCAACCCGAAACAGAGTTCTACTGATTCGGCTCGCTCATCGCTTGTTGCTGCATTGTTAGAAAATTCTGGAATATTCTGCTTATACTGATACTACGACAGAAGAAAAGGGCTGATGAATCCTACAGTATGTTATTATTTTGCTGTAATTGCAATTCTTAACTAGGAAAATATGTGGTAAAACTATTGATTTAATACTCACTCACATTTGCCAAAAAAAATTGTACAGTACAGTAGCTCAGACTACAGAATAATCCATCTGTAACATCACAGCACAAGCCATGCCTCCATGGACCTCAGATTATTACTGCATGGATAAATAAATGATACAACTTGAAGATAGTCTTAAAGGAAAATAATATTAAAAGCAAAGTTTAGTAAATTCTGAGTTTCCAACCATTTTTATGGTTAGATTGGACTCCTTGGGGGAAGTCATAAATAGAGTTATGCCATAATTTTAGGTATTTTTCCACAACCCTCACCAGTTTTATAAAAAGTGGATGGAGCTTAGTAGGAATAAGCCATCCACCCATTTGTGTCGTTAAATTTACTATCATTTATGCAGGAAACTGGAGTAAATTATAGTAGAGATTTACGAACGTTTTTAACTGGTGCAGACTTCAGGAGGTGGCACACAAGCTGCACTTGCATCTCCTAATATATTTGGCACATCTTACTCTAATAGCAATAATTTGAGAACAGCGTATAAAACATTAGTCTTAGATACATATGTCCCTTTGAGTTTTTCTGCCTCCTGTGCTGGAGTCCGTCCTGTGCATTTGGCGCCAGGCCCCAACCAGAATCTGCTCTACTGTTTGACCTAATTGGTCATCTGCGGCCTGGTCGCTGAGTCTCAATCTCTCTCAACTGTTGTCTGGCTTGATCTGCCGTTTTGGTGATCACTTCTCTCTTCCACAACCAGGGACTTCAGTCTTCTGGTCCCTCTTTGCTCTGCTGGCCTACCCGCAATGGTCATCAACAGAACTATGCAAATGCACCGAAAACAATAAATTCACTGCATCTGACTTGACAAGGGGTGGCTTAGCATGAATGGTCACATGTTACAATCGTGTGGGCAAACTAAGCACAGGGCCCACACGATCATGCCCAAATAGTTGGCACACACACGGGAACACAGGGGATTCACACAGATCTCAGGTATCTGATCCTGTGCTACCAGAAGGGTGACAGTGGCCCTACCTAAGCAGGGACATCACCCCAATAAGAGGGCGGCCCAGCGGTCTTCAGAACTGTGCCCTAGCTGATCCTAGGAGCCACAGAACAGGAGACATACACATGTCACATGACAGAGACAGAACAACAGGATAAACAAAGCGAGAAAACACAGTATACAGCAGCCAAAATGCAACCACTAGGAACAGAGGATAAGCTGAATATAAATACCAGGTATTAGTTGACATTTTATACAAAACGTGGACGCTAGCGGGTCAACTTCATTGCTCCTGGTTATACTGCTAGACCCTACACTAACCAGGATTCTAGCAGAACCAGACAGAGTTCACACAGAATGCTGCAACAGGATAGGACAAAGATTGCAGGTCACACAGCAAGCTAACAGAAAACTGGCAGAATATAAACAAACAAACGGACATGAACCAGCAAGACACAGATCACACAGAAAGCTTGCAACAGGACAGGACAGAGCACAGGGCACACAGCCACACAGCAAGCTTGCAACAAGCCAGAACAGAGCACAGGGCACATAGCCACACAGCAAGCTTGCAACAGGAACAGGACAGACTCCACCCAGAGCTCACATGCAGACAGATGAAACTCACAGTAAGTCTATGTGTTCTCATACCAGGGGGAATTGACAGTCAGCCACACAAGCAGACATAGAGAACCGTGTCAAGCTCCACCAACTGAAACACAGAGCAAGACATAAGACATTTGGAGGCCGCACTTGTAAAAGGGAAGGGAGCGCTGCATGTGCTGCAGACTAGGACTACAGGTGTCCAAACTGTCTTTAGGGAAGCAGAGAGACACAACCAGACCTACTTACAAACACAGATCTGAGTGGGAACAAGGCAGATACATCCAAACAGTACAAGACCAGCTTCAGACAAAGATTCATGACCGCTCACTGTGGAATCCAGACAGAGACTGACAGGAGCAGAGTTTATATGTGAGTCCAGATCCAGGAGATTGGCTAGCAGGAAGTACCACACCCAGGCAGCTCAATCAATTAACCCTGTAAGGGCTGTGCTGCTAGGAAGCTTAAAACTACAGATCCCAGCAGCACACGTAACAGTACCTCTCCTTTGAAAAAGGGGCCTCTGGACCCTTTAAGCATAACATTAAAAATTATGCAACTTCTCCAAACCGTGCACGTGTACAGGATTTATCTTAAAAGGACCTGACACGAAGGCAAAGATGGCAAAATGGGAGAGAGTAAGGCAACCCACCCTACTGACATAGCGTGAACCGGACTTATCCATATGGGCCTAGTGCGGATGCCAGCCAGTCAGCAGGAGAAGGGAAAAAGCTCAGGTACATACCAAACAGGGGTCTACAGCAAATTATGTCCACAGGGCGCACCAAAATGGACACACGGACAGGAATACAGATTGCATAATGCAGGACAGGTAACAGACAGAGCTGGAGCTCAGACACAGACAGGAAAGCAGACCAAACAGGCCCTAAAATCCGCCTACCATCGTACTAGGGGTCAGGATACAGATCTGAAGTCCGCCCACTAATGGATGGGTAGACATACAGGAAGCGGGCATCCACAACCAATGGACGGGTGTATCAGACAGATAGGGAACAGAGATTATCAGAAAGAGACATAAAACAAAACGGAGAATACATGCATGCCAACAGAGCAAGATACCAATTTACTCAGAAGATAGCAACAAACAAACATACTATATGACATAACATAATAACATACCTGTTGCACAACATAGTCAGAACTAACATACTACATAGAACTGAACAAGAACATAGCCAACATACTCAGAACACATAACATATTAATGCCAACATAACAACATAGTAACTTAATGCATACCAACATAGCATATAACATAACAAGTATAACATAAGAACATATTAACATAATGCACCCCCTTTCGTAAGTGGGGGGGGGGGCATTATGCTACGATCGCGTGGGCAAACTAAGCACGGGGCCCACACGATTGTGCCCAAATAGTAGGCACACGCAGGAACACCGGGGATTCACATAGATCTCAGGCAACTGACCCTGTGCTACAAGGGGAATGACAGTGGCCCTACCTAAGCGGGGACATCGCCCCAATAAGAGGCCGGCCCAGCGGTCTTCGGAACTGGGCCCTAGCTGATCCTAGAAGCCACGCCACAGAACAGGAGACATACACATGCCACATGACAGGGACAGAACAATAGGATACACAAAGCCATAAAACACAGCATACGGCAGCCAAAATGCATCCACTAGTAACAGAGGATAAGCTAAATATAAATACCAGGTATTAGTTGACATTTTCTACAAAACATGGAAGCTAGCGGGCCAACTTTACGGCTCCTGGTTATACAGCTAGACCCTACACTAACCAGGAGTCAAGCAGAACCGGACAGAGTTCACACAAAACGCTGCAACAGGACAGGACACAGATCGCAGGACACACAGCAAGCTAACACAAAACCGACAGAATAAAAAACAAACAAACGGACATGAACCAGCAAGACACAGATCACGCAGAAAGCTTGCAACAGGAACAGGACAGAGTCCACCCAGAGCTCACATGCAGACAGATGAAACTCACAGCAAGTCTATGTGGTCTCATACCAGGGTGAATTGACAGTCAGCCACACAAGCTGACATAGGGAACCGTGTCAAGTTCCACCAACTAACACACAGAGCAAGACATAAGACATTTGGAGTCCGCACTTGTAAAAGGGAAGGGAGAACTGCATGTGCTGCAGACTAGGACTATAGGTGTCCAAACTGTCTTTAGGGAAGCAGAGAGACACAACCAGACCTACTTACAAACACAGATCTGAGTGGGAACAAGGCAGATACATCCAAACAGTACAAGACCAGCTTCAGACAAAGATTCATGACTGCTCACTCTGGAACCCAGACAGAGACTGACAGGAGCAGGGTTTATATGTGAATCCAGACCCAGGAGATTGGCTAGCAGGAAGTACCACACCCAGGCAGCTCAATCAATTAACCCTGTGAGTGCTGTGCTGCTAGGAAGCTTAGAACTACAGATCCCAGCAGCACACGTAACAGCACATGACTTAAATGACACAATGAGCACCAACATTTTAGTGCAAACGAAGCTAAGGAATACATTTTATATAATTGGACATCAGTGTCCAAAGATGCATCAAATTTACAGAATCATCCAGCATAAGCCACTGAGATAAATTTGGCAAATTTTTAGGTTGCCTAGTCTTGGTTTACACTAACTAAAACACAGGATTACTAAATTTACCCTTATGCCTGAGATTACAAAATAGAAGGTCTGGTATTTCGTTTAGGGCTAGTCTTTCAATAAGCTGTACCCAGAGGTGCATTAAGTAGACCTCAGAGCCTTGGCTATTCACAGAACTTGGGCCTCCAAGCATGTACTGTAGCTATGACCAGTGGCACCAATAAGCCATTTTATACCGCCAAAGTCACAGCACACCATTAAGGGGTGCTCCGTTAAGTAAAACAGCACTTCCTGTGCTCCCTACAGTTCACAACCCACATTCACCAGCAGCGGGGAACAGGGGGGAGCCCTCTCTCTCTCCCTCTCCCCCCACTCCCCGCTGCAACCCCTCACTCACCCACGGTGCCCCCCGAATCTTTTCGCCCGAGTACGGAAGTACTCGAAAATCGCGGCACTCGGGCGAAAAAGGGGCATGGCCGAGTACGCTCGCTCATCTCTAACCACTACTGCTCACCTAATTGGTCCTCCCACCTCTCAGAAGTCTAGGGCTATTACAGTCAATGCCAAGCCTAAGTCCACCTTTTACGCTATACACTATAGAGTGGTGCTATAGAGACCTTCTTCACATTGGTATGTGGTGAGTTTTGTAATCTCTCTGTCAACTTCTAAAATAGGGACAATCTGACTGCAGGTGAGTGAGGGTTCATTAGATCCCTTAAATCCAATAATTATATTGTCATACACTCTGCGGAAAAAGGGGGCAGCATCGTCCTTCAAGATAGACATGTTTACCTACATCTAATTCACAGTTTTATGAGTAACTTTCATCTAATCTGTTGGAATACTATAAATCCTCTTACGATTCACTCATCAATACAGCATACCAGCATGGTTTACTTGTAAAGAAAGGAAAAGGACTCACTCAAAATTAATGAACCATTTTGCTATGTTCGTGTGGACTAGTGAGCACTGGGCCCACATGAACGTTACCAGGATAGGGAACACCAGGTAAAACAACCACCAATTAACACCTCTCCCTATCTTCTACATAGGAAGATGACCAAGGACCTACCTACCCAATAGGTGGCGGCCCAGCAGTCTTTGGATTTGGGTCCTTGCTGCCCCTAGGAACCCATGCACCCAGGCTAGGACGCATACACATGCCACCACCAACAGGGACAACTGGACAGGATGTTATTGGCATCACAGAAATGTGGTGGAATGATACACATGATTGGAATACAAGGCTTGAAGGATACAACGTATTTACAAGAAACAGACCTAAAAAAAGTGGAGGAGGTATTGCGTTGTATGTTAGGAAAACATTAATCTCTACAGAGATTCCAGCTTCACAGCATGGTAGTTCTGTAGAAACTGTTTGGGTAAGAATACAAGGAGAGAAAAACAGAAAGGACACCATTGTAGGCATTTACTATAGGCCGCCTGGACAAGCAGAAGATATGGAGGAACTCTTTCTACATCAGATGGCCAAGCTCTCAAAAAAGTATGACATAGTGATGATGGGAGATTATACCGATCCAGACATTTGTTGGGAATCTCTCAGGTAAAAGTAATGGGTCCAACAAGTTCTTATCCGCTCTTGCTGACAACTTTATCTTCCAAAATGTAGAATAGAAAACAAGGGGATCTGGTATCTTGGACCTAATTCTTACCAACAAGGAGGGAATGGTTGAGGGAGTAAGGGTGGCTGGGACCTTAGGAGGCAGTGATCATGATATCCTTGAATTTTGAATAAAAAGGGGAGGAATACATGAGAAAACTCAGACCTCAAGGTTGGATTTCAGAAAGGCAGATTTTAATGAACTCAGAAAGAGGGTAGAAAGAATCCAGTGGCTGGATGTTCTTAAGGACAAAAATGTCCAAGAAGGTTGGGAAATATTGCAAAATGAGATTCTCAAAGCACAATCGTTAACAATCCCAAAAAGAAGGAATAATGGGAAGCATTTAAAGAGACTAGGACGGATGAACACAGAACTTACATACATGTTAAAAAGAAGAAAAATATGTTCAGCAAATGGAAAGAGGGGGGAATATCTAAAGAAGAATATAATGCAGGCTGCAGAAACTGTAGGGCAAGTGTCAGAAAAGCTAAAGCTAATAATGAATGCAACAGTGGCCAAAGGCAATAAGACAGGATTTTAAGGGTATGTCAAAAGCAAAAGGAAAGTCAAAGATGCTATTGGATGCTTACAAGATGAAAATGGCGAATTGGTTAAGATAGAATGATGTTGAGAATTCCTATTTTGTATCTGTTTTCTCTCAGAAAGTAGATGGAACATCAACTGATTTTCCCTATTGGGGGAATAAAATAATGCAGGCTATCTATAAGCAGAGAAATGGTGAGGGAACACTTAGCTAACTTAAATGAATTCAAGTCTCAAGGTCCAGATGAATTATATCCTAGGATACTAAAGGAAGCAGCAGAGGTAATTGCTGAACCACTCGCCATAATCTTTGAAAATTCCTGGAGAATAGGAGAAGTCCTAGAAGATTGGAAAAGGGCAAATATTGTCTCTATCTTCAAACAAGGGAAGAAGGTGAATCCAGGAAACTACAGGCCTGTGACCATGACTTCTATACCAGGAAAGATCTTTGAACAATTATTAAACAGCATATATGCAAGTACCTGGATAAAATAAAGTAATTAACCAGAGCCAGCATGGGTTTGTAACAAACAGGTCATGCCAGATGAATCTAATTTCACCGACTGGATTAATCAGGGAAATGGGGTTGATATAGTATATATTGACTTTCGCAAAGCATTTGGTAAAGTATCTCATAACATACTTATTGAAAAAATGACCAAATATGGGATTGGCAAGGCAACTGTTAGATGGATTCACAACTGGCTAAGTGATCGTACTCAAAAAGTGGTCATAAATGGCTGCACATCCAAGTGGAAGAATGTATCAAGTGGGATACCACAAGGCTCTGTCCTAGGCGCAGTGTTGTTCAGCACTTTTATAAATGATCTGGAGGAGGAAATTGATGGAAAACTGATCAAATTTGCCGACGACACAAAGCTAGGAGGGATAGCTAACACTAGGGAAGAAAGAGAGGGTATTCAAAAGGATCTAGAAAAGCTTGCACAGTGGGCAGCAACTAACAGAATGGTATTTAACAATGGAGAAATGCAAAGTCCTACATCTGGGCAAGAAAAATGAAAAAAGCACATACAGAATGGGAGGAATTGGGCTAAGCAGCAGCCCATGTGAAAAAGACTTGAGTATAACAATGTGATGCAGCAGTATAAAAGGCAAACACAATTCTGGGATGCATTAAGAGAAGCATAGAGTATAGATCACGTGAGGTAATTATCCCCTTCTACTTTCATTAGTCAGACATCATCTGGAATACTGTGTCCAGTTCTGGGCACCCCACTTTAAAAAAGACATAGACAAACTGGAGCAAGTTCAGAGAAGAGTTACCAAGTTGGTGAGCGGTCTGCAAATCATGTCTTATGAGGAACAGTTAAAGAATCTGGGAATGTTTAGCTTGCAAAAAAGAAGGCTGAGGGGAGACTTAATAGCTGTCTGCAAATATCTGAAGGGCTGTCACAGTGCAGAGGGATCAGCCCTATTCTCATTTGCACAGGGAAAGATTAGAAGCAATGGGATAAAACTGAAAGGGAGGAGACACAGATTAGATATCAGAAACATCTTTCTTTTTTTTTCAAATCAGATTTTTATTATCATTTTTCGATATTACAGGGTACAAGCGATTTGTGACAAGTAGATATATGGTATCGAGAAACAACTTTCTAACAGTGAGGGTGATTAATAAGTGGAACAGGCTACCAAGGAAAGTGATGGGTTCTCCATCAATGGAAGTGTTCAAACAAAGGCTGCACAAATCTCTGTCTGGGATGATTTAGTGAATCTTGCACTGAACAGGTTGTTGGACCCGATGACCCTAGAGGTCCCTTCCAACTCTACCATTCTATCTATGATACTATCTATCAATGAGAATAAGAAGACACACATAGCCAAAATCACACCATACAGCTCCAATACGCAAACATTAGTAGCAGATATTATTGCTATAAATGCAGGTATTGGTTCACATTTTGGGCAAAATATGGAAGCCAGCAGGCCATGTCTTGGCTAACGGCAATAACGCTAGTCTCTACACTAACCAGTAGTCTAGCGACATAACCAAACAAAACCACAAGACACAAACCTTTCTTGCAGCCATCACACATAGAGCCTGCACAAAACCCAGACAGAAATGGGAACAGAGAAAGCTGAAGACACCCACCCCTGGGAAGACAGCTTTTATGTGTACTGACGTAGAGTGATTGGCTGACTGAAGACACACATGCCTAGCCAGCACAATCCCCACACCTGAGCAGGAAAGCTTCAGAGAACCTGTAGTACAACAGATTTCAGGAAACAAACGTGACACTACCCCCCTTTAAAAAAGGCCACTCCTGCTTACACAACGTCACACAGGACTTATCCATATTGGCCTAGTGTGGATGCCAGGCAGTCAGCAGGAAAATGCAATACTAATACAGATAGTGTCATACTCAGGAGTAAGTCAGCCTAACATAAAGACAACATAGTACATAACATAACATATGAGCACTAGTCAGAAGTCATGCATGCCACCAATACAGTATGTAGGTTGGACAATACAGTCCCTACATAATTGACTAAATATGCATAGCTCTAATATCATTAAGTCTACTGTACATAGAGTTTCCCATAATGTCTGTTAGAATATCGGTCTGATTTCACCGTTAATACTATTACCCCTATTGGTGTAAATGGCAAGATGAAGGTTCTGATTCGGCACATAAATGCGTTGCCTGTAACTCAATAAAGGTTTGCCTTCTGCTCCATACTGGACCTCCCTTCAGCATGCCTGGTTTTCTTCCTAGAAACTCAAGTTCCTACATGGAGTCCCCAATGGTTCCATGATTGCTGGCTGCTGCTGTTGTGCCTTGCACTTACATGTGTTGTGCTGCCGCACAGTTGGTGGTGGTACCATTCATTTTCTTAATCTACATTTCCCTGTTTTCATGTTGGTCACTCTGCACTATGGAGTGCTGCTGTTTTATTTCGGTTTTCCTTGTTCCGAGTCTTTCTGTCATACTTTATAAAATTAGGAGGATCTGAAACTTTTTCTCTTTTTACTCCATCATAATCAAAACTGTGTTGTAAAACTGAACCCCCTTAATGAAAGAACATACATATTCCTAACTATGTGAAATTATTCAAACCGAGGCGTCGACGGTGAATGGTTTGATTAGTCACCAGTCAGATATATGGGAACTGGTTCAAAATGTTTCTCATTATTTCCAATGTACTTGAGTAGGTGCCAGTTCCCTTTCCTGTAATCAGATGGAGGAGAAGTGGGAGGGAGAAGCTTTTACATTTTCTCATCCTAACAGTCTAAAGAAGTATAAGGTACTTAGAAACCACATATTGTATATACAGAGGCTGAAGCTTTACATTCTACAGTGATTTGGAACTAATTCTGATATAATAGTGCTCATCATAGTCCCTAGCTGGCATTCCTGCTTTGATTTCTACCAGTATAGTAAATACAGGATTTTTAACCCCTAACTGACCAGCCACATGTGTTTTTACAGTGGTCATAAAAGAGGCTTTAGACTAGACTGCTGTATTTTTATGGTTGCCTAATCTAAGGCCAGCTCATGAGTTGTGTGCTCAGAAGAGCCAGGATTCAGCTATGTGTAGATGACCAGGGTGGGCAAGATGGAAAGGGCTCTCAGTCTGGAATGAGCCCAAGGGGTTCTGCTGAGGTCACTGACATGTTTGACTCCTTTGAGGCAGCCTCCGAGGATGCAGCTGACTTACTAATCTGGTATTAAATACCTACCACCTCCTCTGACCATCCCCATATTTGGTAGGGCTGAGCATCTTGCCTCTTGAAGTGAGCTGGTCACAAAACACATATTTGGTGGCGTGGCGTAATTTCACAAGGATGCTACACTTTCAAAACTGTTATTCCTACTGTAGGCAACAAGTCATCGACATCCAGACTTGATTGGTGAGGGATTCAATACTGATGTTATGTTCATCCTGGACTGCCAACAAGATTCAGAGATCACCTCATACAGGGGCAGCCAAAGCGGACGTGTAATCTTGCTATACAGGTGGCTAGATGCAGAAACAGACAGACAAAAAGGCCCTAACGTCTGATTACCTATAGAAGAAAGGGGCAGGAAAGGCTCAGGCATCCACCTACCAACGGACGGGTAGGACAAACAAATAAGAACCAGGTTTCCAACAACTAACGGACATATGGATCAGACATAGAATGGGCGATCATCCCAATAGGGATAGCCCCACTCTGGACCTACGAACCGAACTCGCCCTAGATGGTAAAACCATCCAAGCAGTACAGGACACAGTTCACACCAACACATCAGAGAATGCATGCAACACAGAACAGAACTGTTCATACCACATGTCTGGTCATCTGCACGGACCCACAGAACACATTACTGTTCACACACAAAGAACAACATACATGAAAGCAAAACCCAAGGTTATGAGAAACCAGCATCCTCTAGAGAGAGGGGCTTGTAAATATGTGCAGCAGACCAGTGGGGGTTGGCTGGCTGGAGAACTCCACACCCAGACAGCTTAATTATCCCACACCTGTAAAGCTGTGCTCCTGGAAACCCATAGAACAACAGATCCCAGCAACACAACCTAACAACTGATCACCCAGATACTGAGCGATGGCTTTTTTTCTCCTGGGAAATGCAAGACTATTATTAGGCTTAATTGCAGGAATTTAGAGTTTTTTTTAAATATCAATCAAAACATCAAAAATGTAAAAAAAAAAAAATCAAAAATTCTCAAACATTTCTTTAATATAAAAATTCCATATACACAAAAGGTCATTTTCGGATCTCACATTCCCTTTAACTACAACTCAAGTAAGATGGCCGCCACCATCATCAAGTATACGCAATAGAATAAAAAAAATCTACAATTAGGAAATACAAGCAGATTATAAAATGGAAAATATTTCACTATCTGGTTTTGGTAAAAAAAAAATATAGGTGATACTTCCCCTTTAAGGTGAACTTTTTCTTTATCTATATGATAAACTTAATCCTAGCTTTCATATGAAAGCAAAAAGCCAGAAATGGGAATCACGATTTCCCAAGTCACCACGCAGAAATAACTATTTCCGTTCTCGATCTCCTTAAATAGTGATATTTTACTACATTTCAAGATGTCAAATGAATGAAATCCCAAATAAGAGAAATAAAATAATGCCGCACTTGGATGGAAGGTCTTATGATCCCGGGATGAAGAATGATTTTTCATTATTCTCTTAATGATCTTCTGGCTACAAGCTCCTTGATTAGGGAGATTGTTAGTGTACCCTCTGGAACGGAATGAGTTGAGCTGTAGTCCGGATAGACAAGTCTTGTTTTTGTGATAAATGATAAGCTCGCCAGCAAGACCGCTGCAGGCTTTGTGAATTTACAGTACAAGATTACTACAATGTTCTAGTGTTTGAATTAGATTATGCTTTCCTTTGGAAATAGGCATTAATGCCATCTGTTGCCGCGCACAGCTGCCTAGACCGGGTTCTAATGCCCAAAATAAACAATGTATTGATCCACAACGATAGCTTGTTTCTCCTTCACTGATGTCGGTTCAGTCTGCGGAGGTGAATTCTAGAATCTGATGAGTGTATCTACAACATTCACATGATGTCAGATAATAGATGTTCAGTTTTATTTTTTGCTAGCTCCTGAATGAGTTGGAAAAACAAAACCAAGACATTACAGTAGCACACCCAGAACTAATAGAAAGAAGTCAGACATGAAGACGGAAAAGTCTATGAAGATAGAAAATGAGAACAAACCATCTGGGCTATTGTATATTTGTAACATTTTGTAATAGGACAGTGGGAGACTAAATGGCTACGTACACGTTTCCACCCTTGCTTTTTTAATCAATCTGTTTTTGGAAATGAAGAGTTTTTGTAATTGGTTTTCATTAAAAAAATTTGATTGCTTGGTTTCTATGATTGTATTGATTTCCAAGGCACTGCAGACTGAAGGACTGAAATCTTAGTGAATCTTAGTAAATTGTAGCCTGCTCCCCTGTAGTGACATACATTATTTTGCACTAATTGTAATACATTTTACATAGGCTGCACTATTTGCAAGTTAAAAGCACATATTATGGAGCATATTAACCCCTTAACCCTATAGGACATATAGTTACATCTTGCAGCGTTTTGGTATGTATTAAGGGAGATCGCATGGAGATCTTCCTCCATACATCACGGCTGCTGGCTATTTCTTACAGCTGAGACCCGGCAACAATAGCTCCGCTAAGCTAAATTCATGAATGGCGTTGTGCTTCCTCTGATTGGCTTAGCACTGGGACCAATCACAGGCAGCTTTCAGCTGTCATTCAATAGTTAAGAGCTGCCTCTGATTGGTCACAGTGCTCAGCCAATCAGAGACAGCCCTTTCAGTAGGTGGTGATTTTAAATCCCTGCCTGCTGAAAGCTCTTCATAGCAGTGCAGAAGAAAAGAGCCAGCTGGATGCGTCTGAGCCCCGGCAGCTGCAGTGAGGTGAGTATACTTCTTTTTTTTTTTTTTAACATATCTCTGGATTTATTTTCAGGGAAGGGCTTATATTTTAAGCCCTTCCCCGAAAATTACTGCAGTGCTTGCTGGCAGCCCATTGCTTTCAATGGAGCCGGCTCTATTTCCGACTCCATTGAATTCAATGGGAGAACATTGCACGGATTTCTTCATCTACACGGGAAGTCCCATTGTCACTGGACACTGTGACAATGCTGCCGCTTGCCCCATTGACCACAGGTGGAACCCCTGGATGTGACAGCATTCAGGGGTTTCACATCCAAGGAATCCCCTGCTGCGGGCTACGCTCTTTTTGAATGGATAAACGCTGCTAGGTGTGGTTTTTCCACCATGCCTCCGTTTCGGTGATGTGAATTTTTGAACGCATCAGTTATGCATACAAATACGCCTGTGTGACTGGGCCCTGAGTGTCATATTATATGTAGCGAGAAGTTGTGTATGCAAAATACAGGAGCAGATTTCCTTTAACCCTTTCAAAGACCAGAGATTTTTCAGTTTCTCATTTCATTTTTTAGCCCCAACACTCCAAGAGCCATAACTTTTTTATTTTTCCATTGACGTAGCCATCGAAGGGTTTGTTTTTGCCGGACACGTTGTATTTTTTAATAGTGCCATTACACACACCTTATAATTAGAGATGAGCGAGCGTACTCGTCCGAGCTTGATACTCGTTCGAGTATTAGCGTGTTCGAGATGCTCGTTACTCGTAACGAGCACCACGTGATGTTTGAGTTACTTTCACTTTCATCTCTGAGACGTTAGCGCGCTTTTCTGGCCAATAGAAAGACATGGAAGGCATTACAACTTCCCCCTGTGACGTTCAAGCCCTATACCACCCCCCTGCAGTGAGTGGCTGGCGAGATTAGGTGTCACCCGAGTATTAAAATCTGCCCCTCCCGCGGCTCGTCACAGATGCATTCTGACATAGTTCAGGGAAAGTGCTGTTGATGCCAGAGCTGCTATAGGGAGAGCGTTAGGAGTGATTTTAGGCTTCAAGAACCCCAACGGTCCTTCTTAGGCCATAGAAATCGCAGATCGCACCTATCTGCGATCTGCGATTTCTGTTCTCTTCTCTATATGCGCTCAATGGGGCCTGCGGCAGCAGCGCCGACCCCATTGAGAACATATAGAAGACAAATCATTCTTCTCTGCCACAGCTGTAACAGCTGTGGCAGAGAAGAACGATGTTTGCCCATTGAATTCAATGGAGCCGGCAATACAGCAGGTTCCACTGAAAGCAATAGGCTGCCGGCGTGCGCGGGGTGAATTTTCGGGAAGGGCTTAAATATATAAGCCCTTCCCTGCAATTCATCCAGAAATGTGTTAAAATAAAAATATACATATATATATATATACTGTTACTTACCTTGTCCCGGCAGACGAAGTTCAGCCGCGGCGGCCGGCAGTAGGTGTGAAGGGGGTGTGAGTCAGACTCAGCGCTGAGCCAATCAGGGGGCAGGTCTGACTCACACCCCCTTCACACCCACTGTAGGCCGACCACGCTGAACTCCGTCTGCCGGGACAAGGTAAGTATATACCGTATATACTGGCGTATAAGACGATTTTTGAACACCGAAAAATCTGCTCTGAAGTCGGGGGTCGTCTTATACGCCGGTAATACAAAAAAAAAGAAAGTGTCAAAAAAAAAATTCATTACTCAACTCCCCCGGCGTTCTGCGGCGCTGCTGCAGGCTGTCGCTCCCTCCTGGTCCCTGGCAGAGCATTGCTTTCTGGACGCATGGCTTGAAATCCCCGCCTCCAGAAAGCTACTGTGATTAGCTAACACACGCTGTCAGCCAATCACAGCCATTCAATGATATCATTGTCATTGGCTGTGATTGGCTGAAGGCACGTGTGTTTTCTGGAGGCGGGGATTTCAAGCCCTGCGTCCAGAAAGCAATGCTCTGCCGGGGACCAGGAGGGAGCAACATCCTGCAGCAGCGCTGCAGAACGCCGGGGAAAGTGAGTAATGATTTTTATTTTTTGCTCCGCTGTATTCCCGGTGTATAAGGTGACAGTTGGAGGGCGTCTTATACGCCCCGTCGCCTTATATGCCGGTATATACGGTATATTTATTTTTTTTTACACATTTCTGGATGAACTGCAGGGAAGGACTTCTATATTTAAGCCCTTCCCGACAATTCATCCCGCGCACGCCGGCAGCCCTGCTGTATTGCCAGCTCCATTGAATTCAATGGGCTAACATCGTTCTTCTCTTCCACAGCTGTTACTGCTGTGGCAGAGTAGAACGATCTTTATGCTGACAGTGCGGGGGGGGGCACTCTTGCCGCTATTGTGGCTTAATAGTGGGACCTGGGAACTTGAGATGCAGCCCAACATGTAGCCCCTCGCCTGCCCTATCCGTTTCTGTGTCGTTTCCATCACTTTCTTGAATTGCCCAGATTTTCACAAATGGAAACCTTAGCGAGCATCGGCGATATACAAAAATGCTCGGGTCGCCCATTGACTTCAATGGGGTTCGTTACTCGAAACGAACCCTCGAGCATCGCGAAAATTTTGTCCCGAGTAACGAGCACCCGAGCATTTTGGTGCTCGCTCATCTCTACTTATAATGTATTGAAAAAAATTTAAAAGTAGGGTGAACTATATCTAAAAAAAGGAATTGAACAATTTTAGGGTAGGTTTTGTTTTCACAGCCCTCACAATGCAGAAAAAAATTACATTTCCCGTTATTTTGTGGGTCAGTACAGCGAGGCCAATTTTTTTTTTATGTTTAAAAAAATGTAGTCACATTCTAATAAGACCCATAACATTTAGATTTGTCTATCAATGGCGCTGTTTGAGGATTTTTTTTTTGTGGCGCCAGCTGTAGTTTCTATTGGTACCATTTTGGGGTTCATATGACTCACCTGAAAAAAAGAATTGGGAGGGGGGGGGGGGGGGGAGTTAGAGATGGAGTGGCCAAAAAAGGCGCAATTCTGACATTGTGGTTTTTTTTTTTTTCTGACAGTGTTCACTGTGCAGGATGAATAGTAGGATATTTTAAGAGTTTGCGACTTTTCCGGTGTTCTGCATATCAGGCTCTGCTTGGGTCAAATGTATTTTTATGCCTATGTTTACACAATATTATGCTTTGAAATTAAATTGCAAGAAAGGGCCCAAAACTGTAAAGGTCTGGGTGACATGTTCTCTGTTTGTGTACAGAACATTACTAATTATAAATCTAAGTGTGGAAAAAAGACATCAATTGAAATAATTTGTTACCAGGAATAGAAAATAAAAGGCATCCTTTCAATAAATTCTACTGCCTGACAAGTCCTTACCGCCAGCAAATATACCAGTCTCTGTGACAGGTGCCTTTAGGCGAAGACTTACAAACACCCCAAGGGTTCATCCTGGACTGTGGTATCAAAAGTGACAGCCACAAAGCGGCAGCAGGAGGAATACTAATTACATGAGAATGTTAATTAGCTTGTAATCATGTTGAGTGCCCAGACTGCAATTTCCAAAAGAAACATTTGCCCGATAAATACACGGTTTACCGTAACATAAAGACAAAATCAACTTTTGAAAGATGTTTTATGATATTTTACAATTTAGATCTATATAAAAGGTTTAATAATGTTGACATGTAACTTTGACAACTTTTCAAAAGTTTGGTTTGACCTGTTTGACGATTGTGGACAAAAAGTTTGGTTTGGTCCAAACTGAACTTCACCAAAACCCTTAAAACTGGTAATTAGGAGAACCAGCATTTCCCCAACCAGAGTTCAATGGGTGGAGGCAATCAACACCCTGGTGCGTTATGAGGAGATGAGAGCTGAAGAGGACTTAGATCGTAATGCATTTTATGCAGTGTGGCAATCATGGGTGGAATTTAGGTCAGCTCCCAGAATGGAACAATGGTTGTTTTAGGTTCAGACATGGCATAATAAAAGCTATCTTTGAGCTTGGCCCGGGATCCCTTGGCCTCACATGACAGAATGTCAGAGATAGCCTGGACTTTTCTACATTTCTACTCGGCAGGGTTGACTTGAGAGTCTAGATCACGTGAGGTAATTATCCCCCTCTACTCTTCCTTAGTCAGACCTCATCTAGAATACTGTGTCCAGTTCTGGGCACCCCACTTTAAAAAAGACATAGACAAACTGGAGCAAGTTCAGAGAACAGTTACCAAGATGGTGAGCGGTCTGCAAATCATGTCCTATGAGGAACGGGTAAAGGATCTGGGAATGTTTAGCTTGCAGAAGAGAAGGCTGAGGGGAGACTTAATAGCTGTCTACCAATATCTGAAGGGCTGTCACAGTGCAGAGGCATCAGCTCTATTATCATTTGCCCAAGGAAAGACTAGAAGGAATGGGATAAAACTGAAAGGAAGGAGACACAGATTAGATATTAGACAGTGAGGCTGATTAATGAGTGGAACAGGTTGCCACAGGAGGTGGTGAGTTTTCTTACAATGGAAGTGTTCAAACAAATGCTGGACAAATATCTGTCTGTGATTTAGTGAATCCTGCACTGAGCAGGAGGTCTGAACAGATGACCCTGGGGGTCCCTTCCAACTCTACCAATCTATGATTCTATGACTTATCTTTTCCAACTTCCTTTGAGGTTTAGATGCCCCTTCCCATCTTCCCCTCCCCTAGATTTCCCTTTCCTACCATGAGTTAATCTGTTTTACCTTATGAGATTTATTATATTGATTGATTTATCTTTATAATCTTTGACAAGAATTGTACTTTTTGAATGCTTTTCAAGGTCAACTGGCAGAAGAAATATGCTGTTAAACTCCATTTTACAAAGCTTAACTTGTCATACAGCTCTATATTATTGTTAATTATGTTCTGACAGCTATCTCATAATAAAATCTTTTTGAATGAAAACTGGTGAGTAGAAGAATAACAACAACAACAAATGCCCTTTTAGTGGGTTCGGCTGAGATGAACTGTCTGAGGTTCTGGGTTCGCACCGGACCGAACTTTTAGCAAAGTTCAACACAAATCTGGGTTTGACTGTTTCAGTTTGCTCAACACTATTTACCACATATTTAGGAATATTTGATTCTTTATTATCTGTTTAGACAAAGTGAAAATTCAGAATTGGACTGGATTTTGTTACTGGAGGGTAGTGCATTGTGGGAGCTCAGGTGATAATTACACAGTTAAAAGTAAGCTGTTAAATATAGTCTGTCACTGAAAATTACCACCATTAACCAAACCTAACCAAAGAAGGGGGATATAATGACAGTTATAACCAGATCATGTTTCTCTACACACACACACTTCACAGTTCTGAAATTGCCAGGTGGTCACGGTATGAAAATTTGTTGTAATTGGTCCAATGGGTGTTTCAATTGAAGAATTGATCTGGGCTCTTTCCCCCTTAATCGGCTCAAAAACGCCCCTTAACTTCAAATTGATATCTCCCACTTCCTTGAGTGGGCAATATTGTACATTCCACATGCTGTGCACATACCACAGTTTTTGAGTCAGTGCATACACAGTGATGCTAGTACTGCAGTCAGTAATTGACATTATGCATCAATGCTGGAAGTGCAGCACATGCTCAGTGTGTGGAGATGGACTTAAAAGAATGTCTACTCGCTCTTCTTTACTTGGCTTGCCTATGCAATTTGTTGTATGGGGATTGCAGCTTCTACTGATCTGAACCCTCTCACAGTGTCGTTCGGGTCGGGATCGCTCCTCTTTGCTCCTGGCAGTTGCTTATGGGCCCTACTATGTTCAGGGCCATTGCGAACAAGCTTACTCTCTCCAGTTTTCCGGCCACACAGTCAGTGGAGCTCCCAACCTTCTCTCTGGCATCAGTGCAGCATAGTCCCAAGCCTGTTCAACTACTGCCCCAGCGCCAGCTCAAAAATACCTTGAAACCCAGAAGCAGCCACTACTGCGGGTCTTGCCCAACTCCAGCGCATCCCTTTGCGCTTGATAAGCTATTTTCTAATACTTGTTTACGAATTCCACAAGCCACCCCGGTAAATATATACAGAGCGGCAATTGTGGCTTCCTAAAGACGCTCTTTAAGAACTGTGTAATTCTCTGCAGCTACATGGGAATTTCGTAAGCTATAATGTTGCACTATCAACCGGGGTTCCCGAGAAAGTCAATACAACTTGCTGCCCAGTTACGTCCAAGACTTCATTTAATCTTATTTTGTTGCCTGTTATTAAAATTCTTCAGCATGGTTAATATTTGGCTCTGGCCCCTTTACTACTTATTCATGCAGGCTTTTCTACGCTGATGCAATTTGGACCTACTTTCAAACTAGACCGAGTACCAATCCGGTGTGGTGGGAACCAGGCCATGAGAATTTACTGACAACTGTACATGTATATGAGAGGCTAGCTACCATAACCATGTAGAGGATAGGCCGCGTGGTTCTCTCTAAGTTTCCACCGGTTATCAGAGGTTAAGGTGACATTTCAGCCAGCACCCCTCTTCCAATTTACAGAGGAAGAGGACACAATCACAGAAAATACACAAGCGGCCACCAATTTCAGGTGGCGTTGGTGGACGTTACCACTGGCAGTGGATTCACATACAGTACTGACACATACAGTTACTTCGGGAAAAAAAAGTGTTTTTAGAAATAAATGACAAATTGTTATAATTTATCCAGATCTGCTATTTAGATAAGTTTATGTTATTGGGAAAACTCTTTAATCTTCATATTGGCTTCAAGGTAGAGCTTCACTTTAGGGCAACCGAAGTGCGTTTTATGCAGAATTAAGTAATTAGCTCTTGTCATAAATTCATAAAGTTTAATTCAGTTTGCAGCTATACTCCATATGTAATCCAAAAAAATAGCATTAAACTGTGGACTACGCTGTATATTGCCTCCGGAATATGTGCTTAAAACAGGTTATAATGAAGTTTACAAGTGCGAGGGCTGCAGTTATAATCAGCCGCCTTCACACAGTAACAGAGCAATAGGAAAATTCCCATAATTATCACATATCTCACTACTTTAATAGTTTCAAACCAAATGGGGGGCAAATCAACACCTTTTGTTGCCGTTAAATAAATTAAACCTTTAATCAGAAGGTTCTCCCTGGTGAGAATAAGATTGAAAATGTTAAACAGATTGCAGTACGTCTAAGGTAAGTCATGCAAGAGATCCAGGTAACAATATGTTAATAATTAGAGAATTTACTAGTAGTTATATTTGCTGTGATTCATGGGCATCATTTTGGCACACCTTTCTCCGTTGGTGGCTGTAGCATGCACTCTACCCATTTCTGCAGCAGGCATTCGGATCCAGTCTCCTTCCTTTCCCCCTCTGCTGCCCAACACACTCATGATCATACAGGACTTTGGGTTACATCTATTACCTTAATACCCTGAAGGGGTATTCCAGTTTCAACAAGTTATCCCCTATTCACAGGATAGGCGAAAACTAGCAGATCATGGGGATCCTACCGTTGGGATCCCCAGTGATTCCAAGAACGAGGGCATGGTCAGTCCCCGATTCTATGGAGGGCAGGTCAGGCAGACACACTGTGCTCCATTTATTTCAATGAGAGTGCCAAAGATTGCCGAGTCAAGCCATTCCAGGCAAAATTTACTGTGAGTGGTAACGAAAACATGAGCTTCAGCTCTCCTACAAACTATTATTTATACTAACCGCATAAAAATAATGAGGTTCCTATGACACATTTTGATCAAAACATGTGGACCCATCCGCTGTGCTCAGGTGAACCTTATTGGCTGGGTTCCTAACTCTATGGACACTTTTTTTTAGCAAAAAGCCTCCAAATGAATTGGAAAGATAGATAGCTGGTAGAGATGAGCGAACGTACTCGGTAAGGGCGATTTCGCAATCGAGCACCGCGATTTTCGAGTACTTCACTACTCGGGTGCGCTGTGGGTGAGCGGGAGGTTGCAGCGGGGAGTAGGGGGGAGAGGGAGAGAGAGAGGGCTCCCCCCTGTTCCCTGCTGCTACCCCCCACTCCCCTCTGCAACCCCCCGCCCCACAGCGCACCCGAGTACTTTTCACCCGAGTAGTGAAGTACTCGAAAATCGTGGTGCTCGATTGCGAAATCGCCCTTACCGAGTACGTTCGCTCATCTCTAATAGCTGGCTATATACTATTATTTGTTGGAGAATGTATTCATGTATCATTGTCAAATGTTGCTTCTATATGATAATTATTGTTGGGATCAAAATTGTGTGTGTAGCATTTAGGCTGCCTGTCCGCGGCCGTGACGGAATATCGCTAGCAATATTCCACTGCGGGGGAGGAGGAGAAGCACTAACAGGTCTCCGCGATGAGCCTATTTAACGGATAGGCTCACTGCAGAGAATCACGGCAATCGCAGCGTGAGCAGAGAATCACTATGATTCTCCGCTCGTGGATGTCGGGCTGCGCTTTCCATAGTTAGCCCATAGTTTCTACGTTTGTGTATTGGCTAGGAAGATAAGCACCCCCTTGGATTCCAAATACTAGAAAAGTGCTGTATGATGGAATAAAGCTGAGCTCTTTATGATACACCAAGCTGAGTGCTATGTGTCATCATGGTTTCCCTGCTGTCCCTTTTACGACAAATTTGACACGATATACCTAGTTTTTGCGAACCACCTGGAATAGAAAGGTGAATGGAGAGCACAACGAAAGTGAAAGCAGACACTAAATATCAATTGTGCAATTGCATTCAGATATCAGATGTGTATGAGTGCTGAGGCATGTGTTTCGGTTACTGTATTTGTTGCTCCATCACATTCAATCTATTTGTTGGCAGTGCTGACTTTTTTTGTTTCTTATTACTGTGAGAGGGTTACAAATGGGCACTATTACTGGAGTGGGTATTAACCCTTTCCAATCCACTGTCTGACGTCTAAAGACATTATGATTGAAGGCTCTACAGCTCCGATGTCCGAAGATGTCCGTCAGGGTATTCTTACTGTATATTACTGGCCTCTCTGTTGTCAGGGGCCTCTCCAGCATGCCCCATACCGCAGTACTGGCTCTAGCCAGCATATGGCACTATTGTATAATGGCAGAAATAGAAAGCCCCCTAGGAAACCCTGAATCCAAAATTGGATTGCAAAGGGTTAAAGGGGTTGTCCCGCGCCGAAACGGGTTTTTTTTTTTTTTAACCCCCCCCCCCCGTTCGGCGCGAGACAACCCCGATGCAGGGGTTAAAAAAACAACCCACACAGCGCTTACCTGAATCCCGGCGGTCCGGCGTCTTCATACTCACCTGCTGAAGATGGCCGCCGGGATCCTCTGTCTCCATGGACCGCAGGGCTTCTGTGCGGTCCATTGCCGATTCCAGCCTCCTGATTGGCTGGAATCGGCACGTGACGGGGCGGAGCTACACGGAGCTACACGGAGCCCCATTCAGAAAAGAAGAAGACCCGGACTGCGCAAGCGCGGCTAATTTGGCCATCGGAGGGCGAAAATTAGTCGGCTCCATGGGAACGAGGACGCCAGCAACGGAGCAGGTAAGTATAAAACTTTTTATAACTTCTGTATGGCTCATAATTAATGCACAATGTACATTACAAAGTGCATTAATATGGCCATACAGAAGTGTATAGACCCACTTGCTGCCGCGGGACAACCCCTTTAAGGGCATGGCAAAGCATAAAAGCAGAGTGGTCCAACATAAAAAATACAAAGTTTTCATTCTTCTGAAGTTAGAAGATATCCAACAGGATGGAAAGACCTAGGGGAGCTGGTGTAAGGGCTTCAACAGTCGAAAGTATTTGCGGAAGGTTTTGAAGGTGTGAAAATCATGCCCACAAAATGTGATGAAGCCAAGCCATTGATTTCGATGGTTTCGTTCTCACAGGTGTGTTTCTCGAGCGCAATTCCATCACAAGAGAAAAAAATGGGCATTGCCATATCATTCAACTTTTTTTTTTTTTTTGCGTGTGCAATAATGCACAGTTTGAACTTTAAAAAAGACAAGACTTTTGACTTAGTAATGCGCAAATATGCCCTGTAGCAGCAAGTGTATGTGCGCATGCGTTCGTCTGTCGAAGCCCTAATGCTGTAGGCAACATGCTATTTATCTCATGTAAAAGGTAGGAAGAGCCAATTCCCTTTATTACATATAATGAGCGAATCTGCGCAAAACATTTGTATTTTACATAGCAAAATATTCTGACTATTAATTAATAAAACGGATTAGTAAGCAGACAGATGTGCGCTCGCTGCCAGCTCAAGAGCAACTCATTACGCTGATGAAATGGTTCACATAGTGGTCAATCACTCAAACTGGATGATCAGTTGTTTGGCAGGTGATGTGATGGGAAACATCGCCAGGAGTATCTTGTCCAGAAAATTAGCATTCGTGTAATATGCTTTTCTTGAAAACCCTGTTCTGTTGCAATATGCATACACTGTACTAGCTGACATACCCGGCTGTGCCCGAGTTCATTTGATACAGGTGTTTACGTGTTGTTCCCATGGAAAATTTTATGAAGTGTTGGTTACTTTAGAGGAACCGAGGAATAAAATATGTTCACCATTTTGCATGGTTCTTCTCTTTACCCAGGAAACACCACGTGGAGGCGACCAGGCAGACAGGAACCATCCAGAGGAATATTTACTACATTGTGTGGGACAGCGCGTCCATCAACCATAATGCATTCAATAGACATTTGGTTTAGAAATAAGTTTAGATAACAGACTTAAAGGGGTTGTCCCGCGCCGAAACGTTTTTTTTTTTTTTCAATAGCCCCCCCGTTCGGCGCGAGACAAACCCGATGCAGGGGTTAAAAAAAAAAAAACAGATAGTGCTTACCCGAATCCCCGCGCTCCGGTGACTTCTTACTTACCTTGCGAAGATGGCCGCCGGAATCTTCACCCTCGGTGGACCGCAGGTCTTCTGTGCGGTCCATTGCCGATTCCAGCCTCCTGATTGGCTGGAATCGGCACACGTGACGGGGCGGAGCTACGAGGAGCCGCTCTCCGGCACGAGCGGCCCCATTCAGAAGAAAGAAGACCGGACTGCGCAAGCGCGTCTAATCGGGCGATTAGACGCTGAAAATTAGACGGCACCATGGAGACGGGGACGCCAGCAACGGAACAGGTAAGTGAATAACTTCTGTATGGCTCATAATTAAAGGGGTTGTCCCGCGGCAGCAAGTGGGTCTATACACTTCTGTATGGCCATATTAATGCACTTTGTAATATACATTGTGCATTAATTATGAGCCATACAGAAGTTATAAAAAGTTTTATACTTACCTGCTCCGTTGCTAGCGTCCTCGTCTCCATGGTGCCGACTAATTTTCGCCCTCCGATGGCCAAATTAGCCGCGCTTGCGCAGTCCAGGTCTTCTCCTGTTCTCTATGGGGCTCCGTGTAGCTCCGTGTAGCTCCGCCCCGTCACGTGCCGATTCCAGCCAATCAGGAGGCTGGAATCGGCAGTGGACCGCACAGAAGAGCTGCGGTCCACGGAGGCAGAGGATCCCGGCGGCCATCTTCACAGGTAAGTATAGAAGTCACCGGAGCGCGGGGATTAAGGTAAGCGCTCCGGTGAGCTTTCTGTACGTCCCTGCATCGGGGTTGTCTCGCGCCGAACGGGGGGGGGGGTTGAAAAAAAAAAAAACCCGTTTCGGCGCGGGACAACCCCTTTAATGCACAATGTACATTACAAAGTGCATTAATATGGCCATACAGAAGTGTATACCCCCACTTGCTTTCGCGGGACAACCCCTTTAATAGTTCAATGGGAAATAGATTTAATGTCATACACAGAATTTTCAAGATTCGCGTTTTGATCATAACTTATTGTGGATGGACAATGAATTTCTTAAAAAGGCCTGCTTAGTACACCCCTATGACCTAAAGGTAGTGGGTGTGCAGGAATTATTTCCCTAGGCTTTATGGTTTCTGAGAAAAGTACTATATCATATGTTACGTTTGTTTGCAGATATTCGCACTTTGAATTGAATAATAGAAATGCAACCACTTGGCTTTTTCAATTTAGGACCAAAAGAATGGTTGTGGCCAATTTCAGGTTTGTACGACACTGGGAAGTTAAAGAATTACTGGTGAGTCAGTGAGTGAGTGAGTCAGTGAGTGAGTGCGTGAATCAGTGAGGGCTTTCGCATTTATATATATACTTTATATATATGGATGTCAGGTGGATTCTCCTCAGTATTTAGACAGATAGACAAGTTAGATTCTCCTCTGTATATACACATAAGGCAGCTTTCACACAACCGAGAAAATCGTGTGAGATTTGTCCATTGCGAGACACACAGAAATCACATGAACGTGAACACCATTTTTTGAATGGGGTCATAAACATGAACGATTTTTTTTTTACTCATCGCATTCAGGTGTGGAAAGAAAATGGTGCGAGTTGCACAAGATCCAAGGTTTCCCATTGAAAATAATTAGGATCTCTACTTCCCTGAAGTGATGCAAATCTTTTTTTTGCCACAAAAACACCTTGCATCCTCAGGTACATCGCACATTCTCGATATCAGGCTGAGTTTCACAGCCTGATATTGCATTCTCCCATGTGAAATTACCCTAAGGCCTTAGTCAGACGGGCGTTTTTAGCCAAGATTTGTGCATGTGCATGCGTCCGGCGATTTTATAAAACCATTGCTTTGCAATGGTATCGGACACATGAGCGCTTTTTATGCGCTCGTCCGATAAATTATAGAACAGGAATCGCAGATCGCACCTATCTGCGATCTGCGATTCCTGTTCTCTTCTGTATATGCGCTCAACGGGGCCGGCGGCAGCAGCGCCGACCCCATTGAGAACATATAGAAGACAAATCATTCTTCTCTGCCACAGCTGTAACAGCTGTGACAGAGAAGAACGATGTTTGCCCATTGAATTCAATGGAG
This sequence comes from Eleutherodactylus coqui, assembly GCF_035609145.1. Lineage (NCBI taxonomy): Eukaryota > Metazoa > Chordata > Amphibia > Anura > Eleutherodactylidae > Eleutherodactylus > Eleutherodactylus coqui. The sequence goes on along the minus strand of NC_089848.1, from coordinate 96,863,426 downwards.
CGGCAATACAGCCGCTCCATTGAAAGCAATGGGCTGCCGGCGTGCGCGGGGTGAATTGTCGGGAAGGGGTTAAATATATAAGCCCTTCCCTGCAATTCATCCTAAAATGTGTTAAAATAAAAAAAAAATTGTATACTCACCTTTCAGCTGCGGTCGGAGTCCAGCCGCGGCCGCTGTCAGTTCTCCTGAACTGCTTCTTGGCACTATTCCGCCGGCGGGGCTTTAAAATCCCCGCCTGCTGAATGATCTGCCTCTGATTGGTCACAGCCCTGACCAATCAGAGGCCGGTTTCACTCACACACCCATTCATGAATTCATGAATGGGTGAGTGACTGCTGCCTCTCAGCGCTGAGCCAATCAGGGGCAGGTCTGACTCACATCCATTCATGAATTCATGAATGGGTGAGTGACTGCTGCCTCTCAGCGCTGAGCCAATCAGGGGGCAGGTCTGACTCACACCCCCTTCACACCCACTGCAGGACGGCCGCGCGGAGCTCCGGCTGCCGACAGAAGGTGAGTATACAATTTTTTTTAATTTTTACACATTTTAGGATGAATTGCAGGTAAGGGCTTATATATTTAAGCCCTTACCGACAATTCATCCCGGGCTCGCCCGCAGCGCATTGCTTTCAATGGAGACGGCTGTATTGCCGTCTCCATTGAATGCAATGCGCTGGACAGCTCCGGCCCATTTCTAATGAAACGCGGCTAGGAGCAGATTTTCGGGCGATTTGCGGGCGACTTGCGCGCACCGGTCACGCGATTTGCGGATGCGCATCCGTCATGCGATCCGCAAATCGCGCGAAAAAACGCCCGTCTGACTAAGGCCTAAAGGTGAGTTAGATTTTCTTCAGTATACACACAGATAGGTAAGTTAGATTCTCCTTAATATATACACCAGGGCTTCTTCACATAGGGGTCATTTAGTCCTCCTATGCACCCGTGATAATCACAGCCGCATAACGGGAAGAAACAAAACCATTGATAACAGGAAGGGATCATCAATTCATGCTGCTTGCACCAAATTCTGACATCCAATCAGCACGGTGCAACAGAAATCTGGATCCATCTGACCAGGTGATGCCTTTTCACTGCTTAGTGATACAATTTTTGCTCTCTTTTGTCCACTGGAGTCTCGCCTTTTTGTTTCTCTTTGATAAAAAGGCACAAGAACTGGAAAGCTATTGTTATAGCCCATCTGTGATAGAGAATGATGAGTTGAATTAAAAATGATGAATTTAAAATTCAATTTAATTCAAAGGGGTAAAGTCTGCTGCAGATCCGCATTAAAATCTGTGAAAAATCCACAGCCAATCCGCTATATGGCAATAAACTCACCAATTATCACCATGATTCACGCGGTTCTGAGCAATCATATTGAATTAATTAGGGCGCCCTTATATGCTGCAGTATATCCAGTCAACCACACGTGGGCGCTTCCTGGATGTTTTATTGTTTTAATCGGCAAATCCAGGTGCCAGCTGGCAATCAGTGCTGATCTGTATTCAAATAAGCCGATCAATCAAGGCATGTAAGAGCAAAGGTGAAAATCAATGGTAAAACTATGATTCATCATTAAGCATTAATTATGATGCTGTAAACATAATTGCTATTGGTGGCACAGTTGATAAATGCAAATGCAGCACAAAGCATGCAGCCTGGTGCTCAGTCAGGTCCTGATGTTCAGTGCTGTGGACTGTTCTGCCCAAGAATCAAGGTGCACCATGCAAAGATTGCCTTCCAGGCACCAAAGCCACGCTCTTTACAAAGGAAGTAGACCTAACTATTGGGTTCCAGTTAATGTAGCTGTCATCTGACATTGAGCCGCCCACTGAAAGCAGCTGCCTTAGGCACTGGGCATTCAGTTCCTAGGAATAAATACAGCCCTGATACAACCTCAACTTTCCACGAATTTAATTAAGGGCTTAAGAGATGTGTGTCCAATTTTGGTCTGAGGAAAATGGACTGATTTTAATCTTTGTGCATAACTGTGTTGCATCATTGTCTGTTTTGTGAGTCTGTTTTTTATTTCTGTCTGTCATCTTTTCTTTACCACATGGCACAGCTGTGTGTGTGATGGGCATGTAGCAGAGCTGCTTCTGTGCCACGCATTTGTCATGCAACAGAGATGTGTCTCTGCCACACATGCCGTATAGCAGAGCTGTATCTGCCATGCATGTAATGTAGCAGAGCTGTGTCTGTGCTGCGCATGTCATGTAGGAGAGCTGTGTCTGTGCTGCGCATGTCATGTAGAAGAGGTGTGTCTGTGCCACGCATGTGATGTAGCAGAGCTGTGTCTGTGCCATGCATATTATTTTGCAGAGCTGTGTCTGTGCCACGCCTGTCATGTAGCACAGCTGTGTCTGTGACATGCACATGTCATGAAGCAGACCTGTGTCTATGCAGTGCATGTCAAGTAGCAGAGCTGTGTCTGTGACATGTATATCTCATGTAGCAAAGCTGTCTGTGACATGCACTTGTCATGTAGCAGAGCGGTCTGTGCCACGCATGTCATGTGGCAGAGCTGTGTCAGTGACACGTCTGTCATGTAGCACAGCTGTATCTGTGACATGCATTGGGCATGTAGCAGAAGCTGTGTCTGTGCCACATATGTTGTGTAGTAGAGCTGCCTCTGTACCACACATGCAATGTAGTAGAGCTGTGCCTGTGCGTGCATGTCATGTAGCAGAGCTGTGTCTGTGCCATGCATGTCATGTAGCAGAGCTGTGTCTGTGCCACACATATGATGTAGCAGAGCTGTGTCAGTGCCAGGCATATTATGTAGCAGAGCTGTGTCTGTGCTACGCATATCATGTAGTAGAGCTGTGTGTGTGCCACACATATCATGTAGCAGAGCTGTGCCTGTACTGCAGATGCCATATAAAAGAGCTGAGTCTGTGCTGTGCATGTCATGCAGTAGAGCTGTGTCTGTGCCACACATGTCATGTACGAAAGCTGTGTCTGTGCTTTGTATGTAATGTAGCAGAGCTGTGTATGTGCCATGCATGTAACATAGCAGAGGTGTGTCTGTACCATGAATATCATGTAGCAGAGCTGTGCCTGTGCTGCGCATGTCATGTAGCAAAACTGTGTCTGTGCCACGCATATTATTTTGCAGAGCTGTGTCTGTTCCAAGCCTGTCATGTAGCACAGCTGTGTCTGTGACATGCACATGTCAAGTAGCAGAAGCTGTGTCTGTGCCACATATGTCATGTAGCAGAGCTGTGTCTGTGACATGCACATGTCAAGTAGCAGAAGCTGTGTCTGTGCCGCATATGTTGTGTAGTCGAGCTGACTCTGTACCACACATGTAATTTAGGAGAGCTGTGTCTGTGCCACACATGTAATATAGCAGAGCTCTGTCTATGCAGTCCATGTGATGTATTATAGCTGTGTCTGTGCCACACATGTAATGTAGCAGAGCTGTGTATATGCAGTCCATGTGATGAATTATAGCTGTGTCTGTGCCACGCATGTAATGTAGCAGCACTTTTTCTGTGCCATACATGTGATGTAACAGAGCTGTTTCTGTGCCATGTATATAATGTAGCAGAGCTGTTTATGCGCTGCGCATGTCATGTAGCTGAGCTGTGTCTCTGCTGCATATGTCATGTAGCACTGCTGTGTCTGTTACATGCACATGTCATGTAGCAGAGCTGTGTCTGTGCTGCACATGCGATGTAGCAGAGCTGTGTCTGTGCCACATATGTCATGTAGCAGAGCTGCGTCTGTGCCACATATTTTATTTAGGAGAGCTGTGTCTGTGCCACGTATATAATGTTTCAGAGCTGTCTGTGCCGTGCAAGTGATGTAGCATAGCTGTGTCTGTGCCATGTATGTAATGTAGCACAGCTGTGTCTGTGCCACATATGTCATGTAGCAGACCTGTTCCTGTGTTGTGTATGTGATGTAGCAGAGGCATGTCTGTGCCATGTATGTAATGTAGCAGAGTTGTGTCTGTGATACGCATATCATGTAGCAGAGCTGTGTCTGTGCCTCACATGTAACATAGGAACATGGTATTTTAGGCTAAATAAAGACAATGTCCATCTAGTTCAGCCTGTTTCTGCCCCCCCCCCCCCCCCCCCCCATATTGATTCAGAGATAGTTGGAGAAACCCCCAACAAGGCAGATGCTAATTCAGCTCATGTGAAGGAAAAGATTCCTTCCCGGCTCCATAATGGCAGTCAGAATAATCCCTGGATCAACATTTGAGTTCCTACCTAACTCTGAGACCCAGAGGAACAACCCCACTGGTCACCCTATGTCTATAACCTGTAATATCATAGCACCATAAAAAGATGTCTAGCCCGCTCTTGAACTAATCTACTGATTTTTCTATCCCCACATCCTCAGGCAGAGAACTCCACAGTCTCACTGCTCTTACAGTAAAGAACCCCCTTCTGTGTTGGTGATGAAACCTTAGTTCCTCTAAACCAGGGGTCCCCAACCACCGGGCGGCGGACCGGGGCCGGGCCGCTGGGTGTTTAACACCGGTCCGCGGCACCGCCGGGAATTTTTGCTGTAAACACCAGGCCCACGGGCCGAATCTGGCCCGCTACCTTGTGTTATGTAGCCCGCGGCGTGCCGACGCGGCTGACAACTGAAGCGATTACCAGCGGGGGCGCCGCAGCTCCCCGCTGGTAAGCGCACTGATCCCAGCGCATACTGACCTCAGTGTGCAGCCAGGATTCTCCTCCCCGAGTCCCCTGCTCATTAGTTCCGCAGGAGAGGACTCGGGAAGGAAGCGTTCCGGGCTGCACACTGATGTCAGGGCAAGCAGACAGAGAGCGACGCTGTAGTAAGTATATGGGTTGGGGGGCGGCTTACTACTGGGGGGGCTGCCTATTACTGGGGGAGGGGTGCTGCATATTATGGGGGGGGGGCTGCCTATTACTGGGGGTGGCTACTTATTACAGGGGAAGGGGCTGCCTATTACTGGGGGGGGGGGGGACCAGCTAATTACTGGGGGGATTGCTTACTGGGGGGGGCTGCCTATTACTGGGGGGAGGCTGGTTATTACTGGGGGGGCTGCTGGTTATTACTGGGGGGACCTGCTTATTACTGGGGTGGGGACCTGCTTATTACTGGGGGGGTTGCTTACTGGGGGGCTGCCTATTACTGGGGGGGCTGCTTATTACTGGGGGACCTGCCTATTACTGGGGGGGGGGACCTGCTTATTACTGGGGTGGGGACCTGCTTATTACTGGGGGGTTGCTTACTGGACAAGCTGCCTATTACTGGGGGGGCTGCCTATTACTGGAGGAAGGCTGCTTAATACTGGGGGGCTGCTTATTACTGGGGGGCTGCCTATTACTGGGGGGGAGGACCTGCTTATTACTGGGGTGGGGACCTGCTTATTACTGGGAGGGTTGCTTACTGGGGGGGGGCTGCTTATTACTAGGGGGGGGGCTACTTATTACAGGGGAAGGGGCTGCTTATTACTGGGGGGCTGCCTATTACTGGGGGGGCTAGTTATTACTGGGGGGGCTACTTATTACAGGCGAAGGGGCTGCCTATTACTGGGGGGGACCTGCTTATTACTGGTGGGCTGCCTATTACTGGGGGGATGCTTACTGGGGGGGGGGCTGCTTATTACAGGGGAAGGGGCTGCTTATTACTGGGGAGGGGCTGCCTATTACTGGGGGGCTGCTTATTACTGGAAGGGACCTGCTTATTACTGGGGGGGCTGCTTATTACTGGGGGGGCTACTTATTACAGGGGAAGGGGCTGCCTATTACTGGGGGGGCTGCCTATTACAGGGGTGGGATGCTGTCTATTACTGGGGGGACCTGCTTATTATGGGGGAGGGGACCTGCTTTTTACAGGGGGGGACCTGCTTATTACTGGGGGGACCTGCTTATTACTGGGGGGGGGGGCTACTTATTACAGGGGGAGGGGCTGCTAATTACTGAGAGGTGGGGGCTGTCTATTACTGAGGGGTGGGGGCTGTCTATTACTGGGGGGGAGATAAATTATATGCTGCCCCATGTGTGTGCTGGGGGGGGGATAGATTATATAATGCCCTATGTGTGTACTGCCAGGACATTCTAAATGTCATAATTAAATAAGAATGCACTAAACTCCAACCCCCTTCATAACCCCGCCCCATATAAAAAAGCCCCGCCCATGTCCCGCCCAACCCTGCTGGGCCTTGTAAAAATGATCTTGCTTGAAGCCAGTCCCTGGTGCCAAAAAGGTTGGGGACCACTGCTCTAGACGTAGCGAATGCCCTCTTGTTACCGACGCCGTTCTGGGTATAAGCAGATCATGGGAGAGATCCTTGTATTGTCCCCTAATGGACTTACATATAATTCTTTGGTCGCCCCTTAACTGTCTTTTTTCCAGGGTGAATAATCCCAATTTTGATAGCCTCTCTTGGTATTCCAGTCCTCCCATTCCATTTATTAGTTTAGTTGCCCTTCTTTGAACCCCCTCAAGCACAGCAACATCTTTCCTGAGCACCGGTGTACAGAACTGTACTCAGTATTCCATGTGGGGCCTGACAAGTGCCTTATATAGTGGAAGAATAATGTTCTCGTCCCTCGCCCCTTTACCTCTTTTAATGCACCCCAAGACTTTATTTGCTTTTGCATCAGCTGACTGGCATTAGTTGCTTCAATTAAGTCTACAGTACACTAGTACCCCCAGGTCTTTTTCCATCTCACTTTTTCATAGCAGTACCCCATTTAGTGTGTATTGGTGACATCTGTTTCTCCTTCCCATGTGCATAACCTGACATTTATCAATATTGAACTTCATTTACCATTTTTCAACCGAAGCTCCCAACTTATCTACCGTGTTTCCCCGAAAATAAGCCCCCCCTGAAATTTGCAGAAGTCCCAAATATAAGGCACCCCTGATAGTAAGGCATAGTAAAGTGTGCAGGCAAGTCAAGAGGCCTGTCCCCTGCTGCCATCCCCGTTGTCTCCTACCTCCAGATGTATAGGTAGATCTGCAGACAGTCTGCTGTTATCCTGTCCCTGCTGTGCTGTACGAGTGTGCTGTTGTGAGCTCCCCTTGCTGGCGGGAAAGTACATACTGTACGTTCTGTTTCTGCTGTACATGTCTGCTGTGATGAGCTCCGCCTGGTGGCCGGAAACTGCAATACCATCCCTGCTTACAAGGGGTACAGGAACTTCTGTCTGCAGACAGGTGCGTTACTTTACAGCCCTTATTTTTTTATGGCTCTGTGTTTGAATCAGGCAACCTGTGTGTGATTCTTAAGGCTGGGTTCTCACAGAGGGTATTTCCAGCGGAAATCTCGCAGTTTGGCCACAGCGAAAAACAGCGAGATTTCCGCCGGGAAAGCGCTTCAAAACCCACAGCACGCTTTTCCGTTTCTGTGGCCGGTGAATCTGCACCACAACACCGACTTCTCCCAGCTTCGCTGTGACAGATTCGCTGTCCCATGTGGACGAGATTTCTGAGAAATTTCATCCACAAAGCTGGCCAATTGAGGGATTAGCGGCCACAGACGGATTTGCCACGATGAAATAAGACACCCCCTGAAAATAAGACATAGCGCATATTTGGGAGCAAAAATTAATATAAGACGCATCTTATTTTCGGGGAAACAGGGTAGGTATGTTTGTAGCCGAATATCGTCCTCCTTTGTATTAATGGTCTATAATTTTGTGTCATCTGCAAATATTGATATTTTGCTGTGCAGCCCTTCTATCAGGTCATTGATGAATATATTGAACAGAATGGGGCCTAATACTGAACCCTGTGGAACCCCACTAGCAATGGTGGCCCAATCAGAGTACAAACCATTTATTATCACCCTCTGCTTTCTATCTTTGAGCCAGTTCCTTACTCAGATACATACGTTTTCGCCCAGACCGAGCTGTCTTATTTTATACATCAGCCTATTATGTGGCACGGTGTCAAATGCTTTGGAGAAGTCCAGATTTACAAGATCAATAGACTCTCTCAGGTCCAGCCTAGAGCTTACTTCATCGTAGAAGCTGATCAAATTGGTCTGACATGATTGACCCCTCATAAACCCGTGCTGATGAGGAGTTATGCTGTTGCTTTCCTTGAGGTATTCTAGGATAGCATCTCTCAAAAACCCCTCCAATATTTTTCCAATTATTGAAGTGAGACTTACTGGCCTGTAGTTACCAGGTTCTCTTTTAGACTCCTGGTCTCCATGGTGTCCCTAAATATAAGAAATAGCGGTCTATCTATCACGTTACTTAGTTCTCTTAAAACCCTTGGGTGTATTCCATCTGGGCCCAGCGATTTATAGATTTTAATTCTTCTTAATTGGCTCTGCACTTCCTCCTGTGTTAGGCATTTGGTATTTAGCAGGGGGTTCATTTTATTCCTCTGCATCTCGTGTGACATTTCTTTTTCATTCGTGGATACACTTGAGAAAAAGCTATTTAAAAGATTCGCCTCCCCCCCCCATCGTCTTTTATGATTTCTCCTGCATTATTTGTTAAAGGGCCACTGCTTTCAGTGCAAATCCTTTTACTGTTTATATAATTGAAGAATAGATTAGGGTGATTTTTGCTCTTTTTAGCAATCAATGTTTCTGCCTCCTCCTTGGCAGTTTTGATGCAGCCTTTCATGTAGCTAAGCTGTGTCTGTGACGAGCATGTCATGTAGCAGAGCTGTGTCTGTGCTGTGCATGTAATGTAGCAGACCTGTTTCTGTGCCGCACATGTAATGTAGCAGAGCTGTGTCTGTGCCGTGTATGTAATGTAGCAGAGCTTTGTCTGTGACATGTGCATGTAATGTAGCAGTGCTGTGTCTGTGCCGCACATGTCATGTAATAGAGCTGTGTCTGTGCCACGCATGTCATGTAGCAGAGCTGTGTCTGTACCACGCATGTCAAGTAGCAAAGCTGTGTCTGTGCTGTGTATGTAATGTAGCAGAGCTGTGTCTGTAACATGCATATAATGTAGCAGAGCTGTGTCTGTGATGCACATGTCACATTAACATAGTATGTCGGGTTCAATGAAGACAATGTCCATCTAGTTCAGCCTGTTTCTACACCCCCCCCCCCCCCCCTCTTGTTGATCCAGAGATAGTCGAGAAATCCCCAATGAGACAGATGCCATTTTAGCTCATGTGGAGGAAAAAGTTCCTTCCTGGCTCCATAATGGCTGTCAGAATAATCCCTGGATCAACGTTTGAGTTCCTACCTACCTCCGAGACCCGGTAATGTAGCAGAGCTGTATCTGTGCCATGCATGTCATGCATGTCAGGTAGCAGAGCTGTGTTTGTGTTAAGTGCCTGTAGTAGAGCTTTTTGTGTGATGTGCATGTACCAGAGCTGTGTATATGTGACTTGCAGGAAGCAGAGCTGTGTGGCGCATTGTGCCACCAGAAACACTGGTACTATAATTTCCTAATAATTACTAGTAGCATATGTATACAACAGAGTATTGCAAAATCATTTTGGTTTTTTTGTGGCAAAGTTGGCGTCACAGCCTGCCGACCTTATTAGAGGATTGGGACCGAGGTGACATCACAGCGTCAGATCCAGCCTAAGTGATCCCCATGCCAGTGCATGCTTATTGCCATTTTGGTGTTGGATGCCGACATAGATACTTCTTTGTTGGTATGTGTATTGATTGGTTGGCTGAGAGGTGTGTATCCCAGGCAGTCAATCATCTTTAGTTTGTACACATTTATTCTGGCTCCTCCTCACAGAAGACACTGGTTATACTCAGTATGATGGTGTTTCTGGTCTTGTCAGTGGCTTCTTATCCAATTCTGCAGCACTGTTAAAGGGATTTTCCAGGCATACTTTATTGATGACCTATCATCAGGATAGCTCATCAATAATTGATTGGCTTGGGACCCAGACCGATCAGCTGAGTGGGCGCATGCTGTCAGCGCTGCAATAACACAGAGGTCAGAGCAGAAGACTCCGTGCCGACCTCTGTGTAGTAGCCGTCACTTGTAACTGCAGGCACGGCTCTCATTAAAATCAACAAGCGCCAGCCACTATAAGGAGGTTGCGCTGAGGCTTCCACTCTGACCTATGTGTATTTGGAAAAGAAGTCTCCACACCAACCTCCCATGTAGTGGCCAGCACTTGTAACTGCAGGCACAGCTCCCATTGATTTCAATGAGAGCCGTGCCTGCAGTTACAAGCACCAGCCACTACACGGAGGTTGGTGTTGAGGCTTCCGCTCTGACCTCTGTGTATTTAGAGCGGAAGTCTCCATGCTGACCTCGAATGTAGTGGTTGGCGCTTGTAACTGCAGGCACGGCTCCCATTGATTTCAATGAGATCCGTGCTTGCAGTTACAAGCGCCAACCACTACACGAAGGGTGGCATGGAGGCTTCCGCTCCGACCTCTGTGTTACGGTGGTACTGACACCATGCACCCACTCAGCTGATCGGTCGGCATCCCGAGTGGCAAACCCCAGCAATCAACTATTAATGACATTTCCTGATGTTAGATCATCAATAGTATTTTGACTACCACGTCCCCTGTCACCATGTAGTCAGGTTCCTGACATGGAGTCGCTCTCATCGGGATGAGTGCTCCATTTTTAGGTAGGGTCTCCTTGTACTAGTATGTTAGGTTCACCATTTTCATCTTTTTACATTTTCTTACTCTATTTTTGGGATATCTGCATTTCTACTAAGTGTGCGTATGCTCGTCCTACTAGGACATTATCATTGCTTCTGGGTTGGATGTAACAGTTGGTCATCTTACGCCTCTGATCTCAGAACATGGTGAGACACAAGGAAAGATAAGGAAGGAAACATCTGTCGCATAGACAGCTCTATCTGATGGTAATTTTCCATCAGCAAGATACATCCTGCTGGTGATGCACTTTCATCTTAGACCAAACAAGTTATGCTTGATGAAAATGAGATTTTCCCTGAGTGTAAAATGTAAATTCTGTCTAATAGTTTGGGTAAACATTATTATATTGCTTTATTGTGTAGAGACCGGTGAGGACATTAGCAAGTTTGAACAAGATTTCATCATTTTCTGCTCTGTAAAGTTCGGTCCTTGGGCTTCGTGTATCTGAAACTTGTAAGGTACATTTAATGTCTAATCTTGTTATGTGTGAAATGAAATCTTTCAACTCTTACACAGTTTATTTTTCTCTTCCCGTAAGGCTGTTTTAATGAACCACCAAGTACAAAATAAAGCAAACCGATCATGTTTCATATAAATATGGGGTTATTACAACATATTGTTTTCTATATAATTATTAAGGGACAAACAATTACTTTTTCTTAATCTGGGTAATCACAACATATATGGATTAGACTGCATTGACATCAAGTGTATCGTCCCGGTTTATATCTTAAGTCCCGAAAACAGGATTGGGACCAGATCCCAGGATGGAAGCTACAAGGCGGGGGGGGGGGGGGGGCACAAAAATATGGAGACACTGTACGAAATGCATGTCTTAAATTACATGGGAGTATAAATCATATTTCAATAAGACATGTAGAGACTGATTTTAAGTAGCAGTAATATGACACAGATGCTGTCAGACAGAAGTGAGTGTCTGCCCAAGCAATAGGGTTCCATTAGTTAGGGGTTTGAGCCACTCAGCTGCTGTTGCCAGCTGGATTCCAAAATCACCTAGAGCGTGGCAAGAGGTGAAGTAAACACAAATTTGGTGGGAAAGTTCCCACCCAAGCTGGGGTCAAAAGGGGAGCTCAGTGCTAATTATTAAAGTCCCATGCATTCCGTATGGTGTTACCATTTTTTTGTCCACCCCCTGTATCTTGACAAGTGTAGATACCTGTTCAAATGGAGATCTCCTTTTTGACAGGCTTACATTCGATTCTGGTATGCGGTGCTGGGAAGAATAATGTAATACCCTACAGTAGCTTACCTATATAACAGTGCCATTCTGTATATTACAGGGAACTTGTCACCAGGAAAATCGATTTCCATAGCGTTAAACAGTCTGAGACAATCATGGCATTTTTTGCATTTTTAAAAAATCTTGCTTTCACCTATGCACGCCCAGTGGCGTAGGAAGGAGGGTGCAGCAGGTGTGGGACGTCCTGGGTGCTATCACTGAGGGGGGTCATAGCTCAGCTGGGGTCCTGCCCACCGTCCAGTCCTCTCGCATCCCCTGCTCCCAACTCTTACAGTCAAGCAGGCTGCAGTGCTGGGATGGACTGTCAGTGGAGAGGGATAGGAAGTTGAGCCCTCACCCTCAACTTCCTGTCCCTTCTGTTCTCCATCACTGACTTCTGCAACAGCTACTGGTGCCTATCTGGATGCCACAACTCAACTTCAAACTGCTGGTTTCCCTGGTGTGGAGAAGTAAGTGGCACTGCTTATAGCTGCAGTTGTACGGGAGACACAATGGGCCAGACTGCTGTACAGATGCTGGATATGGTCCACTGTGTGCTCCCTGCAGAGCTCTGTCTGTGCTGGAGGTGTGGGGGTTCTCACGCTACTTGTGTGTGCAGCATAGCTGTGTATAGAGGAATATGTATTCTCAGGTGTAAGCCATACTAGAGAATACATGATGTGCCATAGTAGATACAGCCATCATCTGTAAGACCAATGTGTGTGTGTGTGTGTGTGTCTCCATCAAGGCTGGAGGCTCTGCCAGACTCCTTTATTTTGTGGGGAAGTGGATAAAAAGGTTTTTTTTTTTACTATATAATTTTTTTTTCAAATTGTTTATGTCCATGCAGGGAACCTGAACCTGCAATGCTATGATCACTCTGATACTACATTGCAGTACTTCTGTATTGCAATGCATTATTGCCTATCATAGCGAGCACAGGCCATGGCAGATACTGACACCGTTGTCTGGTGTACTGTTGCCATTGCAACCCATTGACCTTCCATAATTATATGGCAGACGGTTGATGACATAACAGAGGGAGCGCATTCCTCTGTGAACCTTTCACATGCTGCAATCAACATTGATCACAGCATGGAAGTGGTTTACAGAGGATATAGGGATTCTCACCAATCCCCGAATTTGCCGCTAGAGGCCGGCTGTCAGTCACAGTCAGTTTCCAATAATGCTGATACAGGCTTATTTTCTGAGCCCATGCCATCCACAGGGCATACCTATATGCCTCTTTGCGGTAACCCATTCTCACCCATGGCGGAAATATATGCCCAGTCTTTGACAACAGTATTTATATTACTGTATCTGCTGTTGGTCTTCTATTCTGAGGTCCTTCCAATTCGCCAATTCTTGGTCTTTGTGTTTTCAGCCGTCTACATGGCTGATGCAATCTTCAGACTACCTAATCCCCACAATGCATTGGTAGTGTCAGACTGCGGCAACATCTTAAGCGGCTGAAAACAGGAATCTGCAAATGGAGGGGACATCGGCAATGAAGAATGACAGCAGGTAATATGCACAGAAACACGGGTCCTGGGACAGAATAGAGAGTCACTTTAAAGGGCTTGCACAGGGTTAGAAAAACATGGCTGTTCCCTTCCAAACACAGCGCCACCCTTGTCTGTGGGTTGTGTCTGTTATTGCAGCTCAGCTCTCATTCACTTCAATGATGCTGAGCTGTAATACCATAAATAACTCCATGGGCAAGGGTGGCACTGAAGAGGGCAGCCATGTCTTTCCAACCCTGGACAACCAATTCACGGCTAGTGAAAGTAATAACAATATGCGTGCAATATGCATAGAATAGCACCCATTGATTTCAATGGGTTCATTCCCATTTTCATATTTTGAGTACGTATTTCGGGTGCACAAAAAAAAAAGCTCTATTTTTTCTGCTTATTTGCGGACTTAAAGGGGTTGTCCCGCGCCGAAAGCTAACATTTTTTTTTTGCCCAGTCCCCCAGTACCTGTAAAGGAAAACCGCTGCCATGTGTTATTAAAAAAAAATCCCTTACCTGAATCCACGTTCTGCAACTTTAAAAAATCTTCTGTCCAAGATGGCTGCCACTGGTCTTCTCCCACAGTGCACCGCGGGTCTTCTCCCACAGTGCACCGTGGATGTTCTTCTGCTGTCTGCATTCCACTGCCGATTACAGCCACCCCATTGGCTGATCGGCACCATGTGATGGGGCGGAGCTACGTGATGATGCTGAGAAGGGGGAGGAGCCAGGACGCAGCTCGTGAGCCCGGACCATCCATGCGAAAAATCCTCTGTGCGCAAGCGCGACTGTTCCTGCGACCAGAGAAGCAGTTTATTCGTCGCCATGGAGACGGGGACGCCAACACCAGGAGGGGGTAAGTATATAACTTCTGTATGGCTCATATTTATTGCACGATGTATATTACAAAGTGCATTAATATGGCCATACAGAAGTGCATAACCCCACTTGCTGCCGCGGAACAACCCCTTTAAGGTCCCCATAAAACTGAATGAGGAGTGCGTAAATGCGAACGCAATACTAAAGGTGATGCGAGAAACACTGCTCAATGCAGCTGAAAATATCAAATCTGGAACTAATTGGCCATTTCATTTATTGACGCCCGCAAGAGAACATGCCAAAAGTACAGTAGAACACACGCAGAAAATGGCACTGCTCATTCCCCAATTAAGCAGCGCTCAGATGCGCAAATACGCATGCGCTCGTGTGAAGTCGGCCTCAGTTGCATTACCTTTGATTGCAATCAGCTGGACATACATTGTAACTTTCTATAGCATTTCTCATCGAAGGGCACTGAACTCTATCTGGAAGCTTACTATATCTAATGTGTTCTATACAAGCGACTGCCCTCTAGGGAATCGCAGATTTGTGTCTGTTAGTCGCTCCGGCTGACACAAAGTAAATTTAATATACAAAGAAAAAAAAAGGAAACAAGGTAACAGCTTGCCGAGCCCCTCTATAGGCTTCATTAGTAATTCATAACTAAACATAAATCTTTAAGTCTCTCCTTTTTATAGGGGGGGGTGTGCCCAGAGGAGCCAACAATCAGTGTCACACCGCACAAGGCTCCTACAGAACTCTGGTGTTCTCCAGTGCGGCTGAACTGTATTTAATAATTGAATAATGTAATTTCGTAGACGGGATTCGCAGGTGGAAGCGCGCACTCGTCAACAAAGTCATTTAATGACCGAATGCACTCGTACCGAGAAGGACGATGCCACACCAGAGGGAGATCCTCCTCCAAGATAAAGGGAAGCATCTGAGAGCAGCGTTATATTAATATTTCATGTATTCAGATGATATAATTAGACTTTATACTAAAACCGAACTCATGATTGGACGATGTTATAGATAACAATAACCCTCATCATCCTCATAAACATCAATAATATATATCTACAATCTACAATTCCCTTACTGTATAACAATACACCATCCTACTAAAAGGAACTGAACACCTGAGCAAGAATCAGAAGTAGTATTTATTCCCATATGTTAATACTAAGTGGGGCTCCTTTGGCCCTAATGACATCAGATACTCTCTGTGTTATACTTTCTACTAACATCTGATACTTTTAGCTGGTATTTCCCTCCATTCATCCTGCAAACATCTTGCGAGTTCTATGAGAAGGTGGATGCTGTTCATATTTCCTGACCCAACATTCCTGTTCATCCCAAAGATGTTCAGTAGGGTTCAGGTTGGGACTCTGTCCAATAAGGGAACCCAGAGATGCTCAATTGCGTTCAAGTCTGGGGAATTAGGGGGCCAGGGAGGTACTTGAAAGTCTTGGTTATACTCTTTTAACTATTGTCAGATATTTCTAGCTGTGTGACATGACGCATTGTCTTGCTGGAAGTCCCCATGTGCTCCAAGGAAAACAAACAGCATGTATAGGTGTTTGTGATCTGTAAGGATGGATCCATAATCAAATTGGTTCAGAATGGCTTCCACATAGATGACGGGCCCAGAGAATGCCACGAAAAAAATTCCCCAGACCATAATGCAACGCCATCAGCTCGTGTTCTTTCAGCAATGGTTGCAGGGTGTTGGTTCTGTGATGTTTCTCATCAGACCCACCAATATCCATTCTATGAATCAGAAAGCGTGACTCATAACCCTTTGTCAATTGGTGGTGGTTAGAGATGAGCGAGCACCAAAATGCTCGGGTGCTCGTTACTCGAGACTACATTTTTGCGATGCTCGAGGGTTCCTTTCGAGTAACGAACCCCATTGAAGTCAATGGGTGACCCGAGCATTTTTGTATATCGCCGATGCTCGCTAAGGTTTTCATTTGTGAAAATCTGGGCAATTCAAGAAAGTGATGGGAACGACACAGCAACGGATAGGGCAGGCGAGGGGCTACATGTTGGGCTGCATCTCTTTTTACTTCTGAAAAACCCTCATTAGCAAGGCATACCTTAGCTAAGCACCACACTACCTCCAACAAAGCACAATCACTGCCTGTATGACACTCCGCTGCCACTTCTCCTGGGTAACATGCTGCCCAACCCCCCCCCCCCCCCGCACGACCCAGTGTCCACAGCGCACAACAAAGTGTCCCTGCGCAGCCTTCAGCTGCCCTCATGCCACACGCTGCCTCATAGCCACACCACCCTCGTGTCTATTTAAAAGTGCGTCTGCCATGAGGAGGAACCGCAGGCACACACTGCAGAGGGTTGGCAGGGCCAGGCAGCGACCCTCTTTAAAAGGGGTGGGGCGATAGCCCACAATGCTATAAAGAAGCAATGAGAAATCCAATCCTGTGCCACCTCCATCAGGAGCTGCACACGTGGGCATAGCAATGGGGAACCCATGTGCCACACACTATTCATTCTGTCAAGGTGTCTGCAAGCCCCAGTCAGACCCGAGTTTTTTTATAAATAGTCACAGGCAGGTACAACTCCGCAATGAGAATTCCGTGTGCACCCACAGCATGGGTGGCTCCCTGGAACCCACCGGCTGTACATAAATGTATCCCATTGCAGTGCCCAGCACAGCTGAGGTAACGTCCCATTAAATGCAGGTGGTCTTCGGCCCACACTGCATGCCCCAGTCTGACCGGGATTTTTAATACATAGACACTGGCAGGTACAAATGCCTAATGTGAAGTCCCTGTGGACACACAGCATGGGTGGCTCCCTGGAACCCATCGGCGGTCCATAAATATATCCCATTGCATTGCCCATCACAGCTGAGGTAACATCAGGTTTAATGCAGAGATGTAGTATATAAGAGAGCAGCACCAGGTGATGTTATATTGTAAAAATCACGTGATAAATCCAGCACAATCAATGTGTCTTCAGTAGAAAGAATCTTTATTCCCAAAACGACCAGATTACAGCAACGTTTCGACTCGCAAAGGTAGAGTCTTTCTCAAGCTGTCAGCTTTCTCTGACAGCTGGAGAAAGACTCTACTTTTGCGAGTCGAAACGTTGCTGTAATCTGGTCGTTTTGGGAATAAAGATTCTTTCTACTGAAGACACATTGATTGTGCTGGATTTATCACGTGATTTTTACAATATAACATCGCCTGGTGCTGCTCTCTTATATACTGCATCTCTGGGTTTATTGAGGACGTTGGTCCAGTCCTTTGGAGAAGCCTGCGCCTATGTGCTTTCTGCATTGAGTAAAAAAAGAAAAAAAAACCCTCCTGAGTAGGATCTGTCAGTGAGTGCTGCTGCCTATACATTGCTTGTTATCAGGTTTATTGCAGGTGGGCTTCGGCCCACACTGCATGCCCCAGTCAGACTGGGGTTCTTTAGAAGTGGACACATGGAGTTACAACTCCGTGTGGACCGACAGCATGGGTGGGTCCCAGGAAGCCACCGGTGGTACATAAATATATCCCATTGCATTGCCCATCATAGCCGAGGTAACGTCAGGTTTAATGCAGGTGGGCTTCGGCCCATACTGCATGCCCCAGTCAGACTGGGGTTCTTTAGAAGTGGACACATGGAGTTACAACTCCGTGTGGACCGACAGCATGGGTGGGTCCCAGGAAGCCACCGGCGGTACATAAATATATCCCATTGCATTGCCCATCACAGCTGAGGTAACGTTCGATTAAATGCAGGTGGGCTTCGGCCCACACTGCATGACCCAGTCTGACCTGGGTTTTTAATACATAGACACTGGCAGGTACAAATCCCTAATGTGAAGTCCCTGTGGACTCACAGCATGGGTGGCTCCCTGGAACCCACCGGCGGTACATAAATATATCCCATTGCAGTGCCCATCACAGCTGAGGTAATGTCAGGTTTAATGCAGGTGGGCTTCGGCCCACTCTGCATGCCCCAGTCAGACTGGGGTTCTTTAGAAGTGCACACATGGAGTTACAACTCCGTGTGGACCGACAACATGGGTGGCTCCCTGGAACCCACCGGCGGTACATAAACATATCCCATTGCAGTGCCCAGCACAGCTGAGGTAACGTCAGCTTTAATGCAGGTGGGCTAAAAATTAATTTGATTACAATGTAGGCGAGGGCCCAAAAAAATTGGTGTACCAACAGTACAAATGTACTTCAGAAAAATTGCCCATGCCCAACCAAGAGGGCAGGTGAATCCCATTAATCGCTTTGGTTAATGTGGCTTAATTGGTAACTAGGCCTGTAGGCAGCCCAGTTAAAATAAAAATTGGTTCAGGTGCAAGTTTCAACGCTTTATTGCATTGAGAATTGAAATGTATAAACATTGTTTACAAAAATTATATGAGTGAGCCTTGTGGGCCTAAGAAAAATTGCCAGTTCGGCGTGATTACGTGAGGTTTCAGGAGGAGGAGCAGGAGGAGGAGGATGAATATAATACACAGATTGATGAAACTAAAAGGTCCCCGTTTTTGATGGTGATAGAGAACGATGCTTCCATCCGCGGGTGCAGCCTACGTATTGTTTAGGTATCGCTGATGTCCGCTGGTGGAGATGAGAACTCTGGAGAAATCCAGACTTTGTTCATCTTTATGACTGTAAGCCTGTCGGCACTGTCGGTTGACAGGCGGGTACGCTTATCCGTGATGATTCCCCCAGCCGCACTAAACACCCTCTCTGACAAGACGCTAGCCGCAGGACAAGCAAGCACCTCCAGGGCATACAGCGCGAGTTCAGGCCACGAGTCCGGCTTCGACACCCAGTAGTTGTATTTGGCAGAGGCGTCACGGAGGACAGTCATGCGATCGGCTACGTACTCCCTCACCATCCTTTTACAGTGCTCCCGCTGACTCAGCCTTGACTGGGGAGCGGTGACACAGTCTTGCTGGGGAGCCATAAAGCTGTCAAAGGCCTTGGACAGTGTTCCCCTGTCTGTGCTGTACATGCTGCCTGATCTCCGCGCCTCCCCTGCTACCTGGCCCTCGGAACTGCGCCTTCTGCCACAAGCGCTGTCGGATGTGAATTTTACCATCAGTTTGTCCGCCAGGGTCCTGTGGCATAGCATCACTCTCGAACCCCTTTCCTCTTCGGATGTGAGAGTGGAAAGGTTCTCCTTATACCGTGGGTCGAGCAGTGTGTACACCCAGTAATCCGTAGTGGCCAGAATGCGTGTAACGCGAGGGTCACGAGAAAAGGCATCCTAACATAAAGTCAGCCATGTGTGCCAGGGTACCTGTATGCAACACATGGCTGTCCTCACTCGGAAGATCACTTTCAGGATCCTCCTCCTCCTCAGGCCATACACGCTGAAAGGATGACAGGCAAGCAGCATGGGTACCCTCAGCAGTGGGCCAAGCTGTCTCTTCCCCCTCCTCCTCATGCTCCTCCCCCTCCTCCTCCTCCTTAATGCGCTGAGATATAGACATGAGGGTGCTCTGACTATCCAGCGACATACTGTCTTCCCCGCCTCCGTTTCCAAGCGCAAAGCGTCTGCTTTTATGCTTTGCAGGGAACTTCTCAAGAGGCATAGCAGAGGAATGGTGATGCTAATGATTGCAGCATCGCCGCTCACCATCTGGGTAGACTCCTCAAAGTTTCCAAGGACCTGGCAGATGTCTGCCAACCAGGCCCACTCTTCTGAAAAGAATTGAGGAGGCTGACTCCCACTACGCCGCCGATGTTGGAGTTGGTATTCCACTATAGCTCTATGCTGCTCATAGAGCCTGGCCAACATGTGGAGCGTAGAGTTCCACCGTGTGGGCACGTCGCACAGCAGTCGGTGCACTGGCAGATTAAACCGATGTTGCAGGGTCCGCAGGGTGGCAGCGTCCGTGTGGGACTTGCAAAACTGTGCGCAGAGCCGGCGCACCTTTCCGAGCAGGTCTGACAAGCGTGGGTGGCTTTTCAGAAATCGCTGAACCACCAAATTAAAGACGTGGGCCAGGCATGGCATGTGCGTGAGGCTGCCGAGCTGCAGAGCCGGCACCAGGTTACGGCCGTTGTCACACACGACCATGCCCGGTTGGAGGCTCAGCGGCGAAAGCCAGAGGTCGGTCTGCTCTGTCAGACCCTGCAGCAGTTCGTGGGCCATGTGCCTCTTCTCTCCTAAGCTGAGTAGTTTCAGCACGGCCTGCTGACGCTTGGCCACCGCTGTGCTGCCCCGCCGCGCGACACCGACTGCTGGCGACGTGCTGCTGACACATCTTGAATGCGAGACAGAAGTTGCGTAGGAGGAGGAGGAGGGTGGTTTAGTGGAGGAAGCATACACCGCCGCAGATACCAGCAACGACAATGCGGGAGACGTGGTCGTGCAGGGCTGGGACGGCACATCGGGAAAAGTAGTGGCGACTGGGAACCGAGTAGCGCGGGGCCGCCGCCGCCATCATGTTTTTGAAAGCCTCCGTTTCCACAAGCCTATACGGCAGCATCTCCAGGCTGATCAATTTGGCTATGTGCACGTTTAACGCTTGAGCGTGCAGGTGCGTGGCTGCGTACTTGCACTTGCGCTCAAACACTTGCGCTAGCAACGGCTGGACGGTGCGCTGAGAGACATTGCTGGATGGGGCCAAGGACAGCGGAGGTGAGGGTGTGGGTGCAGGCCGGGAGACGGTAGTGCCTGTGTCCTGAGAGGGGGGTTGGATCTCAGTGGCAGGTTGGGGCACAGGGGGAGAGGCAGTGGTGCAAACCGGAGGCGGTGAACGGCCTTCGTCCCACCTTGTGGGGTGCTTGGCCATCATATGCCTGCGCATGCTGGTGGTGGTGAGGCTGGTGGTGGTGGCTCCGCTGCTGATCTTGGCGCGACAAACCTTGCACACCACAGTTTGTCGGTCGTCTGCACTCTCAGTGAAAAACTGCCACACCTTTGAGCACCTCGGCCTCTGTAGGGTAGCATGGCACGAGGGGGCGCTTCGGGAAACAGTTGGTGGATTATTTGGTCTGGCCCTGTCTCTACCCCTGGCCACCGCACTGCCTCTTTCAACCTGCCCTGCTGCTGCACTTGCCTCCCCCTCTGAAGACCTGTCCTCAGTAGGCTTAGACAACTGTGTCTCATCGTCGTCGTCCTCCTCACCCACTGAAAGCTCTTAAAACAGTTGCCGGAAGTCCCCAGCCTCATCCCCCGGACGATGGGAACTTTCCAAAGGTTGGGCATCGGTCACGACAAACTCCTTCGGTGGGAGAGGATTCGGAACCATTGCTGCCCATTCTGGGCAGGGGCTCGAGAACAGTTCCTGGGAGTCCGCCTGCTCCTCAGAATGTGTCATTGTAATGGAGTGAGGAGGCTGGGAGGAAGGAGGAGCAGCAGCCAGAGGATTCAGAGTTACAGCAGTGGACGGCGTAGAACTCTGGGTGGTCGATAGATTGCTGGATGCACTTTCTGCCATCCACGACAGGACCTGCTCACACTGCTCATTTTCTAATAAAGGACTACCGCGTGGACCCATTAATTGTGAGAATTATCTGGGGACGCCAAAAAACGTGCCTTTCTCCTAATCCCGCAGCAGTCGGCTGCGATACACCTGGATCAGGAGCTCGGCCTGTGCCCACACCCTGACTTGGGCCTCCGCGTCCTCGCCCGCGTCCACGTCCTCTAGGCCTACCCCTACCCCTCAGCATGGTGTATTACCAGTAGTGCAGAAACAGAACACTGTAATTAAATGTGCCGCTTATTGGCCTGTGGTTGGAGGCTGACTTCGCTTACGAAATGCACAGCAGAGCCAGGAAAGAATTTTGCGCAAGCCTGTAGTGAGACGTAGGTGCGTATGACTGAGCAAGTGGAATTCACAGCGCAGAAGCAGTCAAGTGTCCAAAGGCCACTAGTAGGCCTTAAGTATTTTGCTTCTATTTTTTTAAAGGCTGAGCTGAGACAGCAGACAGATACTGTAGGCAGCTTATATATGTATACTGTTTCCCTCTGGACGGGATGATGGCGGTGATGTAACGGGCAACGCAGAGCCAGGAAACAATTTTGCGCAAGCCTGCTGTAACACTTAGCTGCGTATTAATTAGGACTACTACCCCCAGCAGAGACGCTGTACACTCAAGACGGTCACAGGCAGCCCAAAGATAGTATTTTTCCTTAATTTGTTTGAAAAAGCCCACTGCCTATATAGACAGTATATCTCTTTCACCTTTCCCACTGTCCCTGCCTCACCAGTACTGGCCCTATACTATGTAAAATTACTGCAGACTGTTTCCCTCTGGACAGGATTACGGTGGTGATGTAACGGGCAACGCAGAGCCAGGAAACTATTTTGCGCAAGCCTGCTGTAACACTTAGCTGCGTAATAATTAGGACTACTACCCCCAGCAGAGACGCAGTACACTCAAGACGATCACAGGCAGCCCAAAGATAGTATTTTTCCCAAATTTGTTTGAAAAAGCCCACTGCCTATATAGACAGTATATCTCTTTCCCTGCCTCACCAGTACTGGCCCTATACTATGTACAATGACTGCAGACTGAGGACGCAATGCTCTGCACGCCCGATATACAAAAAAAAAAAAGTGCAACACTGCTAAAAGCAGCCTCAACAGTACTGCACACGGTCAGATGTGGCCCTAAGAAGGACCGTTGGGTTCTTGAAGCCTAATATTACACCTAACACTCTTCCTATAGCAGCAGCAGCATCAGCAGCACTTTCCCTGATCTATGTCAGAATGCATCTGTGGCGAGCCGCGGGAGGGGCAGATTTTAATACTCGGTTGTCACCTGATCTCCCCAGCCACTCACTGCAGGGGGGTGGTATAGGGCTGGAACGTCACAGGAGGAAGTTGTAATGCCTTCCATGTCTTTCTATTGGCCAGAAAAGCGCGCAAATGTCTCAGAGATGAAAGTGAAAGTAACTCGAACATCGCGTGGTGCTCGTCTCGAGTAACGAGCATCTCGAACACCCTAATACTCGAACGAGCATCAAGCTTGGACGAGTACGTTCGCTCATCTCTAGTGGTGGTCCAATTCTGATACTGCTGTGCCAATTAAAGCCTCTTCTTCCAATGCACCTTTGTTAACATAGGTGCAGTGATCATCCGTCTACTTCCAAGCCCCACAGACAGTAGGGTTCACTGAACTGTTGTTTTAGGCACATGTCAACATTTTCATGGTGAGCTGATCCACTGAACATATTGGTCAGCACTCACAAACCTTTATAGCCACCTCTCACTTTAATGGCACGTGGTGCTCTGCTGTTTCCATATCATTTATTATCAATGGTGCCTTTTATCCACCTACTATACACTTTCACCACAGCAGCACGTGAACAGTCACAAGCTGCGCAGTTTGAGAAATACCACCACCCTTGGCCCGAAAGCCAATAATCATCTCTTTTGGCAATTCTGATATATCACCCTTTTACCCATGATAACAACAAGTAATATGTGAGCAGACGGCCTATCACGCACCTTATGCAGCAAGCAGGAATTGGCAGGCGTAGCTCGAGTGGGTGCGCTAACTCTGACTTGTCACCGTGGTTCCTACTCTGCCTGAAATGGTGGTTCATGCAGGAGGTGGGATTGCAATAGGGTTTTTGTCTATAATTTGGGTAATGTCCGATGTGACGCCAGTGCCTTTGAGTGAGAGCGTTCTTTGAGATGATGATGAAATAAAGAGACAAGTCCCAAGAGCTTTAGTAAAACCAAAGGCACACAGTTTACTGATTTTTGTGGACTGAATACAACTTTTACACTTGGCAGTTTAGCAGGCAGTAGAAACTTCAACAACTCTTCATGCATATGAAATGCCATACAGTGATTCCTCAATTCTCTACTGAAGGATGAGGCTGCCAGACTAAGTTAAGTGCTTGTGGTGCTAGGAGGTTATTTGTAGAGGAATGGAGAGAATATTGCAGGCTCTCATGTGAACACACTGACTGAGTGTAACTTGTCCCTGCACATTTAGGAGTCACAGTTGTGAAGGCTGGTTTCCTTCCAGCTTACGCAGGGTCTGCCCTAGCTCCGATTCCTTCTAGCAGGGTTGAAAAAGACTCTGCTCCCACTCCGGATGCTGTCGGATCCCTGCTCTCCCTGACTTCAAGCTCCTCTCTGTCTCCACACTCCCCAGTCTTGCTGCGCACCCCGCTGACTTCCCCCTTTCACTCCTTCCTCCAACCCTCCTTCACTTACACTCACTTCCCACACTCCTCTACCACCTGACCCCTTTTTCTTGGGCTCCTCTCGACTCTTCCCCTTGATCCCATAGTCAGCTTCCTCCAATCAGAGAAATCCTCCCAGATGGAGAGGATGACCAATCAGAAAATTCAATGAAGGCAGCCAATCAGTAAGGGAACTGTTACTGGGCAGATCATCTTTAACCCGTTATTCAGTGAAAAACAGGATTTTTACCCTAATGGTGCCTCCTATGTCCCCATTAGGGGTCATAGTGAGGTCCCCAGGACCTATTAATCCTTTGCCTATCATGTAGGACACTTCACATCCTTCATGGGCTACACAATGCCAGAATTAAAAGTAGGAGGTGGTCGTAATAATGTTATTTTACTGTGTATATCGGTTTTCCATAACTACTCCTGTCCCTAGCTTACATCTGTTCTGACTCAAAAAGCTACATACTGTATCATTTTGGTCATCTAATATGATTATGAATTGCTCTACTGTGCATTCATATAGTAACAAATTTACAAATTTAAAAAAGATTGATTGATTGATTGATTGTTTTTTGCTGACTGAGCAGATCAATGCTTGTTAATGTTGAAGAATTGAATCAGTCATTTGACATAATGTGTGATATCAAAATCTGTCTATCTACAGTTTTCCAAAGAAAGCTCTCAGAGATATCTCAGTGAGTGATCCTCAGCCACAAATCTGCACACTTATATTTGTCTTCTAATTGACAAAGGCAAATAAACCGCTAACAATAAGTGGAAAAAATATTGGTGTGTTATACTTCTGTCTTCTGGTGTATTTATGTCTTAGGTATGAGGTCTAAACATTTATACATGGACATTTCGGTAATTACGGTAAAAATAAACCAAGTGCTGTTTTTCCTTTTCTCTCTTTTTGCTTGTACCTTTAATAGTAGGCAGATTTATGTTTATTGTACATTTCTTATCTCTAATGAAACCTGTAAACTGTTTTAAATGATCTTACACTTCCAAAGTTCTACTCTTCGAGTTTGTTTCAGACCCGAGGTTTCTTCTTCTTTAGAGATGAGCGAACATACTCGGTTTGGGTGTTTTTGGACCCGAGCACCATTTTTTCCGAGTAACTGACTACTCGGACGAAAAGATTCGGGGTGCGCGGGGGTTTGCATAGGGGAGTGGGGGGGGGGGAGAAAGAGAACTTCCCCCTGTTCCCCACTGCTACCCCCTGCTCCACCATGCCCCCCCCCTGCCCCCCGGCGCCCACTGTATCTTTTCGTCCGAGTAGTCAGTTACTCAGAAAAAGCGGTGCTCGGGTCCAAAAACACCCGAACCGAGTACGTTCGCTCATCTCTATTCTTCTTCCAATTCATATTTCTAATTCTTGAGAGTTCAGATCACTACAGCTTAACCAAATCCCGACCCTTTCCCGTAAATATACATGTAAAGAGGTAGTTCGGGAGCCGAGTTTGCTCCATATCTGGTGGCTGTTGTTGACAGCAGTACCGAGGTCCCGATGGCTTAGCACAGGTAAAGTGACGTGACCCCATACATCAACGCCTCCCATTGAGACACTCTGCTTCTGCACCAGTATCCTTTCTTGAACGTAGGTCTGGGTCTGGAAGACCAAGACACTGACACAAGCATTTCTGTTTGTACATGAGTAGAAATGCCTCATTTCCATACATGTGCGGTGAATATTAGAATTGCTGTCAGTCTGACATCTATTTTAAGGGTTTACCACAGCTTCTTCATCGACGACTTCTTCATCACTACCTCTAATTACTGAAGTTTTTCAGTTATTGATTTCGCTGTTAAGTCGGCTCAGGGGAGTTGTAGCTTTTCTCTGTATAGTCTTGCATGTAGAGTAGAAGGTCTTTGATAATGGACTCTTTGAGTCTTTTTTTAAGCTTTTATCTTTCGCTTTTCTTTCAGCCTTCTTAATTTTTTTTGGCTTTGCTCTTACTGCCAACTAAGACAATTTCCTTGAAAACCAAGAGATGAAAAAGATAGTAGGAAAATGTGAAAACTTGGATATCTTCATTCTTTTATCTTCCATTTCTATCTAAGTCATTGTCCTGCTTTATACCTCCTTGTGAGTCGCCAAGGAAAATGGAAACACAAGAACAAACATTTGAGGAGTTGATCCATATAAATGGAGACGCCGATGCTCCTCAGTCTTTTATCTTCCACTTTGCTTTCAAGAACTTACCTTAAGACGGACGATTGCTCGGTGTTAGTATAGATGTATATTGTCTTGGCACTGCAATCAGTAGATGTAATGCATTAACCCCTTAAGGAAAGGGTCTTATTTTTCATTTTTATTTTTGTTTTTTCCTCCCCACTTTCAAAAAATCATCTTTTTTTATCCATTGATACAGCTGTCCAAAGGCTTTTTAGGTGGTCCAAGTTGTATTTTTTAGTGATACTATTTAATGTACCATATACTATACTGAAAAACTGAAGATTCGGGGAGGGGGGGGGGGGGCGCGGGGCAGCGTGGCGGAGCGGGAAGGAGAGTGAGAGAGATCCCTCTCTCTCTCCCTCCTGATCCCCTCTGCAACACCCCGCTTACTCCCACGGCCCCCCGAATCTTTAGGGACGAGCCACCAGGTACTCAAAAAAGGCGATGCTCTCTCGAGTATATCGCCTTACTGAGTATGCTCGCTCATCTCTAGCTACTAGTATTGCATAAAATGTTATAACTGTGTTTAATAACGAAATGGGTTGGAAATTGTTTGGGGTATCCAGTTGTTTCCCTGATTTAGGGAGAGTGACTATTAAAGCTTGTTGGTTTTCTTTGGGGTAATAACTTGTAATCAGTGCAAGCTGAAATGTTTTGCATGTATATAGAGATAGAATTTCTCAAAATGTTTCAGTATTTCTGCAAGTGTGATTGGGGCATCAAGTAATTCTTTCTGGATCTCAGAGAAGGTAGGAAGGTTGATCTTTTGTAAAAATGTTGGACTTCTTGTGTGATGTACTTGGAAATGTGAAGGGATCATCTTTTAGATTATAGAGTGCTGAATAGTAATCTTTAAAGTTATTGGCTATATATTTAGGGTTTGTGAGCTTATCTCTTTTATTTCTATTTTATAAATACAGGATCCGCGTTTTAATACGATGAGCTTTAAATTGGGAAGCCAAGTTTAATAATAATAATTTTGGAGTAATTAGCATTATAGTTTATGTCTAGATTGAAAAAGCTCTTCTGCTTTTTGAGGTGATTGCTTTTGTTTGTGTTGTGTATCGAAGATCTTAATTTTTTCAAGTAGCTCATTCAGGTGTTTGTCCTTTCTTTTTTTATATAATGGCCTATTCTGATAAAGGAGCCCCTTATATATACTCTATTTGCATTCCACAATATATGGAGATTCAAATCTGAAAAATCATTGAATATTCCGTTAAATCATGCTCCAGGTCAGTTCTATGCATCAAATATACATCGGTACTTGATTGTACTGTTCAGATATAGTCAAGGAAATTGCAGCATGATCTGACCAGGGGATCACCTCAACTGTTGAATTTTGAGGAACAAGGTGAACCTCTCTATCTGCTATAAACATATCAATCCTGAAATAATTGTTATGAACATGCAAATAAAATGAGTAATCCATTTCAGATCTGTGCATGGCAAGCCAAACATCAAAGAGTTCTTCTCTCCACCAGATGTCATGTAATCCATGTGGATGACTGTGTAGCCCAAGGTTGGTGTCCAAAGTAGCATTAAAGTCCCACATATAAGCAGTTTACCTTGTTTATACCTAGAGAGAATATGTAAGATTTTTTAAGTGAAACACCTTTGTTTTTTGTTTGGGGCATAAATTGAGAGCAAGGTGTAGATGGAATTATTTAATAGAACAAACTATTATGGGTCTATCTTTTCCTGAATGAGCTGAAATGCTACAGAATTCTTTATTGCTATCAAGACTTGTCTCGATTTGTATGTGAAGTGGGACTGGAATATTATTGTGTAATCGGGGTGTTTAGCATGAATGTGAGTTTCCTGCGTACAAAAAAACATCTAGAGATAATTTTTTTTACATTTTCTCACATGAATGCACATTTCTTAGGGCTATTAAGCCCTTTAACATTTAACGATACAGTCTTAAGTGCCATGGTTAATATTAATGAGAAAGATTTGGTAATAGTATCTTATCTCTTCCAGTACATGCAGAGTTGTCATCATAAAAGTGGCATCTCTGTGTTAAGTAGATCTTTGGATGTAAATGTATGTCCTGTGTCGTTAAGGGGTTAAAGAAAGCTGAGAATCCAGTTGGACCTAGGAATATTCATAGTTCATTGAGATTAATGAAGAAAGTTGGCGTAACACATACAATTAACGTACAATATGCTGTAATACAGCAGGTGTGAAGTACTGTTTCACTGACTGATTTGGCTTTGGGGTACTTCTGAGAGAACCTACTGGTCATTTTCCCAGAAGTAGTCGCAGTGCAGTGATAGCTGACCCAGATGTGTGAAAAGTTACTGGATTGTGATATAGAGGGAACAGACAAGAATGTAGTCAATATAATAGATTAATGTCAGGGCAATCAAAGTTTATACAATACAGTAAATCAGGCTGGAGATCAGGACAGGCGGCAATCAGGTAAGATGTATTCAGACTGCAGGCAGGCTAAAACATCACTAATGAATTAGAGCATACTATCCCCTGTATTACTCCAATAAAATAAACACACAAACACTGTAATTCATTTTATACTGAAGGGTGGTGGCCAAAGCTTTTATTAACTCTGTAATCAACTTTTATTATTTTTTAAATGGCACTTTTAACAGTTTAACTTGCTAGGAAACACTATGACTACCGCCGGGCTCTCCACACGGAGGTCAGCCTTTGCAGCACTATATTTTCCACCAACAGTTTTTAAGCTGTGACTTAACTTCAGTATTAAAAAACTCTTTAAACACTACAAAAAAATATATTAATTAACATAATTGCATAACATAACATTTTGTAGCATTCAAAATAGGGGAGGGAAAATGAGACAACTCATCTTCAGGACCCCCATGAAAGAGGAAGACCAGGTAAACACCAAGGCATATATCAATTGCTAGAGAGGAGCGGATACTGGGAAAGAAAGCCCACCTATTGGCCAGGAAGAATGGGTATACCAAGCTACAAACTTTAATGAACCTGACCTAGAAACCTCTCATACTAACATGGCCTCAGCTGCCCCTATACCAACATAAACTATAACAACCCCCTCCTACAGTGAGCTTGCACCCTTCCTACTCTGTTGGGTGCCAGTTTGAAAACAGGCAGACATTGGGATAGGCAGATTTTGGACAAGCTGGCTATGCAGGAAAGGGTCAAAACTAAGTAGCAAGCTGATATCAGGAACACTTTCAATTGGAACACTAGGACCCGTCAAGTTGGGGGAATTATATTAAATAACCAGGGATGGCTGGGATAGGCTGGGAATAGAAAAGCATGTGCTGACCCTTTAAGAAGCAGGTTGAGCGTGTACACGCCCTATAGGTCCAGGCAGGGGCCGCAATGAGGACACCAGTGACAGCATAAGTGGCAGAAGAGGGGGAGCTGCCATGAAATATGAGCCTTAGCAATACATTTTGTATATCTTTTTAGGTTATGTGCCCTGGGCTAATCTCTGTTAGCGAACATACAGTATAAGACTATCTTACAAGGGCCACCAGTTGCCAGAGTAATCACTCAAATGAGCGATTATGGGCGACTGTTGGCCCGTGTAAAGTGAGAATCACTCACTAGTTGGAGCAACACAGTTTCCAGCTCACCCAAAAACCTGCACTGTCGGCTTACGCCTAATTACTGTAAAAGCAGGTGGGCGACCGGAAGAGATCTCCAGTGTACTCCACTTCCATTCAATGAGCAATCATCACTCCTCTGTGAAAGCACAAGAGTGATGATTGTTGAGACGGCTGTCAGGTGCCTAAGTTCTCGACAGTCATTCCATGTAAAAATACCCATAGGCATACCCTCACAGCTGCTACTGCAGTTTCATGCATGGGTAGTAATGTAATAAATGCAGAAGACATTCCAATGTATTATGATGAAAAAAATTAAAACTTTAAGAAAATATTTTGTTAATAAAACTGAATACAATTAAAAATGACTTGGTGACTCACAAAAAAAATCTATGTACAAAAGTTATATGTGAGAGAATGCAAGATAATGTAATATATAGTGCTGATTAATATGACCTTGATAAAATGCCACAACCACTAGAACTTGGAATACAATTCTAATCACAATTAACTTCATGTCTGACCTTAAGCCACACTACACCTACCAGCTATCCGCCAGGAAAATGACTGTACCCTGGCTCTGCTAAGCATCACTGAACGTCTGCTCCTAGGGAGTGACCTCAATTCTCCCCGGCCTCACCGCCAGACACCATGAAATTACCTGTGCAAACAAGGCTCAGAGAAGTCAATCATTAGAGATACAAATGTACAATCAGATGTCTTCCAATTTGTCATCCTTTCAATGTTGTTGCTTCGCAGATTTGCTTAAATTCCTCCAGGAGTAAACTTGTCATATTGCTTTTTTCAAAACTATGAAGGTTTCGAACAAATATTGTTTAAAGGGTATAAAGAAATTAACATAAAGGTAACTCAACAGCGTGTTTACTAATACTTAAAAATATAAACTGTAACATATTGTTACGGCGCAGCTGATGCGCATGCACGGGTCCTGTGTGACAGTGCTGGACCATGTGCAGTGGTATTTGGTGCTGGACACCAAGGGAAAACATCTGCCTTCTGACATAGCGCTTATAGGCTGTCTGAACTGTCTATTATATCAATCAGCCTATCATTAGCTTGCAGTATTTATTCCAGCTCCTTTTTACAAAAAAATTCATTAATACATTTACTGGTCCAGCACATTGCTTGGTTGGGTTTGTTCACCTTTGTAATACTAAATCTTTAGACTTTGGACTTCGGACTTAATCGGTCCGTTATTTTCTCAGGTTCTGGCTATCGTCACTTTTAAACTCCCACCTCCGCTTGTTTATTTGGCTATTCTGGTCTCTCATATTCCCTGTCTTTCATTTAACACCTAGGGATGCATAAAGAATTTAATGAGGTTCCAGAAGCGGAGTCGCCCTTTTCGGGGTGGGGGCTCCGCTTAATTAGCAAGTTGAGTCAGAGCAGGCCTCCCCTTCATTTCTACCATTTTCAGTTGTATTTTCACGCACATCTAGCTATTGAGTAACCCCCTGTATTCTAGAC
Organism: Eleutherodactylus coqui; assembly: GCF_035609145.1. NCBI lineage: Eukaryota > Metazoa > Chordata > Amphibia > Anura > Eleutherodactylidae > Eleutherodactylus > Eleutherodactylus coqui. The sequence continues at coordinate 96,831,925 of NC_089848.1, read as the reverse complement.
ATCATTGAGCCTGTCCTCTTTTCCTGAATCTGTTGAGAGATTTCATTTGACAGGACTGGATAGACTTTTTTTCTCAACTTGTTCTAAGCAAAATATGTTATGATTTGCATGAATTCTCTAGTGTTTTGTTTACGCCTCTCTTCTGGTTTGTTATTGTGGCAGTTTCTATGTAACTTTCCTGTAGCTAATACATTAGAGTGGGAGTGGCAACTTCTATGGGAGTAAAAGAAACTGCATAATGTAACATGCTTGGCTTTTTCTGAACTTCCCAGCCACCACATATGAGTACAACAGGTCTAGGGGCATTCAGTGCCATGACTCAGGACATCCTGTAGATATGCTATGAAGGTCAAGATGGGAAGACCCCTTTAACTATCAAAAGTCTCCAAAAATAAAGCTTATTAATTGGCATTGAGAGAGAAAGAAACACATCGTCCATGGAGAAAGCACAAGATACTGTGAATATGTCTACTCTTAGAATTTGTCCGAACCCTCTTTTATATACTTATTATCAACATTGTTGATGACTTACAGAGTAAAGTTCTGTGTAAAGACACATAAAAGGCTAATACTTTATTACAGATTGATTTGGAGAAGTTAGAGGCTTGGATGGAGAAGTAGAAAATTAAGTGAATCCGTATTGGTTGTCACTTTTGAATTAGCTGCAGCACATATTCAATCAACAGCAAAGTGGGAACATTTAACATGACATTTTCTGTACAGTCGCTACTAAAGACTACTGAAGTTTCCAAGCAATTTGTTAACATACCTAAATCAGAAATCTGAAATATAAAGGTTATCTATCTTGTACAGGTAAAGCAAAGTTTAACTTAACTCTTAACATGTTAAAATAACTTTCTGTGCATAAGTTTTTTTTATCCTTTCAATTACTTAAATGAGTTTTCTTTCATTAAGATAAGAGAACAATAGCTGAATGACTTCAGATAGTGTCTCGCAGAAAGTTATTACAGATAAGTTTAGCTTTGCCACACTTATCTATCTATCTATCTATCTCATATCTAGTCAAGTTGCATTATTATGGAGGTGTGGCTCAGCCAACTAGGTGAATGGACACACATTGCTGAGCTCTGCCATTAGAAGCCACCTGAAATTTTAAATATATCCTCCCTTGGAGGCCCTACCTAGCCCCTGGCACCTCGGTGCCCCCAGGAAGATCCCCCATTGCGGTACATTGGCTCACCTTTTCCCAGCGGCAGGTGAGAGGAGTCGGCGGCCTGCAGCGATTAGTGATTCTGGCAGATGGCAGATGGGTGAGACAGCAGCAGGCAATACTGGCAGAGCCATGAGCAGCGGTGGGCGCTGGAATCTGGTGCAGCAGAGGACTTCCTTTCTGCGGCGGGCCGCGGAGCTCTGCCCTCAGCCTGGGGAGAACCAGAGAAAAAGAGAAGTGCTCCTGGGACTGCTGTCGGCTCACAGACAGCAGCAGTGAGCACTTAGGGAGGTGGCTGTTTGTGATAGATCCCCTGGGCCCTGGAGACCCTGAGAAATGGATGGTCCCATAAACCTGGGACTGGAGTGTCAGCAGCTCACACAGGAAGTTCAGCTGCAGCCACAGAAGGCTGCAGTATCACACAGACACACAGCTGCCCCTAAGTGAATAGCATGCAGGGGAAACCCCTGGTCTCTCTGCCAGACACAGCTTAATTACCTCTCCTGAACATTTAATTCAGCTTCCTGACTGTGCTCCATCACTCAACTCCCTGAACGCCATCTCCACTGAGCCTCTGACTTGCACAGGGTGGATCTGTAGCTTCTGAGAGGGCTAGGCATCTACAGAACTTTTAATAGACTGAAGACTCCACATTCATTGGGATCCACGTCTCTGCAAACACAATCAGCTGAGAATCATGGACTGAAGATGCGGCAAGATGGGTGAATAACTAATCAATATGTAAACAGGAGACCCCGAGACTACAGCTATTACATCTAGTAGACTTGATGAAATAACATACATTCGCATTAACCTGTGAAGGCATTTAGCAAAGGCGCACCACGCCTGTGACACGAATGCAAAATGGTGAAATACGAGAAGGATAGAAACAGAGAATACACAGATACTCATAAACCAAGCAAAAACCAGGCTGAAATGGAGAAATGCCTAAAGAAAAAGCAAATTGGCTCCGCAGCAGCACAAAAGTACAGAGCTCAACAAGAAAGTCTCACTGAACAAAATATAGAAGACTCGGACATGGAATGCACCTCAGCCACTTTGGACCAATATGAGGAAACAGACAGAGATCTAATATCACGGTCCTTCCTTAAAAAATTTTGGCTCAATCTATTTCTCCAGTCATGAAAGAGTTGGCGGATATTAAGACGGAGGTGAAACAAATTGGCCATAGAGTTGAAGATCTAGAGAACTCACACCAAGAACTCTTACAGCTTAACTCAGCTCTTCAATCTAACTTAATGGCACACCAAGATCAATTATACCAAGCCATGCTGCTTATAGAAGATCAGGAAAATAGGAATAGACAGAAAAACATCCACATCAGAGGCCTTCTAGAATGCACGGCAACAGAAGCCTTAAATTCAGCTGCCTTAGATATTTTCCAGATCCTCCTAGGGAAAGAAAGGGCCAAAAAAATAGTAATAGAGCGTATTCATAAAGCGCTACGGCCCAGACCTTCACCATCAGAACCTCCTAAAAATATTATCTGTGGTTTGTTAAGTTATTTGTAGACTTCAACCATTCTACAAAAGGCTAGACCCTCGTAAGATATCATAAACGAAAGCAACAAGAGCCTTCTCTTTCAGGACATTGCTCCCAGCACACTGGCCAAAAGATGTATATTAAAACCACTGACGGAGGCCTTGCGCTCAAAAAAGCTACAAGTGAGATGGCTTTTTCCATTCGGCCTCTCCACCTTTAAAGATGGCCAACAGATGAACATCAGAACACTAGAGGATCTTGATAAATCATAGAAAAAGCTAGATCTGCTTCCGCTCGATATCCCATCATGGATGCCAATTCAAATCAAGCACCAACTGCCTCAACTGGAGAAACCAGAGAACTGGTCACTCATCAAGACTCACAGAACCCCGAAGCATAAAAAGATTGCCAGCTGAGACTTAAGATAGGTCTTCCTGTCAGATGCCCTCTGGGTGTCCTTCTTTTTCTGCCTCCTCACTTTCTTTTAGATCTCCACTGCAACTGTAGGACATATGGTGGAGGCTGGCCGCGGGACCGGGGGATGGGGTTTGTCAGCCGATGTGGCGCTGGTGGAGCAACTCAGTCAGGTAATGGGTGCAGAAGTGCGCCCCGACAGATGCCTTGGAGGTCACCGGGTGGCCTCATTTATGTTGCTCCCCCACTGACCTTTCTTTGTAAGATGTCATAGCCCACAGCCGGCAATCGCTGTGCATGCCCGTGCAATGCCTGTGCATGCGCTGTACATGCTGTCTGATCTCCGCGCGTCCCCTGCTACCTGGCCCTCGGAACTGCGCCTTCTGCCATTAGCGCTGTTGGATGGGAATTTTACCATCAGTTTGTCTGCCAGGGTCCTGTGGTATAGCCTCACTCTCGAACCCCTTTCCTCTTCGGGTATGAGAGTGGAAAGGTTCTCCTTATACCGTGGGTCGAGCAGTGTGTACACCCAGTAATCCGTAGTGGCCAGAATGCGTTGAATGCGAGGGTCACGAGAAAGGCATCCTAACATGAAGTCCGCCATGTGTGCCAGGGTACCTGTACGCAACACATGGCTGTCCTCACTAGGAAGATCACTTTCAGGATCCTCCTCCTCAGGCCATACACGCTGAAAGGATGACAGGCAAGCAGCATGGGTACCCTCAGCAGTGGGCCAAGCTGTCTCTTCCCCCTCCTCCTCATGCTCCTCCCCCTCCTCCTCCTCCTCAATGCGCTGAGATATAGACATGAGGGTGCTCTGACTATCCAGCGACATACTGTCTTCCCCCGCCTCTGTTTCCGAGCGCAAAGCATCTGCCTTTATGCTTTGCAGGGAACTTCTCAAGAGGCATAGCAGAGGAATGGTGACGCTAATGATTGCAGCATCGCCGCTAACCATCTGGGTAGACTCCTCAAAGTTTCCAAGGACCTGGCAGATGTCTGCCAACCAGGCCCACTCTTCTGTAAAGAATTGAGGAGGCTGACTCCCACTACGCCGCACATGTTGGAGTTGGTATTCCACTATAGCTCTACGCTGCTCATAAAGCCTGGCCAACATGTGGAGTGTAGAGTTCCACCGTGTGGGCACGTCACACAGCAGTCGGTGCACTGGCAGATTAAACCGATGTTGCAGGGTGGTGGTGAGGGGTGCTTGGCCATCATATGCCTGCGCATGCTGGTGGTGGTGAGGCTGGTGGTGGTGGCTCCCCGGCTGATCTTGGCGCGACAAACCTTGCACACCACAGTTCGTCGGTCGTCTGCACTCTCAGTGAAAAACTGCCAGACCTTTGAGCACCTCGGCCTCTGCAGGGTGGCATGGCGCGAGGGGGCGCTTTGGGAAACAGTTGGATTATTCGGTCTGGCCCTGCCCCTACCCCTGGCCACCGCACTTCCTCTTCCAACCTGCCTTGCTGTTGCACTTTCCTCCCCCTCTGAAAACCTGTCCTCAGTAGGCTTAGCAAACCAGGTGGAGTCAGTCACCTCATCGTCCAGCTGCTCTTCCTCCGAATCCTCTGTGCGCTCCTCCCTTGGACTTACTGCAATTACTACTACCTGAGTGATAGACAACTGTGTCTCATCGTCATCGTCCTCCTCACCCACTGAAAGCTCTTGAGACAGTTGCCGGAAGTCCCCAGCCTCATCCCCCGGACCCCGGGAACTTTCCAAAGGTTGGGCATTGGTCACGAGAAACTCCTCTGGTGGGAGAGGAACCATTGCTGCCCATTCTGGGCAGGGGCCCGAGAACAGTTCCTGGAAGTCTGCCTGCTCCTCAGAATGTGTCATTGTAATGGAGTGAGGAGGCTGGGAGGAAGGAGGATCAGCAGCCAGAGGATTCAGAGTTGCAGCAGTGGACGGCGTAGAAGTCTGGGTGGTCGATAGATTGCTGGATGCACTTTCTGCCATCCACAACAGGACGTGTTCACACTGCTCATTTTCTAATAAAGGTCTACCGCGTGGACCCATTAATTGTGAGATGAATGTGGGGACCCCTGAAACTTGCCTCTCTCCTAATCCCGCAACAGTCGGCTGCGATACACCTGGATCAGGAGCTCGGCCTGTGCCCACACCCTGACTGGGCCTCCGCGTCCTCGCCCGCGTCCACGTCCTCTAGGCCTACCCCTTCCCCTCACCATGGTGTATTATGAGTAGAGCAGAAACAGAACGCTGTAATTAAATGTGCCGCTTATTGGCCTGTGGTTGGAGGCTGACTTCGCTTACGGAACGCACAGCAGAGCCAGGAAACAATTTTGCGCACACCTGTAGTGAGACATAGGTGCATAGGACTGAGCTAGTGGAATTCACAGCGCAGAAGCAGTCAAGTCGCCAAAGGGCAGTGGCAGGCCTTAAGTATTTGGCTTCCCTTTTTTTAAATGATGAGCTGAAACACCAGACAGATGCTGTATGCAGCGTATATTATGTTTACTGTTTCCCTCTGGCGCTATGACGGCGGTGATGTAACGGGCGCAGCAGAGCCAGGAAACAATTTTGCGCAAGCCTGCTGTAACGCTTAGCTGCGTATTAATTAGGACTACTACCCCCAGCAGACACGAAGTACACTGAAGACGGTCACAGGCAGCCCAAATATAGTATTTTTCCCCAATTTTTTTGAAAAAGCCCACTGCCTATATAGACAGTATATCTCTTTCACCTTTCCCTCTTTCCCTGCCTCACCAGTACTGCCCCTATACTCTGTACAATGACTGCAGACTGCGGACGCAATGGTCTGCACGCCCAATATACAAAAGAAAAAAAAATGTGCAACACTGCTAAAAGCAGCCTCAACAGTACTGCACACGGTCAGATGTGGCCCTAAGAAGGACCTTTGGGGTTCTTCAAGCCTAAAATAACACCTAACGCTCTCCCTATAGCAGCTCCGGCACCAGCAGCACTGTCCCTAATCTATGTCAGCATGCATCTGTGGAGAGCCGCGGGCGGGGCAAATTTTAATACGCAGGTGACACCTGATCTCCCCAGCCACTCACTGCAGGGGGGTGGTATAGGGCTGGAACGTCACAGGAGGAAGTTGTAATGCCTTCTATGTCTTTCTATTGGCCAGAAAAGCGCGCCAATGTCTCAGAGATGAAAGTGAAAGTAACTCGAACATCGCGTGGTGCTCGCCTCGAGTAACGAGCATCTCGAACACGCTAATACTCGAACAAGTATCAAGCTCGGACGAGTACGCTCGCTCATCTCTACTCATTTTAAACATATCTGTCAGTCCCGGGGAATTCCTGCCATGTTGCTCTCACTGGATGTATACAAAGCCTTTGACACTTCAAATTAGTCATAATTGTTCTCAGTGCTCAAGTACTGGAAGTTCCCTACTGAATTTATTACATGGCTAAAAGTACTATATACATCACCTAAGGCTTTTGTCAACTACAAAGGCTTTGGGTCAGATACCATACCAATCCACTACATCTCCTCTACTCTTCATTTTAGCTATGGAACCCCTTGCAGTCAAAATTCGTAGTAACCCGAATATTAAGCGAATTGAGATTGCATCGGGTCATCACAAGATCTGCATATTCGCGGATGATATTCTAATGATGGTATCTTCTCCCCTCACCACAATCTCTAATCTACTGGTGTAACTGTCTAGGTTTGGGTCTATCTCTGGATTGACAATAAATAACGCAACATCTAAAGCCTTTATTCTCATCCTACCCCCAAATCTGGTCTCTCAACTTCAATCTAATTTTCCCTTTTAATGGCTTTCAGGGTCACTAGACTACCTGGGCATAAGATTAACTAATTGTTATACATCTCTATATATACCCAAAATTATATCCCTCTCCTCTGTAAGCTCAGGCTGCTCCTAGAAAGTTGGAGCCGCTACCAGATCTCGTGGATAGGAAGAGTAAATTCTTTGAAGATGACATTCCTTCTTAAACTCCTATATTTCTTTAGAACTCTTCCAGTTCATGTACCAAGGCACATTTTAAAAACAATCCAACAAATGTCCCTTCGCTTTATTTGGAAGGACTCTATTCCTAGAGTGGCACGCTCTACCTTATAGAGGCAAAGACTGAAAGCATGATTGGATGTACCAAATATATCAAAATATTATCAGGCAGCACAGATAGCCCAGTTAGCTCTTCTCCACACAACTAATAATGCCCTAATCTGGCTGTCTTTAGAGGCAACCGAAGTCTACCCACTTACTATAGATTCAATACACAGACCCACTATCACCAACCCTATTACAAAACACTTGCTTAAGGTCTGGGACTCCATTAAATACTCCAGGAACCTAATCTCTCCCCATTTACCCCTCCTGACGTTTCTACAAAATCTGTTATTCTCTCCAGCCAATGATTCGCCTCAGTCCTTTAAAGCCTGGACCAACAATGGTGTCACTAAGATATATCACTTGCTTTTGCTAGTTTCCTATCCTTCGGAGAAAATATAGTCTGCCATCCTCTAAAATATTCCCATACCTACAATTAAAGCACTTTGTATCCTCTTAGCTTAAAAATACTAAATCCCCTTTGACTTTAACCCCCTTTGAATCCTATTGCCTCAAGTACCCACAGGATAAGGGCCTTATCTCACAGATACACTTTGGACTTGTCCATTAATCATATTGTGCACAATTAACATATGTATCACGCTGGGAAAAAGATATAGGTAGTGCCCTCTCAGATGAAGACTGGTCCTGGATCTGGAAATCCACCAATAGAAGTGCCCGTAACATACTAATGCTGGAAACATCATTTAAAGTGTTATTACATTGGTACTTGGTTTCCACCCGAATGGCTCATGCAGTGCCAGGCTACTCTCCAAACTGTTTTCGCAGTTGTTCATGCCCAGGTGACACGCTCCACATTTGGTGGTCCTGCTTAAGAGTTAAGAGACTTTGGATCAGAGTCTACTCATTAATATACACAGTAACCTACTGCAATGTATGTAAGAATCCCTGGGGGGCTTTACTGAATAAGCATATTGAGAATATCCCCTCAGCCTGCAGGAAACTAATATCCTTTTTTTCCTAGCTACAAAACAAATCATCGCCCAATCGCGGAAACCGGCTTCACTGGATTTCTTGGCAGTAAAATATAGAATGGATTGGTATTTAATTAATGAAAAATGAACATCAATAGTCGAAGATAGACATGACTGATTTCTGAAAATATGGACCCCATGGATAAACTACAATCTCCCTTCCTAAAATAGTAGCCCCCAAACACCATTTATAAACACAACCACATAGCCCTGTACTCTTCCTCCAGACACTGACCCCATGAAATAGGACCCCCGTTCCCCCCTTCCCTCTGTCCCAACTACTCTCCATCCGTCTTCAACCTTAAAGGGGTTGTCCCGCGCCGAAACAGGTTTTTGTTTTTTCAAACCCCCCCCCCCCCCCGTTCGGCGCGAGACAACCCCGATGCAGGGACTTAAAAAAAAAACCGCACAGCGCTTACCTGAATCCCCACGGTCTGGTGACTTCTTACTTACCAGTTGAAGATGGCCGCCGGGATCTTCTCCCTCGGTGGACCGCAGGGCTTCTGTGCGGTCCATTGCCGATTCCAGCCTCCTGATTGGCTGGAATCGGCACGTGACGGGGCGGAGCTACACGGAGCCGGCATCCTGCACGAGCGGCCCCATTGAGAAACGAAGAAGACCCGGACTGCGCAAGCGCGTCTAATTTGGCCATTAGACGCCGAAAATTAGGCGGCACCATGGAAGCGAGGACGCCAGCAACGGAGCAGGTAAGTGAAAAACTTCTTATAACTTCTGTATGGCTCATAATTAATGCACAATGTACATTACAAAGTGCATTAATATGGCCATACAGAAGTGTATAGACCCACTTGCTGCCGCGGGACAACCCCTTTAAGTAGGTTGGCCCTGGCCAGGCCATATTTGAGTTAGTGATTTCTTTGATGAAGAAGTTCATACATTTTTTATCATTCAGAACTAGAGATGAGCGAACGTGTTCTTCCGAGCTTGATATTCGTGCGAATATTAGGGTTGTTCGGGATGTTCGTTATTCGTAACGAACACCATGCGGTGTTCTGGTTACTTTCACTTCCTTCCCTGAGACGTTAGCGCGCTTTTTTTGGCCAATTGAAAGACAGGGAAGGCATTACAACTTCCCCCTGTGACGTTCAAGCCCTATACCACCCCCCTGCTGTGAGTGGCTGGAAAGATCAGATGTCACCCGAACATAAAAGTCGGCCCCTCCCGCGGTTCGGCTCAGATGCCTGGTGAGTTAGCTGAGGGACAGTGCTGTTTGTACCGGAGCTGCTGTAGGGAAAGAATTGGTAGTTAGTGTAGGCTTCAAGACCCCCCAAAGGTCCTTATTAGGGCCACTGATAGCTGTGTGTTGGCTGCTGTTAGCAGTGCCATTTTTTTTTCTCTCAAAATCGCCTCTGCAGACCGTTGCACCCGGCATTAGGGACAGAAGTGCTGCATAGGCAGGGAGAGTGTTAGGAGTGAGTGTAGCCTTCAAGAACCTCAACGGTCCTTTCTAGGGCCATATTTATCCGTGTGCAGTACTGTCCAGGCTGCTGTTAGCTGTGCTGCATTTTTTTTGCTTCTCAAAATCGCCTCTGCAGAGCATTCCACCCTCCATTGATACTGCAGGGAAAGAATTGTATAGGCAGGGCCACAACACAGTTATTATTCATAGAATATACGCAGTGCTGCCTTTTGCTTGTAAAACAAGTGAAAATAATTCTATTTGTCCTGCCTCTGTCCGTCCTAACGCCGGTGGACACGTGTCGGTTGCGTCTGCAACCTGTAAAAATCATACGCACCCAGCTACGTTTTACTCCTGGCTTCGCCATTTGCTTTCCTTAATTGGGAAAAAAAATACCTGCTCTGCCACAGTTAATAACTCTGCTACCCTCACGTTCTGTGACACATTAGCAGGAAAACAGCACAGTTATTAAACTTAGATTATTCATTCACTAGAGGCAGTGGGGCCTTTCGTTTTCAAAAAAGGGAAAAAATTATATTTGGCCTGCAGTCTTGCGCCAATTTATTAGCTGCCTGTGAAATCAAATCACTGGTAATACAGCATGCTGAGAGGTAGGGGTAGGCCTAGAGGACGTGGACGCGGCCAAGGACGCGGAGGGCCAAGTCAGGGTGTGGGCACAGGCCAAGCTCCTGATCCAGGTGTGTCGCAGCCGACTGCTGCGCGATTAGGAGAGAGGCACGTTTCTGGTGTCCCCACATTCATCGCCCAATTAATGGGTCCACGCGGGAGACGGTTATTAGAAAATGAGCAGTGTGAGCAGGTCCTGTCCTGGATGGCAGAAAGTGCTTCGAGCAACCTATCGTCTACCCGCAGTTCTGCGCCGTCCACTGCTGCCAATCCGAATCCTCTGTCTGCTGCTCCTCCTTCCTCCCAGCCTCCTCACTCCACTACAATAACACCTGCTCAGGAGCGGGAACACTCCCAGGAACTGTTCTCGGGCCCCTGCTTAGATTGGGCAGCAGCGGTTCCTCTCCCACCAGAGGAGTTTATCGTCACTGATGCCCAACCATTCGAAAGTTCCCGGGGTCCGGGGGAAGAGGCTGGGGACTTCCGCCAACTGTCTCAACAACTTTCTGTGGGTGAGGAGGACAATGACGATCAGACACAGTTGTCTTGCAGTGAGGTAGTAGTAAGGGCAGTAAGTCCGAGGGAGCAGCGCACAGAGGATTCGGAGGAAGAGCAGCAGGACGATGAGGTGACTGACCCCACCTGGTGTGCAACGCTTACTCAGGAGGACAGGTCTTCAGAGGGGGAGTCAAGGGCATCAGCAGGGCAGGTTGCAAGAGGCAGTGCGGTGGCCAGGGGTAGAGGCAGGGCCAGACCGAATAATCCACCAAGTGTTTCCCAAAGCGCCCCCTCGCGCCATGCTACCCTGCAGAGGCCGAGGTGCTCTAAGGTCTGGCAGTTTTTCACAGAGACGCCTGACGACTGACGAACAGTGGTGTGCAACCATTGTCGCGCAAAGCTCAGCCGGGGAGCCAACACCAACAGCCTCACCACCACCACCATGCGCAGACATATGATGGCCAAGCACCCCGCAAGGTGGGACGAAGGCCGTTCAGCGCCTCCGGTTTGCACCCCTGCCTCTCCCCCTGTGCCCCAACCTGCCACTGAGATGCAACCCCCCTCTCAGGACACAGGCACTACCGTCTCCTGGCCTGCACCCACACCCTCACCTCCGCTGTCCTCGGCCCCATCCAGCAGTGTAGTTCAGCGCACCGACCAGCCGTCGCTTGCGCAACTGTTGGAGCGCAAGCGCAAGTACGCCGCCACGCACCCGCACGCTCAAACGTTAACCGTCCGCATAGCAAAATTCATCAGCCTTGAGATGCTGCCGTATAGGGTTGTGGAAACGGAGTCCTTCAAAAGTATCATGGAGGCGGCGGCCCCGCGCTACTCAGTTCCCAGTCGCCACTACTTTTCCCGATGTACCGTCCCAGCCCTGCACGACCACGTCTCCCGCAACATTGTACGCGCCCTCACCAACGCGGTTACTGCCACGGTCCACTTAACTACGGACACGTGGACAAGCACAGGCGGGCAGGGCCACTACATCTCCCTGACGGCACATTGGGTGAATTTAGTGGAGGCTGGGACAGAGTCAGAGCCTGGGACCGCTCACGTCCTACCCATCCCCAGAATTGCGGGCCCCAGCTCGGTGGTGGTATCTGCGGAGGTGTATGCTTCCTCCACTAAAGCACCCTCCTCCTCCTCCTCCTCTGTCTCGCAATCAAGATGTGTTAGCAGCAGCATGTCGCCAGCAGTCGGTGTCGCGCGGTGTGGCAGCACAGCGGTGGGCAAGCGTCAGCAGGCCGTGCTGAAACTACTCAGCTTAGGCGATAAGAGGCACACGGCCCACGAAGTGCTGCAGGGTCTGACACAGCAGACCGACCGCTGGCTTGCGCCGCTGAGCCTCCAACCGGGCATGGTCGTGTGTGACAACGGCCGTAACCTGGTGGCGGCTCTGCAGCTCGGCAGCCTCACGCACGTGCCATGCCTGGCCCATGTCTTTAATTTGGTGGTTCAGCGCTTTCTGAAAAGCTACCCACGCTTGTCAGACCTGCTCGTAAAGGCGCGCCGGCTCTGCGCACATTTCCGCAAGTCCCACACGGACGCTGCCACCCTGCGCACCCTGCAACATCACTTTAAGCTGCCAGTGCACCGACTGCTGTGCGACGTGCCCACACGGTGGAACTGTACGCTCCACATGTTGGCCAGGCTCTATGAACAACGTAGAGCTATAGTCGAATACCAACTCCAACATGGGCGGCGCAGTGGGAGTCAGCCTCCTTAATTCCTTTTAGAAGAGTGGGCCTGGTTGGCAGACATCTGCCATGTCCTTGGTAATTTTGAGGAGTCTACCCAGGTGGTGAGCGGCGATGCTACAATCATTAGCGTCACCATTCCTCTGCTATGCATCTTGAGAAATTCCCTGCAAAGCATAAAGGCAGCTGCTTTGCGCTCGGAAACGGGGGCGGGGGAAGACAGTATGCCGCTGGATAGTCAGGGCACCCTCCTGTCTATTTCTCAGCGCGTACAGGAGGAGGAGGAGGAGCATGAGGAGGATGAGGAGGAGGGGGAAGAGACAGCTTGGCCCGCTGCTGACGGTACACCGGCTGATTGCCTGTCATCCTTTCAGCGTGTATGGCCTGAGGAGGAGGAGGAGGAGGAGGAGGATCCTGAAAGTGATATTCCTAGTGAAGACAGCCATGTGTTGCGTACAGGTACCCTGGCACACATGGCTGACTTCATGTTAGGATGCCTTTCTCGTGACCCTCGCGTTGCACGCATTCTGGCCACGACGGATTACTGGGTGTACACACTGCTCGATCCACGCTATAAGGAGAACCTGCCCACTCTGATTCCCGAAGAGGAAAGGGGTTCGAGAGTGTTGCTATACCACAGGACCCTTGCGGACAAGCTGATGGTAAAATTCCCAGCCGACAGCGCTAGTGGCAGAAGGCGCAGTACCGAGGGCAAGGTAGCAGGGGATGTGCATAGATCGAGCAGCATGTACATCCCAGGCAGTGCAACAGTCTTTAAGGGCCTGGCCAGCTTTATGGCTCCCCACCAAGACTGTGTCACCGCTCCCCAGTCACGGCTGAGTCGGCGGGAGCACTGTAAAAGGATGGTGAGGGAGTACGTAGCGGATCGCACGACCATCCTTGGTGACGCCTCTGCCCCCTACAACTACTGGGTGTCGAAGCTGGACACGTGGCCTGAACTAGCGCTGTATGCCCTGGAGGTGCTTGCTTGTCCTGCGGCTAGCGTCTTGTCGGAGAGGGTGTTTAGTGCGGCTGGGGGAATCATCACAGATAAGCGTAGCCGCTTGTCAACCGACAGTGCCGACAGGCTAACACTCATCAAGATGAACAAAGGCTGGATTTCCCCAGACTTCTGTTCTCCACCAGCGGACAGCAGCGATACCTAAGCAATACGTAGGCTGCACCCGCGGATGGAAGCTACGTTCTCTCTCACCATCCAAAACGGGGACATTTCTGCTTCATCAATCTGTGTCTAATATTCCTCCTCCTCCTCCTCCTGCTCCTCCTCCTGAAACCTCACGTAATCATGCTGAACGGGCAATTTTTCTTAGGGCCACAAGGCTCACTCAAATAATTTTTCTGAACAATTTTTATAAGTTTCAATGCGCTTAAAAGCATTGGAACTTTAACTTGAACCAATTTTTCGTTACACTGGGCTGCCTCCAGGCCTAGTTACCACTTAAGCCACATTAACCAAAGCGATGAATGGGTTTCACCTGCCATCTTGGCTGGCCATGGCCAATTTTTGGGATGTACATTAGTACTGTTGATACAGCAATTTTTGTGGGCCCTCGCCTACAGTGTAATCAAATTAATTTTTAGCCCACCTGCATTACAGCTGACGTTACCTCAGCTGTGTTGGGCAATGCAATGGGATATTTTTGTGTACCGCTGGTGGGTTCCAGGGAGCCACCCATGCTGTAGGTGCACACGGAGTTTTTAATACATCTGTACACTTGTAAAGAACCCCAGTCTGACTGGGGCATGCAGTGTGGGCCGAAGCCCACCTGCATTATGCACGACATTACTACCTCAGCTGTGTTGGGCAATGCAATGGGATATTTTTGTATACCGCCGGTGGGTTCCAGGGAGCCACCCATGCTGTAGGTGCACACGGAGTTTTTAATACATCTGTACACTTGTAAAGAACCCCAGTCTGACTGGGGCATGCAGTGTTGGCCGAAGCCCACCTGTATTACACACAACATTACTACCTCAGCTGTGTTGGGCAATGCAATGGGATATTTCTATGTACCGCCGGTGGCTTCCTGGCACCCACCCAGGCAGTGGGTCCACAGGGAATTTAACCTACATGTGTCCACTTCTAAAGAACCCCAGTCTGTCTGGGGCATGCAGTGTGGGCCGAAGCCCACCTGCATTAAGCACGACATTACTACCTCAGCTGTGTTGGGCAATACAATGGGATATTTCTGTGTACCGCCGGTGGGTTCCAGGGAGCCACCCATGCTGTCGGTCCACAGGGACTTCACAATAGGGAGTTGTACCTGCCTGTGTCTATGAATTAAAAAGCCCGGTCTAACTGGGGCATGCAGACACCTTGACAGAATGAATAGTGTGTGGCACATAGGTTCCCCATTGCTATGCCTACGTGTGCAGATCCTGATGGCGGTGGCACAGGATTCTATTTCTCATTGCTTCTGTACAGCATTGTGGGCTATCGCTCCGCCACTTTTAAAGAGGGTCGCTGCCTAGCCGTGCCAACCCTCTGCAGTGTGTGCCTGCGGTTCCTCCTCATGGCAGACGCACTTCTAAATAGACATGAGGGTGGTGTGGCATGAGGGCAGCTGAAGGCTGCGCAGGGACACTTTGGTGTGCGCTGTGGGGGGAGGGGGGGCGGTTGGTCAGCATGTAACCCAGGAGAAGTGGCAACGGAGTGTCATCCAGGCAGTGATTGTGCTTTGTTGTAGCTAGTGTGGTGCTTAGCAAAGGTATACCATGCTAATGAGGGCTTTTCAGAAGTAAAAGTTGTTGGGAGGGGGGGGGCCCACTCTTGCCGGTATTGTGGCTTAATAGTGGGACCTGTGAACTTGAGATGCAGCCCACCATGTAGCCCCTCGCCTACCCTATCCGTTTCTGTGTCATTCCCATCACTTTGTTGAATTGCCCAGATTTTCACACATGAAAACCTTAGCGAGCATCGGCGAAATACAAAAATGCTCGGGTCGCCCATTGACTTCAATGGGGTTCGTTGTTCGAAACGAACCCTCGAGCATCGCGGGAAGTTCGTTCCGAATAACGAGCACCCGAACATTTTGGTGTTCGCTCATCTCTATTCAGAACAACATATATGGAACTGTCATTTAACTAAATTGGTATACTGTTTATATATATATATATATATATATACCTCCTTGTCAAAATTTCAAAATTTAATAAAAATTATTGTTACATTAAAAAAAAATGCAGAAATTATGTTTTCCGTTTGTTTCCATTTGAATTCTGTTTTGCTGTCCGTTCCATTAAAAAAAATGATCCATGCAAAAGGGCGATCAGAATTCTGATACATACAAGCCCTAAGGACTCCTGCAGACAAGAGTGAGCACAAATACGCTCACTCCAGCACAACGTATTTGGAGTCGGCGGTTCGGGGTTCACCCTCTGCTGTCCCAGAGTGCCGGCCTCTGTGCAACTAAATGGATGAGTGTCTCCATCACAACTCGGTTGAGCTTCCAAAATGAGATGACCCTAAACAATTTCCAATACTGACTGCCGTGCCTTCCCTGCACTTAGCTGCAAATTTTATATCGTCCTCACAGATGGCTGCGCAATTATGCTGTTTTTCACACGCATAGTTTGTGCACATTTATGCACCCTATAGACTCCTATAGGGACCTCTGGTGCGTAAATGTGCCTAAAAATAGAGCATGTCACGTATTTTTTCACTCAACAGAAATGCGCATGCAAAACCGAGTATTATCAGCAAAGCTATTGAAATCAACGGGTTCTTTTCTTTGCAGTTTGCGTGAGTGTATTTCCGCTCGCAAAAACGCTCGCGTGGAGCCTAAGGGTGCTTTCACGCAGTGCAGATTTATTCTACAAGATGCCATAAAGGGCTTAAACACATAGGCGCACGCGCCTATGCTCGCCGCTGCGCAGTGTCGATGCCCATGAACGAGGGTTTGGGATTTTTTTTCAGACCATTCGAACTTCGCACTAGTATGCGCGAGTTTGGAAAAAAAAGCGGGAAGATAGGTCCTGCCCTAGCAGAATTAACTACATGCGGGAAAGATAAGGAAAGTTCTCTCCTTTCTCTGATGTACTATTAACGCGCGAGAATACCTCTAGTGAAAACAAAACCATTGAGATCAGCCGTGATTTTCAAAGTCATATAATGGTACAAAATAATGCCCATTTGTTTAAGCCCTGTGCGCACCACTGGGGTCTCTGCCAGGACACTAAGCACAGTTAGAATGCTTTGGTCCACTCGGACTCTCAATGGTTAATCCTTCCTTGTGTCTGAACTATGTTGCCACAGTGGTTTCTACAGGGTGGTCCAAAATACAGAAACACCTAAATAAATGGAAAATGCTGCCTGGGAATGTCATCCTGTGTGTGGCATGTTGCCAAGGGGAAGGGGGTAAATCAGTGATGGGTAATGTCCAGCAAGGCGGCCAGTTTGAAAGCTGACATCTTGGAAACAAGTTCATATTTTCATATTGGAAGGGGGGCATGTGTTGTTTATCTGATAGAGAATTTGATGAGGAATCCAAGTCTGTGCTTAAATGCGATGTCCACCAAAGTCATTATCAATTTTCTTTTTGTTGCAGATATAGATTTGCCTTCCAGATTAACATGCGAGGAGAAGAAAGAAATTGTGCTGATCTCTATGGAGTGCAATACACAAGTTATTGCAGTTTTCAACAGTCGGCACCCTAATAGACCACCCATCTGCCATGGCAGTGGTGGCAAATTGCTTGCCGAAATTTCTCCAAACAGATTCTGTGTTGGACCTGCCAAAAAGTGGACGTAATACAACTGCCACAGACGAAGCAACATCAACGGCCATCTTGGTGTCCTTCTGCAAGTACCCACATCCTAGCACCCGGTATCTGTCACAAGAGAGCAGGGTGAGTCAAACCACCACTGGGTGGATACTGGCTATGCACAAACGGCATCATCTCAGTGAGGACGACCTTGATCGCTGTGTGTCACTGCATTGGGATCCACATATAACGGAGCTGAAGCAAACTTCTGCACTAAATGGGAAGTGAACAAACAAAACCTTCGGTACTGGTGCATCACAAATCCGCACTGGACAGATCCCTTCAAGATGGTTGGTGCACAGAAAGTCATGGTGTGGTGCGGTGTGTGGGGTACGAAGACAGTGGGCCCATTCTTTATCAATGGTAACCTTACTGCTGTCGAGTATCTGCAATTGCTATGTGACGACGTGTTCCTGTCACCACAGCAAAGACGGCACATTCCCAGTGTTCTTCCAGCAAGATGATGCCCCCTGTCCCTTAACAACATTCTCCACACAGGATGGTTCTCCAACCAACATTTTCTATTTATTCAGGTGTCTCGATACCTTTGGACCACCCTGTAGTTTGCTCATTAGGCTTCCTAGTTATCCCATGGGACTTGATGTGTTCCTTGCTTGGTATCAGTGCAGTCACCCCTCACTACCGTCTTGTGAACTACTAAGCCACGCAAATCCTACTTAGCTCTGCTATACGGCCAAGCCTTCTGTCACCCAGACTATGTACAGAGATATTTAAATACTTTTTCCCTTTTTTGCAGCCTTTTCTACATCCAGGAACTTTGGAATTAAGGGAACCACGGGAACAGGGGAATCTTTTCTCTAAATCTGCAATCCATCACCCGGGTCCCATTTGTATTATCTGAATGGCAAGTCTCAGTAGATATTTGCAGCAGATGTTTTCTCTTATTTTAATGATGTCTCACAGAACGTGTTCACTTATTGTGTAGTCATTAAGGAGGATCTGTCACGGAAGAAAGACTTTTCCTTATATAGGATTGTTTCATTCTTTAGTGTAGGGACACAAGTCCTAATGATGGTGGTGACACTTTAAATACTTGCTTAAAGAGACCCTCCAGTCTTAGGAACAAAAGTTGTTCAGGTGTAAGGTGGTGGAGAGCTCATTCGCTCCACCGAAGGTATGAGTGGCTCCGGCTGCCTTGACATGCATTCTGTGTCGCACACTGAAGCTCCATCCCCCTGTCAACGAAAAGGCTTCTAATGAGGGCAGTGACATGGTTAGCCCCATTAGAGATTGTGCTGCTCACTTGATGATGGGACTTGTGTGTCACCAGTAGTGTTGCATAAACAAAACCAGTAAAGCCCTATTTCAGGTCAAACCCTGCTAAAAGTGTTATACACTAGTTTTAGGTGTTTGGGTTAACTTCTGGTGCGGTTCAAACTAACTTGGATCGAATTAAACTTTTAGCAATACCAGCCGAACCAAACTTTTCAAAAGTTTACTCATCGCTAGTCATCAGTGACATGGAGGAACCATTATATAAGTGCCAATAGGCACCATCTTTTAGTTGAGTAGTGGCACAGCTCACAGCAGCCAGTAGAGGAGGCAGAAGCCACACAAAGGCATGTGTTGCTTCATCTCCTTGCATCATCCTGTGACAAGGGCCCAGTAACTAAGAGGCCAAAGAGTAAACAGAAGAAGGAAGCAAGGGCATGGCTTGCTAGGACAGAGGAACCAGGCAGGAGGAGACATTGCAAACTCGAAAGGTCTCTTCCTGCCTGATTCCTCTGTCCTAGCATGCCATTGCTTCCTTCTTCTACACATTGATATGGAAGCTTTGTTTATCAGGATTGGGAAGACTGCCACTACCAGGATGAACCACATTGGTTGCTCTTTTGACACTAAGCTACCAATATTCCTTTTCTTTCCCCTACTTAGCCCCACTGATCTGCACAATGGATAGTCCATCCGATACGGAATAAATTGACTGCCCTATTGATAGACTCTGCAAAAGCCCTTATCCCATTGATGTGGAAACAGAGAGACCCACCTACATTAAATCAATGGAGAGATAGGCGGAATACCCTAGCAAACCTAGAGGAGCTTTCGGCCTGGTCCAGAGGGACACATGATAAATTTATAGACACGTGGACTCCTTGGCTCGCGATCGTGTGGCAACAAGCTCAAATGGACTTGGAGCGTCTAAGCAGTTAGGCATTCTCAATTTTTACAGGCTCATTTACAAATAGCATCACAGTTGATGGCATGTAAGAATCTTATCTGCGCTGTCCCCTAAAAGAGAGCTTTATCTAACAGGACCTGTCTCCGACCTCTTATTCTAGATCATTATGACTTAAAGGGGTTGTCCCGCGCCGAAACGGGGTTTTTTTTTTTCAACCCCCCTGTTCGGCGCGAGATAACCCCGATGCAGGGGTTAAAAAAGAACACCGCACAGCGCTTACCTGAATCCCCGCGCTCCGGTGACTTCTTACTTACCTGCTGAAGATGGCCGCCGGGATCTTCTCCCTCGGTGGACCGCAGGGCTTCTGTGCGGTCCATTGCCGATTCCAGCCTCCTGATTGGCTGGAATCGGCACGTGACGGGGCGGAGCTACACGGAGCTACACGGAGCTCCATTGAGAAAAGAAGAAGACCCGGACTGCGCAAGCGCGTCTAATTTGGCGATTAGACGCTAAAAATTAGACGGCTCCATGGAAACGAGGACGCTATCAACGGAGCAGGTAAGTGAAAAACTTCTGATAACTTCTGTATGGCTCATAATTAATGCACAATGTACATTACAAAGTGCATTAATATGGCCATACAGAAGTGTATAGACCCACTTGCTTTCGCGGGACAACCCCTTTAATAACACCTATGGATACCCAAGACCCCCCCCCCCCCTTGCTCTCCTACTCTGATCCTCCCCCGTTTCCCACCTACCTTCCCCCCCTCTCCCTTTTATAGCTGTTTAAGAGGTCTGCTTAGTGTAAGCCTAGGAGAGCCAATGCTTCCCGTCCCAGTGAAGAGCCCCCTTGGCTGTAGCTAAGGGTGGAGCAGTGCTGTCCTCACTGTCTGGAGGCTGACTACCTCAACCTGCTTTAATCTGATCTTCACGGGACATCGGTTGGGCCTCCCTGTACCCGAAGGCTATGTCAATTGTTTCAAAATGTACTTAAGATGGGGGCGGAGCCTGGACGCCGAGCGCAATGGCTGCTTGAGAGCTGCGCTCCTACAAACAGGCACCCACAGCACCTTATAATAGCTTCCAGCCGCAAGAAAACATGGGCAAAACTTCCAAGGAGAAGAGCACTGACCTGCAGGGCACTCCTCGTCCGTCCAGAACGCAGGCAGACATGAGAGGATTCTTTAAAGATCGTTCCTCCCGCTCCCCGCGGCCCCCTGCTATGATGGTGCCGGCACGAGCGCTCGTTCCCGCTCTCAGCCATGGAGAAGATGAAGAACAGACCTCGGAGGAGGAGGACGGTGAGTCTGTATCCAGAGGGTTCATGAGGAACCTGATTTCACAAGCTCTGCGCCCCATTAGTGCTGATTTAGCAGAGATCAAGGAGGAATTCAAGCAAATGGGGCACAGAGTGGAAGATCTTGAGTCCTCCTCTACAGCCATCACTTCTCACTCTCTGCAAGTTGAGCAAGTCTTAAAGGAACAGCACCTATTTTTGAATAGATCGCTGCTGCTTCAAGAAGACTTAGAAAACAGGAACAGGCGTAATAACCTGCGCTTTAAAGGCATTCCTGAATCTTATGCGAATGAATGCCTTGATAAAGTCGCCAAAGGTATTTTTGCTGTGTTGCTGGGGGAGGAAAGAGCGTCCACCATCTGCGTGGAAAGGATACACCGGGCCCTAAGACCGCCGTCCGGGCCCGCTGAACAGCCTAGGGACGTTATATGTAAATTATTGTCCTTCCCGGATGCAGTCGCGGTCCTCAGAGCGGCCAGATCCTTCAAGGACTTGAAGTTCGAAGGTGCGCCTATTTCGATCTTCCAGGACCTGGCGCCCTCTACGTTAGCAGAGCGTCGCGCCCTGCGTCCCTTGTTGGAAGTCTTGAAAAACCGTGAATCAGGTACGCGTGGTTATTCCCTTTCGGCATCGGCGCAATCATCAAGGGCAAGAGGGTCAATATTCGCACCCAAGAAGAGATGCGGGAATTATGGTCCCTCCTGGAGTTAGACCCGATCGAACTCCCCAACTGGCAACCTCTCCCGGACCTTCCTTCATTCCAACCACTGGAGAACCCAGGGGACTGGCTGTTAGCGGGCAGCACAAAATCCCCTAAGGGGAAAAAGAAAAAACCCAAACAGGGTTTTTGTGGAAGGCCATGTGCATGTTTTGCAGGACGTTTATTTTCTTCATTTTTGCAAGTTTAGGAGAATATTCGCTCCTATGTTGGTTGGTTATTTGTCTCTTACCACCCGTGGAATGGGCTGTGGGGCCTGTACCGTCCAGGCTGTAACTAATTCGCTGACATCCCATCAGTGCCGTTGCTTGGTGGGATCTCAGTAGGCTGCCCCTAGGGAGGAGTCTACGGACCCCCCCCCCCCAGGGCACACTCAACTAAGTTTCCTCTGTTAGCGGTGTTCCGCTGCAGGGGTTTTTCTTTGCAGTATTTGTTTTCGTGTTGCTTTTGATTTGTGTGTATCCCCCACCTACGTGTTTCTCTCTCCCCTCCCCGCCGTACCTCCCCTCCCGCCTCCCATCTCATCTCCTGCCTCCTGGCTGATCATCGCGAAAGAAAACGCCAACGAAGCTTATTGTATTCTGTGCAACTGTTTTATTTGTGTGGTTATCTTACATTCCCTCTTTACTATATTTAACACAGGTACTTCGTCATGAAAGGACTGCGTCTCACCTCCTTCAACGCCAAAGGTCTTAACTCTCCCTCCAAACGCCACAGCCTCGAGCTGCTTCTGAGGAGGTACGAAACGGGGATTCTCTTCCTCCAGGAGACCCACTACAAAGGTAAAAAAACCTTTTCCTTACCGGGGAAGTCATTCCCCAGGGCATTCCATTGCA